>NC_088104.1:21537500-21842321 GCF_036370855.1 Dromaius novaehollandiae
AAGGGGATCATTCTAAAAGATCTTTTTACAGAGGTTGGTTGTTTATGCCCAAGTTGTTGACTGGACATGACTGAAATATATCTGCAAATCTTCTCCTTTATTTTGGCTTGTATCCTTTACAGGACACCTAAATCGATGATGAAAAAACAATGCTGAAAAAGTGTGCCCAAACAAGCAGCTCTTTGGTTATGCTCTTTAGTCCTTGCTGAGTGAATCAGGTTTGTGAATAATACTACCGGTCTTAGTAAAAGTGTGACCTTGGATATGATAAAGTGCAATGATTTGGACTAATAATGGAGATTTTGCCTTGGCTGCATGGCTTAGTACAGGATCAGGTCTCCTATTGTATATAGAGCCTTGTATTTAAACTGTGACAGGTTTAGGTGATTCAGTAGAGAATTCTCTTGTTAGGAATGAAGATCATATTGCAATTCCCTTGTGACATTACTGCTTTTTAGGTGTGATGAGCATATGTTTAGTTAGCCTAGTACACCCACGTGGACAGAATTTGTATATCCATACGAAAAGTATTATTTCAGTAATTAAATGTTTTTAAATGGCAACCTTTAAATCAACATTAAGAAAAAAGGATATGAGTGTACCAAAATCTTGATAGCAATTTTTCTGATGGGATTAAAAGGAGTTAGAATGTACAAGGCAGATGTGGCACTGAATCGGAAAATTGCCTTCCCTTTATTCAATACTATGAAAGTCTGCAAAAAAGAAATATAAAATTAAAATACAAGGTTGACTGTATTAGTGTCTTTACCTCCTTCTATAGGATTCCATTCTCCAGCTGGTAGGTTCAAGTTTCATTCTGTTTTCTACCTGTGGTAGGAAAATAACTGATTTCTATGAATACAGTGGATTAAGCCTTCCATGGCTGAATCTCCAATTTGCTAAATTTCCTGGCACATGGATTGAATTCTGATATTATTAAAATTGGTGGGAATTGTCCAATGTCAGTTTGTCAATTGTAGTGAAATATGGCATTTCATCACCAAAGTATTTTTTAATTTTACATATAACAGGTCTTTGATTAAAGTCAGATAACAAGTTAATCAAATACATTCTACCTTGTGCTCAAGCACAGACAAAACCGAAATGGCAGTAGGGCAGTCGTGATGTATAAATTCCAGTTCATATTCAGAGCAAATACTTAAAAGAATTATATACACATATATATGATGACCAAAGGACAAACATCTGACACTAAACAATTTACATAACCTTAAAAGAATTTTGATTTTATTTTAGATTTTAAACACTACTGGTATCAACTATATATATCTCCTAAAAGCTTCTCTGTGAGCAAACAAAAGGGATGATTAAAAAGCAAGCGGACATCATTCCAAGAAGTCTGAAACAAACCTAGGTCAGAATTAGGCAAACTGTAATAAAAAATTGTTTTCATTTATAAGTATATGGTCGTACTTTCCTTACCCATGAACAACAAATTTAGGTGGTTATTCTCTTTTAAAATTTGGCCTGGTGAACATACAGTTAGTGTTCACTTCCATTCTGCTCCTGTTGACAGTCATCGCCTAAGTGTTTTCATTTTTAGTCCAAGAGTATTTGTGTTTGAGCTTTACTTGCGGCCTCAGTACTGTTTGAAATGTCTGCAGGACATTGCTATTGTTCATTCCTTTCCGTCTTTGTCAATGGTAATGGCTGTGCTTTGTGGTAGCCTAATGGTGTCTTTGTTATGCTCTCAGCAGAGCTATATAATATCACTGGTTTCCATGTTGATTCCTATTCTCTGCTAAAACAAGACTGTGATCACAGAGCAGTGCTGCCCTCGCCCTGGCCTTTCCTTCCCATCAGGTCTCTGCTTTGGGAGAGAAACCAAACCTCACCCTGGTGGGAAGGAAAACCAGTAGAGGAGTGTTGCCAGTGCCTGTCCACAGGATAGTGTCGAGCATGGCAGCAAGGCTGCCGTGGCACGGACTCGTGCTTGCTCACATTTCTTTCTACTCTACAGTCTTTCACCCAGTTAGAGATGGTAGAATGAGGTTGCCTGTCCTAAGGTCACGGCTGCCGTAGAGCCTGATGACAGACTCCGATTCATGTATGATTTTCTCTGCATTGAAAAGTCTATGATTAAGAGAAGTTTCTGCTAGAAACTGGAGGAGGGATGACTAATTCTAGTTCATCATTTAAAATGCCCATTTGCTTTCTGTTGAGCAGATTAGACCGGTACATAACACAAATACAGATGCCATTTGTGACAAAAGATTCTGCCATTTACTAATCATATCCTCTCTCAATGAACTAACAAGTCCATCAGTAGTCTAGGTTTTTACACTTTGTTCCAAAAAGTCTAACTACTTTTTCTGATGACTGGCAGCGAGAAAATAGGTTTCAGCACTTCTCAGGTTATCTGATACTTCATTTGTAGAAGATTTTTTTTTAAAAGTAACTTTATTCCTGAATTGTTTTGCAGCTAGTCAAGAAAAGGGTTCAGTGCACACAATTATATTGCAAGTAAAAAAATCCATGAAGCTGCTGATATATCCAAAAGCAAACCACTAGAAATAACCCTTGGCAACACTCCCTCTCTTCTCTGAACTTCCATTTCTTTAAGTTTTCTTAATAACCTTAATATTTATCTGTATTATGTATAGTACCGTTTATTTAATCTTTGGCAATTGCTAGGTTATGCAATTACATATGGAGTCTGCTTTATTTTTCATTCCCATTATTTAAACAGTAATTAAAAAAAAAGCTTGCCAACCAAGTGCAACCACACACTTAACCACAAAATTGCTATTGGTATGATTTTTTCCCTAACAAACAAAGTAAATTTCTTTACAGTTTTAAATATTTTGTGTTTCCCTTTTCTTATGCTTAGCTCAGCATCAGATTTTTTAAGCTCTGGTGCTTAATGCAAGTGATGGGCTGCTCAGAATAAATAGCATATTAGAATGGCTGGAATGTCTCCAGCCATCGTCAGGACACCTGGGTCACTTTCTTTCTTTAATTCAGAGGGACTGCAAACAATAATGCCAAGCACTGGTCCATAAAACCTCTTCTGAATTTTTGAATCTCCAGTTATTATCCACAGCTCCATCCTTCTCACCCTCCTTATCCACAACACTTTTAACAGGTCTATCAGGAACTGAGAGAACATCTTGATGGTGCTAAAGAAGCATGCAGAAATAAGCAGATAGTGCAGAGCAGCGCCTGCTCATATTGTGAGCTTTTACTAATTTTTTTACTAAATTTTACTAATCTGCACAAGACATAAGGTGTTTTTACTAAAGTTGTAGTCAACACTCACTTTTTGATTGATATAATATGGGTCCAAGTCTTCCAAGGGTTCAGACACCATTCCTGGAGGTATGTCCCCATAAATAAATGGCAGCGTCTTTCCTGCCTCCAAGTCACTGTTTGGTTTTGGACAATTTTCATCATCATCATCTGTATGTTCTTGCTTGGGCTTTTTAGCTTTTTCTTCTGCAGAACGCTTCTCAATAGCTGCGAGAGATTCTCTAGTAAAATAGCGGAAGCTTTCAGGTCCTGGTGGTACCAACAGTGCCTGTGCCATCTTTTCATCCTGCAAATTTAATTACTTTTAGCCTCTTGCATAAGAATGACCTACAAAAGAAAAATGAAGATAATTTAGGAAAACTAGATTGTACTGACAGACAAAAACATTTGCATAGAAACCCCTTTTCACGTCTGAAATAGAAGCAGCATATTTCAAAGCTGATTAAAATTTAAAAGCAACTGCTTAGAAAATAGATATTTTTAAATTTATTTTTCAACTTTTTCCAGTTGGTCTAGTAAAAGACACTACTTTTACCTACAAATGCTGCTTTGCCTGTGTATGTACTGATACAAATGTTTTACCAATAGGTCTCCTTTAAACAGCAAGTATAAATACATATTCTATGAAAAACTGTTGACAAATGTAAACATATTTTACTAGTTGATAAATTTTATCTTCACATATTTTTCATGTATCAGTAATCTAACTTTATAAACTTAAAATACTTTCAATAAACCAAAAAGAAGTTTTTGTACAATTAATGCTATTTAAATGGCAGCAACTGAATTACGGGAGGAACAAACATGATTCTTTCTCACTGAACAATTTACTGTGCTGAAGGTTAATTTTATGTGCCAAAGCAGGTCAGGTGCCATTTATTGATGGACTGTGAGCTGTGAATCAAAACCGTAGGCTTTCTAAGCAAAAGGAAACAGATTGATCAAGACCATGTGGGAGATGACTGTTGCTCCTGCTTTCTTGCAGAGCAAGTGTCATAATATCATTTCAGAACAAAATGAACTGGAAATCTAAGACTGTGGTTCCCTGTGAATGTCTTTGGTGCCAGTGCTGGCTTGTCCAGCCCCTGCTGCTTTTTCCTGCTCTTTGCACCAAACTCTTCATTGTACGGCAAGTCTCTTTATGAAGCTGTGCAGTCAATTGGCTGACAATAGCGGTCTTTGCTTTTTTCCAAGCCATTCCAGGCTGGACCAGTTGCTCAAACTGGTGCAGTGTCCAAGACAACAAAGAGGTTTGAGTGGCTGAAGGGAGGGTAAAGGGCATAAGGAAGACAGATCTGGTTAAGCAGCAGTGCCACCATGTAAGAAATCGTAGCCTTACTTGATGTCTACTTTGCAAAAGTCTGTGGCATAGTGTAATAGTTATTTTAATTGGTCTATGTATTTTAGAAATCATGAAAACAAATTTTTAAGACTCAGTGAGTTTCAGTACCTGAAATAAGTTCCTCTAATTGTGCTTGCTGAACATGAAGGCACGCAACTTTCCCTACATTACCTGATAAATGGGCAACACCTGTGTTCTGGAGCTGCCACAACTAGATCTGAGAAATAATACTGTATTTATTTGCATTCATTCAGTAGTCTTTCTCCTAAAGCTCCTTGCCTATCTGGAGCAGTTTGTAGAAGTTACACACACACAATCTTCTACAAAGTGCTGCAATAATGATTTTCTGGAAAAAAAAAAAAAAAGGATTCCTCTGCAAGTGAGTCAAAAGTGTTTGAAGAATCTACAGTAGAAAACTGGAGGAAAGAAATGGGACTGCATATTCTTAAATCTGAGTTACCAATCCAGTGACTTGGTGGGTAAATCTACCCCTGCACCACCTTAGGTCAAGTCTTTTTCTCTGGAGTGGGTTCACAGCATAGCATCAGTTCTTACTATCAGCACTGAGATCACTGAAATAATTTAATCAGTAGATTATAGCACCAAGTATGTGAGTAATACAAAACCAGAACTGAGATGCCTGACCATAAATTCATCAATAAAAGGTAGTGTAATGTGGACATGGAGAAAGTTTTTCTCAAGGAAAAGCCTGGAGAACCATGAGTTTATGTAATGTAAGAATCACAGAGATCCTGGAGGGTATTGGAGGCACTGATGCAGTATAAATTGAAAAAGAAATTGTTAAGTCAGCCAGACTTTCCAGTAGGCAACCTTACAACATGCTGCTATACTGAAACTTCTTTTTACTAATTTTTAAATTGCTGTACAAGAGGCTGTACGAAGGCTGGAGCCCTTGCTGATACTTGCTAAATCAGCCATGGCAAGATGTTTTTTATTAATGTAATTCCCAATTATAAGGATCCTAAATTCAAAAGTGTCCCTTGAGAATTGAAAGCACAAGAATTCTCTGGATTCAGTTCACACTTCTTTGATTTTTGCTCCTGCGCATCAGGATTAATAAACTAAGATGATATTTGAGACTTCCCTTTGGTCTTTTTGAATATTTGATTCCTTTATTCCACATTTTACAAGTTTGTGATTAAAGTTGTTGACCTAGGTGCCTTTTCTATAAAAACAGTCTTAAAAGGCATTTGTTTACTCTCCTGGAGCCATCAGTGGGTCAGTCTTTACAGTTCAGTGCATTTAGTTAGGTTGTTTCTCATCATTTAGAATTTAGGGTTATGAATAGTAAGTGTTTTCTATTTTTTCAGTTATAATAAAGCAAAGCACATTGTCTTCACTAGAAATATATGTATCTGTATTGCTAGGAGTCCACAAAGGGCCCAATGAATGATTGATAAGAATAGTATTAGCAGAGTTGCAGTTTCACCATGTTTATCAGTGTCATAAAATATGCTTTAAAAAGTTTTCTTGACAAGGTGGAAACCTTACTTGAGTCCTACTTCTGCTACTGGCAAGTACTGTTACATCCTTCCTGGCTGCTTCTATTACATAAATAATTTTTCTATACTAAATACAGACCAAGTGTTTTTCTTCAGATTACATAGGTTAATAGAAAAACACACAAATATTATTTGATTACTGTTGCTATACATGCAGTAGTTTAATAGAACAATGAAAGAAAAGTAATTCTGTTCTCTGCACTGAGCCCTAAAGAAGCTCTCAGCATTTCTTAAGCCATTATGCTTCATTAAAAAAACATTTTTAAAGGAGCAAGTTTCAAAAATATGTGTGAGATCTGAATGGTCCAGGTAGCAGACAGTTAGTACAGCATTGCTGTGAACCCTCAGTCCTGGCAGGGCCCCTCAGTAGCTGATACTGCTTAGCAAAGAGAACGTCAAGTGTCTGTAATGCAGGTTGGGCCTAGCTCCCATGCTTGTAATGGCCTGCAAGTCAAAAGAGTTTGTTAGGAAAAATTAGCTACTAGTTATTGATAAGGACACCAATTATGCTAGATAAATCCATTTAGGTGTATTTGAGCATTTCGTTCCATGGATTCCATAAAAATGTCTCCAGTTTTCCTTCACTCCCTTCCTTTAAATGATAAGTGTGCTCAAGCAACACACACGATCCACATATGTTCTTAATGTTATGTATATTTCAGTTAATTATATTATGCCCATGGATAACTTGATACATTTCATTTTGAATATAATTAATCTTCTCCAGCATTTACACAGAAAATGACTCAGGAAGTAAGTGAAATATCTGTGCGAAAGATGTCAAATTAATTTCTGTATCTCTCTCTGAAAAAGCCAAAAGAATTTGCCTGAAGGTATCTATTTTTCTGATATCTTCAATCAAGCGAATGGTAAAAGTGAAAGTATCCATGCAAGAACCTGGTGGATACTATGATAATGCATTAAAATAATCAGATTTTCTGACAGGCTGTTTACATTCTGCATGAAGCAATCTCCATATACCTTTCAAAATGTTCAAGGTACCAAAATAACAAATCTTGCAATGTATCTTATGGACTGGGTCTGGGTGTTTTTTTGCTTTTAGAACGCTGGCATTAGAATTATTTCCCTGCTAAAACCTTGAAAAAGCTGACTACTAAGATTTTTATTCCATTAAAACTGAAACACTGCAACACAAACATATTCGATTACTGTTGGTATAAATGGAAGACTAGTAAAGGGATTCTGTAAAACGATGATTACCTATCATAATTTTTATGCTAAACTTTTATTTCAAGAGGCTGCAATTTATCAATAACATCTTGCTCTGGGTTAAGCACAGCAGTGGCCTCTCGGATGCTAAGACCTGGGTTAAAATGTCTGCTGTAAATCACCGGTGCTAATGAGACGAGCTGTCTCACAGTAGGCGAGTAAAGACATTTGTCCAAATAGAAAAGCCGGGGGTGCCATCGTGGGAGAGACAGAAACAGCAGGGTTAGTGGAACCAATTTAGCATTGTCTAGTGATTATTTTCTGCTGCTGTAAAATAAAAAATGTAGATGTTGTGTGATGATGTCATCAGAAAATTACCTCAACTCAAACTACAGCTGTCCTGAGGAGGAAAGGAGTGCAGAGAGAGTAGAAGCAGGAAGCGTCTAAAGGAATGACTCATCGTAAGTCTCTCTCTTTGTATTTTGGAAGTTGTTTTGCAAAATTCAGGCTTTAGCAATCTGGAAGTGAAGATAAGTTATCTTTAAGTTGCTGTGCGCTGATCAAATTCCAGATTGGGTAATAGTGCATCCAATTTATCCAAAAAACAAAAGGATAAAGGGATGGGTGAATATTAGTTTGCCAATAAAATTTCCTAAAATGAAGTATTTTCACTGAAATTTCTTCAACATTTGTGCACAGAGGCTAATTTCACAAAGAAAAACCCATATCCTTAACTGCTTAAATGCTTTGATGTATTTTTACAGTCATAGATTTTTTTTTTATAACCAACACTTACCTTGTTTTTCCCAGCATCTTTAAACTATTTTTAATGCTCTAAAATTTTAAATAAGAAATAGAACTCAGCAAAAAGGACCACCAAAATGTTACAACTGTAATTCAAAGTGGTAAATGCAATGCAGTGCAGAGTTAATCTAGATACTGGAAGAGAGACCTAGTCAAAAACATCCATGGGTCTTAAACCAAGGAGCCCCAGGAGTTCATGAATGTTAGTTCTGCGAGAGTAGGTATTTTCAAGGAAAGGAGCGACTTCATGGAAGCTTATAACAACCTCCAGCATTCAGCACCTTCTCAGAACACGCTTCCTCTTTAAACTGTAATCTACTAATTTAAACTACAATAATTCGTGATTGCTGTTCCTAACTGACTAATATGTGTTTTCCTTTTCCCTACTCTTCCTAACATTTCTCATCCATCTATTGTGTCATTTTTCTTAGTCTATAATTTATCTGTAAACAGTGACTATAATTTTTGTATGGATTTGTACCGTCAGCCTTGGTAGCCTCTAGGCGTTAGTGTTATGTAACTATTCAAAATAAAATAATGAAATCACCACCAGGTATTTATTAATAAAATTAATGGCAGTAATAAATCATGGAATACAAATATACTTACTTTTTATGAGGCTACAAATAAGAGCATGTAAAAGAAATAATATTTCCTTAATAAAATCTTACTTTAAAAGTGAATTAGAATGACTAGTGAAAATATAGAGAGAGCCACATGGGCTGAAACCTGACTAGAGGCAGTACCTGGCAGTAAATAAAGGAAATACTAATGAAGTATGTGGTGGCATTAGAACAGTGCTTCATGGAGGTTACATGCAATTTTATTTAACATCCTCATGAATGAGGATGAATTTGCAAGAAGATATGAGAGCATGCTAATTAAGTTTTAAGAACCCCAATCTCAACAAAGAAAAGAACTGTAAGAGTTTGGAAATATGGGCAGAAGATAATGAATGAGGTTCGATCTGACCAATAAAAGATTGGGCGGAAGGGACAACACGGATTAGATTAGGGATTGGAAAGCAATCTCAGACCATTCTGAAAGATCCAGGAGCTACTACTTTGGGTGTCTTTGGACACTGCTCTCTCACCAAGAGATTTCATTACAGATAGTCTTTTCCCCCCATCATTGTTTGTTTGTGCCCACTGTCATTCCACACTGGTCTCTCTCTTCTTCCCTCTTTCTGCCTCACTGCAAAGTTTGCTTTTGAATTCCTTTGTTCTTATATTCTTATATTATATGTTCTTATATTCTTCCCTCCTACGTAGGAGTAAAGTGGTGGCTTATGGTTTGGTTCCTACAGCAGGGCCAATGAACATTGTGACTAGAAGGCTGGAGTAAGCAAAATAGGTAATTACGTAAAAAATGAACCTGGATTCCTCAGTTATGTACCTGCAACTACTCTAATTTAGTCAGGTTTAGTAGGAATTTTTGTACCTGTAATCTGTGCTTTCACAAAGCATTCTGAAGAGCAGATTGGGAGGTTTGTGTGGGAGTCTACCAAAGTCTTTTTGTACAGCTTCAGTACAAGCTTCAAAGAAAGGATGTTTGTAAGTTTCTGGGGTGTGACCTTGTAAGATTTTGTTGACCTTATCTTTCTTTTTCCAAGAAGGAAGCAGACCATAAAACAGAAATGTCTTTTATGCTGATCTCTTTCATCATGAGCTTCAGTAAATATGGGCCATATTTACCCAAATGTAAGGAAGGGATTTTTTTTTGAAGAAAACCTTTATAAAATGTGCTGCTGATGATATTTTTGTCTTTCTTTCCCAGGGTCTGCCCTCATTTTGTCTGTAACAGTTTAAAAATTTCTGCACTTGAGATATCACTAATGCTTCCTTGAAGGAGCCAAGAAGACTGGAGACCCGCCTGTAACTGCAATAGGAAATTCCTTTCCATTCCTTTCCCAACTCATGGGGAAGCAAAGGCAGCTGTACGTGCTGCGTCCCTCCTAGGTACTGGTACTACCTTCAGTTGTTGTAGAATCAAGACAATAGATGGTTTGACTTATTTATTCCTAAAAATGGAGCAATACCTCTAGGGTTTCTTTAAACTGAGGCCTTATATTTTCTTTAATACCATAAACTGCTTCTGAGAAGGTGTGAAAATAGATCAAGCATGGATACCTGAAGTACTTGTGAAGAAGTCTGGAGAAGGCCAAATGAAAACCGTATACAGATGAAGAGGAAGAGGGAATCTTCCTTAGCCCATCAACTTATTTGGAATGCAGTATTTAATTAACATTTTGCAAACACCTTCTAATTCTGATGGAAAATATCTTCAGTGATTATCTAAGAGCACAAATTACTATAGGCAGACCTCAATAAAGATTTACATTTCATTTTCCCACTGATATTTTAGAGAAGATATATGGCATCATAACAAATGGGAGTCATCTGAAGAGAAACATTTTGTCTGGCTGAGAAGAAAAGATAGGCTTACCTTTATGTTTCTGAGAAATGGAAAATCTCAGAATTTAGCCACTAGATTATTTGCTATAGTGAAAAGAAAAAGCCTGCATTTCTAGCAGAAAATGGAACTGTTAAGAAAAGTTTCTCCTTGGGAGCTGAAGCTTCTTTAAGACTGAAGTTTCTTCACGGCTTTCTCATTCTTTGTTCCTGTGTCCAGAACTTCTCAAAATTAATTGCAGTAGACAAAGATAAGTTTACATATTCACATAGCCACATTTTTCCAACCTAAGAGCAAAGAGATTTAGGAAAAGCAGGATGGAACATGAGTTAGTCCACAAAACTTAACACAGGTCTGCAATACACTTAAGAATATTCGTTAAGTGATCTAAGTTTCAAAAATTCCATTTATTCTTTTATCTGCATGCTTTAATTGAAGAGGTAAATCTCTTGAGATTATGATATGCCTAGTACAGTCCTTAATAGACATTGGATAACTGTCCAGACAATCGGGAATGCTCTCATCTTTTGCTTAAGGAACTGCATAATGTATCATTACTCCCACTTGATTTACTGTCTTCAAACAGGAAAAAAGTACATTCACTCTATATTTGGATTAAAACATGGATACTATCCTTCTGTACTTTATTTATCTTAGAGAGTCTCTATATAAGTATTTTTCTGTGTGTTACAAAATTTTACTTCAATCTCAAGCAGTGTAATAGCAGAAAAAGCCACTTCCTCACCAGATTCTTCAGTTTAAGGGTTGCATCATTACAAGAGCTCACCAGAATTTCGCTGTGGCTTCCTCCATCTTTAAAGCCATTAGATCTAGGCCATTCAATTTAAATAGTCTACTTACATCTTGCAAACTTTAGTCTTCAGCCATTGAGATTACGATGAGATTTTCTGGTGATATTTAGTCTCATTGAAACTAGATTTATTTCTGACTCTTTTCTTTTTTTTTTTTACTTTGTCCTTATTTTCTTTCTTATTCCTAGAGAAGAAAAGAAAAATAAGACATCCCTCTCTTTTGGGTCTCTGCTCTGCCAAAGCAGCCTGTATAATACTTTTCTCCAGATATAGTGAGAATAAGTAGCCATTGTAGAAAGTCTGAGGTAGAATTTAAAAAATCTGTGCAGGCCCAGATCTGGTCACAAGAGAGCACAAAAGCTGGGAAAACAGAAACATGCTTTCCCCTGGACTTCTGCTTCTCTTATAACTAAAGATAGATGATCTCCAAGTACTCCTAAAGAAAATATCTTTGAAGTACTAATCTACAATTTATCTACCACTAGTCGCTATTAATCTGGAATTACATTTTACCAAAGAAACAAGATGTGATATCACACTTAGATCTTGTTCTGTTTGTCTAGCAATGTAACGTAAAGCCATTCGGAGTTCGCAGCAAACTCTTAATGCTCTGGTCCTCTGGAGTAATGCTCTGATTCAGCACAGCTTATTGTGGTGAGTCACTACTGAAGAGGCTCCACTGAGGACGTCTGAAAGCTGTGTTCTCCACTACTACCCTCAGGGGATCATGACTCTGATACTGCCACCAACGATACTTATCCACCAATGCAAATTTTCCTCTGAGTGCAGCTTTCCCTGGGGGTACCTAGAGGACTTCCCCATCCCTTTGCCTATTGGATGCCTCTGGATTCTGCCTCTGAAGTAGCACAGTGGCTGAAATCTGGTGTCAGGGTCAGGTACAGTGCAAAAAAAACCTGTAAATACTTTTGCTTGCAGGCATTAAAATAATATGAAAGGGATACCATAGCTTTCTAATAAAAGAGTAGTAATATTAATTGTTATTCTAATACTAAGCATCATATGACAAGTGCTTTGAAGAAAGGAGATGTAGATTCTAGCCAATTATTAAAATATTTGCCAGTTTGATAAAAGCAGAGGAATAGGAACAATATTAATAATGTTTTGCAGTGAAGGTAAGTTTAATAAATCTTTATTTTGAATTAGAGCACACGGCAGTCAAAAAGAACTATTGTTCACACATAACCCCAGGGCATAGCCTCCATCTCCTTATGTGTTATATCCTACACACATTCGTACTGGCTGTATCTTCAGTGGATATGAGGTGCAGCTCTGTATTGATTAACACTGTACATCACAATAATGGTAGTCACGGCAAAAACTGAGGTCTTTTGGCAGAATTGTGACCTCTTTGTCCTGAATTTATAATAGGTCTGGGCCATGTCTGTAATTTCATCAGAGAATTTCAATTAATTAATCTCATATAATTTCTGTTCTAACCATCTTCTTTCTGTATAATGTAGGTATTTTTGATACATTAAAATAGTGTTTTACTTTGTTTTCCTTGTTATTTTGCTTTTTCATTTTGTAGGGTTTTAATCTAATGTCTTTGGTCCTAACCCCAAGAAGAAAATTTGCATGAGGAGGTCTAATTATACAGTTTTGCTTTAGCTGAAGTTTTCTTCAGCTGTAGAGAATTATTTTGTCTGACATGATGTTGACCAAAATTGTTTTGATTTGGAGCAGACTATCAAATTCAGCCTGTAAGAGTGAATCATAGGTAAAATATGACACCTAACCAGAAGTGAATCCTACTGGGTGAGCTAGGTATACTCTTTCCTAAGAATGGGACTTCTTCCTAAACTCATCTGCCTATGCAGTGTCAGCATTTTCCTGACATTTTGGAATATCTTTCAAATTCTGAGATATAAATATTATTTAAAAAAAAAAGTTTCAAACTAGATCCTTATGCAGTGGAGCTCCCTTTCAATGTAATGATGAGCTGGAAAAGGCAGCTGCATATTGTCACATTGTGCCATGGCTGCATTTGTTGCTTCCACCTGAAATGTGATTTAGAAAAGAAATGGAGGTACTCAAAATTAGTCACTCCTATAAAGATCATTGTAGGACAATATGCCAGTGCTGGCTTCAGCTACATGAAATCTCATGTCAGTGGCAAAAGTCAGACAATGAATGAAAATCCCAGACAACTTATATGGATATTTGAAATGTTAAGTGGTTTTTCAAATGTTAGCCCTATTTTGGATTAAAAAAAAATGTTATCCACAAACCTAATTCTCCAAATTCAGAACTGTTTATTGCATGCTCCTCATACTCTAGATTCAATTATTCCCTAATCATTTGAATTCTAATTAAATTTTAGATGAGCTGACAAATAAACCACTTGAATATACACCAGTATCCACTGTGGTGGTGTTAAAGAAGTCACAATAAAGCATCAATCAGGGATCTAAATGCATCACAAGACTTCTTAAGAAAATAGAAAGCTCTGTTTGTAAATCTGTACTCTCCTCTAAATTTTTGTAGGTAACTTATGAAAACCCATTTGTGACACAAAATAAGCGCTTATGAATCTAACAAGAAATAATCTGAACTCAGAAAATTAACTGAATCATTAAGAACCATGTAGTTGGAACAGTTATTTCCATAGTTTTACTAAGCTCCAGAAACTAATCAATACAAAATATGAAGGAATAAACTTTGTATAGCTGAAGAGTAATGGATTGTATTTAGACTTTGAGAGTCATTTATGGAACTGAAAGAAAAAATTCAGAACTTCTGACGGAGAGGCTTACCCAGAATTCTCAGCTGAATATCATAGTTATGACACTAGGAGGAAAAAGCACCAAAATTCAAAATGAAAATACAGTGCTTTATACCTGTTGTTTAACACAGTCTCTGAAAACTGTAAATGGACTTCTTCAAGGCGTTCACTCAGGCAGCATGGAACTGCCTAGCAAAACTTAATTAAGCCCTAAGTTTGGAAACTTTTCTAAATGGATTATGTAAGTACATTTTTTATCTTGTCACTCCTTATATTTAATAAATTCAAAGGAGCTAAATCCTATGAGATATAATTTCTATCATCTCTCTAAAAGGCATGTCTTGTTGTCATGTTGAAATGAAGTAGATTACTCAAGTGTTGGACTAATTAGAAGCCTATAGCTTTAAGTAACATAGACTGCAAAATCATGGTCAAAGTTTGTAACAGATACTGGAAGATATTCTTCCTGTTATAATTCAAACAAAAGCAATTTGATTCATAGGAAATATATGGCAACTAACTTAAACTGGTGTTTATAAAAACCTTGCAGGAGGACTCCTTTAGTATTCAGTTACAGTTACCTTCAGTTACATATTACAGTTTCATCTGGTAGGAAGAAATTCCTTCCTAACACAAGATGAATTTTTTTTATTGTTTTTGGTCAGAACTTCTGTTTTGGGTTAAACCTCTTCATTTGAATACTTTGGCCTTAAGTATTAGTGACAGGCTTTTCTTCAGACATTGCATCTGACTGCAGGTAAACATTAGGATTGCCCTCTGTTTTTTCCATTCAATATGACCTGGAACCCTTTTGAGATTGCCTACATACTCTGTCATTGTTTATTCCACTAAAGTTTAAAATAAGATTATAAATAGATGGCCTTTCTTTTTTGTAAACCTTGGCACTTTTGTCTTCATCTGTCTTACACAAGTTCTGTGGACTACTGGGCTTTAAATTAAGATATACTGAAATAGAAATTTAAAAGAAATTCGAAGCTCTTTTTGATGAGTGGAATTGGCTTTGCTCCTTGATAGAGTGCAAGAATGCAAGTTAGGCATATGCCTTGACTCATCATCTAAAAGTACTCTCTCTCTCCTTGTACTGTCAAAGTTATCATACGAAACCTGGATTTTTGAGTTTAACTTAGATTTAGGGGTTCAGAGATCTTACCATCCAAAGAGTGCTTTTTAATAGAAAACACACTCATAAAATCTGTTTAAACAAGAACAATTTTTCTGTAAGTAAGGCAGTGCCTGCCTCAACTGCTCTTATCCCTAGTCCCTCTGTGTTGCATTTATCTGACCATAAGACAAGGAAAAATCAAGCAATAATGTGATCAGAATAATATACTAGGGATTGAAGTTGTCCATAAGGAAAATTTTGATACAAGCAGATGAACTGGATAGAAGATATCAGTTTTAATATCATGGGCCAAGATCCTCAGAGGCAGTTAGTACCATAATCAGGATGAGATGCCTTTGGCAGTCTGTCTCAGAGCTTTTAATCAGCAATGATAACTATAATGAGTAACAGCAGCTTTCCACTGAGGAGGATGTAATTTTCTATATATCCATTTTATTGTGGCTGACACTTTAGTGGATGTACCCACTTCAGTCAGAGTTCACAGTGTGTCTGTTTATTGTGTAGGCAGTCTGAACTAGTGAGTATCAATTTTATTATGATATTTGTAACTTGTTATTTATTCAAGATGACAATGACAAAACTATATAGCCTGCAACTGGCAACAGTATACATGACTGTTTAACAGCCACAAGGTGAAAAAATATAGCAGTGAGTTGCACTGAACAGCAAATAAGCTAATTAAATTTTTGTAAGTTATGTTTCTAACTTCTAACTAGAATTTTCTGATGAAGAAGAATAGCGGAAATGAAGTTTCATTTTTGGAGGTCAACAAAAAGGTCATCTGTAACAGATCTATTTTCCATTAGACTTAAGGAGAGTTCAAGCAATTTTTTCATTAGACTGAGAGACATTAGCTTACGGCAATAGCAGTATACGGGTAACAAGGCCCAGGTTTGCGTTTTAGAGAACAAGGTCACAACTTTCTTGCCTTGCACAAAGAACTCTCAGCACCTGCTATTATCTGATCCATCAAAGGTTGTGGGACTCCAGCAGCGTAGTTAATACGTAGCATATACGTAGCAAATTACCTGGGCTGAGAATGAGAGTAGCAAAAGCAAATGGACACCGTCAATCAGAAAGTTCCATCTTACATCCCACCATCCTTACTGCCTGTAAAATTATTAGTCTGCTGAGTGAATAAACTTATCTCTATACCTAATCTTCATCAGGTATTAGCTAACTCATATAATGCTATCTGTTGAACCAAAAAAAGGTGAAATAGAAAATGTATGTCATCTGCATATGATTAAAAATAACATATTTTCTCATATATTTTCTCCTTCCCCTTGATCCCTCCCCCTCAAAATGCTTGTTATTAATGGGAAATGACCAACGACAACTCCGATGTAGTCTAAGAGGGCACAAGGGAATTGTTTAATGTTCTCTGCTGAAAAGGTGACACTCTCTACCTTTGCCAGCATCCACTCTTACCAAATTCACAATATTGAGATGAATTGACACAGCTAAGAAGATCAGTTTGGGCTTTTAACTTTTGCCAGTTAGAGGGAAAAACCATCAACTAACAACGTGAATATATTTCTGTAAACATGGAGGCCTAATAAACAATGTATCTGTTAACAGGTGCTCGGGAGCTTCAGATTGCTGCAGCAGCTCATATGCTAGTCTTTAAAACAATCTTTCCTCCCAAAATGGAGATGTGTGAGAGAGCAAAACCTAAATGTATTGTTAGAATTAGAGAGCCTTTTTCTGAAACTCTTTTCTCAACAAATCCATTCCTAAAGCACAAACATGACATATGCTTAAAACAAACATCAGCATTATTATTATTTATGAAGTTACACAAGGAAGTCATAGACACATTGATTTTGCAGCATAGAAATTATGAATTATAAACTTCATTCTTTCATACACCACTTCAGGTACAGGCCTCAGCTGCTGCTCTCAGTAATACCTGAGACCCAATCCTGCATTTTCTTCCTTACATAGACTGAGACTGTGTTTTGTAAACAGTAGGCTCTTTATTATTCAATGTTTTAGGTCTTTATTTCTACTCTTTTCTCTTGAAAATAATTTCCAAATTAATACTATGATATCATATACAGCTTTATGTGAATGTGTGTCTGTGGAACGATAACTGAAATAAGAATTCACATATCAAAGTGATATTTAATAGATACTTCCCTTTTACCATTAATAACTGACTATTTACACTAATAACAATGAATGGGACAATAGCTAAATGGAGAATAGCATGAAGAAATACAATAATTCTTGTGCTTGTTTTCTTCAAACAGTCCTAGTAAGAAGCATATATTAAGCATATATTCATGTTACAGACAAGATGTGAGCTGCATCATCAGTGCAAACCTCTGATTAATTAACACTTGGTGAGCCCATTCTCTCATACACAGACACACAACCTCTATTCCATGAACAAAATGGCACAGAAATAAAATATTTCCTTAGAGATCTTGGAAAAAAAATCTATCTAATAAGGGAATTTCTTCAAATACCGTGTATATTGAAAATGACAATAATAACCCCTATAGATTTTTCTCCTGGATCATCAGAATCTTATGAGACCTGCTGTTCCTGTGTCTGGATATCATTAGATTTTTCTTCTTCTTAGGAAACAAGGTCACTTCCATAAAATACTAGGAATAAATTTATTACACGTAAACCTTGATTGTATTACAAAAAATGGTTTTGCAAGTAAGACTGCTGCATCACAAAATCACATTAAGAGTAAGAGGCCGAATATGAGGTTTAACTAGGCTAAAATGAAAAAAATCACACCATCGTCACAATCAGTCAGTACAAAATGGCTTTGAATTCCCCATTCCATCCTTGGTTTTACCTTAGCAGCAAACCAGAGGGTACAGTCTGAATCCGAAATGAAAAAGATCATACTGCTCAGATTTATGATGGGTACGATTAAATGTTTTGCCAGCTTACCTGATTGAAAGAGAACAGCAAATCACTGCAAAGCCCAGCATCCAAAAATAATATGATAATATAATGTTTCCTCCTGAAATTGTCCAGATTTCCAGCCACAAAGCTTTACTAATTAATTATAATTTCTGTATTCTCAGTGGAAAAGAAAACACAGAGACCTTTCCAGAATCCTCTCTGATTCTGCCTCCGCTTCCTGTTCTCAGCCTCACTCTATGGTACCCAACATCTCTCAGAAAACAGCTTATTAGGAGAAGGGGGGTGAAGGGTGGGGGAGTGGAGGGGGAGAAGAAATGAAAAAAATGCAGCACCTAACGTGGCAGCTCCACCTACTGGTAAAGATAATGAATACGTATGAAGCATCAGCCTGTAAAGCATCTTTATCCCAATTTATCGTGACCTACACTTGAAACAGCTGCTGTGTAATAAGTTCCTCTGGGCAAGGGAGAGAGCAAACCAGCAGAACCCCGCGGATTATTGAATAACACTTTAAGAAACTTTTCGTTAAAATATTAATAATCAAATATGAAAACTGTTGTCTATATACATTTCTCAGAGTATTTAATTGTAAATCTGTGGTTTCCTTTAAAAATCCATGAGAAAAGAGGAACGTGTAAATAAGACAGTATAGCTCCACTCTGTTCCCCCTAGCTGGTGTAAGCTGAACTTGCTGAGTATCCTGATACTGTCTTATGCATTAAACACTGTCATACATTTTTTGCATCACTGGAATTTTTTTTTTTTTTTTGCGTGTAAAATATACTATGCTTATGTAAAAGCACAGCTCAAAGTCCTTCCCTTAGGCAGGATTCCTGCGAGTGTGCAGATTTCCATCCTCTCACCCGGGGTTCCTCTGGCCACCCGCCAAGGGAGAATTACTATGGCAGTGGCTCCAGCATCTCCTGGTCCGTGGGCAACGGTGCTGAGTGAACCGTGTGCTTCAGGCAACATAGCACTTTGTCCTCCATGTGAATTTGAGGAATGCTGTGTCTGTGGAAAGCAAGATGTAGGAACACTGAGCAGTGTCAGCAAATGTGCGCGATATATTGACTAATAGCCTTGGGTTAGAGACCGCTACAGTTCCTAACTAGTTTAAAATCAAGCTGTAAGCTTTGTTCAGTCATGTGGGATTTATTGAACAAACATTATCCCACAAAACAGGAAACGAGTACAAGAGACAATGAATATTTTGCTATCTGGTAGCCCCTATTTTTTCCTTGAGTACCTCTTTAGTAGGGGATGGAGATATCTCTGTTCACTGTCCAACTGGTCACATACTTTGTTTTGGAAATGACTGAGACCAGGGCTGGCAGCACGTAACCAGCCTGATGGCTGCAGCAGAGCCAGAACTGCACAGAGCAGCAGTAGCACTGACAACTGATGTCTGTTATCTGTGATATCATGCATACATCTATATGTCAATTAGCATACTTAAACCACAATCCTTAACCATTCCTGTAAATCAGTATCCTGTAAATCCAAATCAGATCCTGTAAATCAGTAGTACTGATGATTTTGGTTAAATTTTTTGCATGCTTGACAGATAGATACAATTACTGAATTTCAGTATTTGGCTAATAAAGAGAGTAATCCTAAAACAGAGGCAGAACAATCTCTGTAGAAGTGACAAAAAGCAAAGATGTGCCCCCACTTGCATATCTGAAGTCTTCACTTGCTCACTTAATCCTAGTTGTCATCTTTCTTTTTTATTTTTTTTTTACCTTGTCTAAGTCCCATATATGCTAGTGATGCATGCAGGCATGCTCTCTCATCTAAGGAGAGACCTACTGAATTTACCGAGCTGCTATGCAGATGCATTACTCTATTTCTTTTTGTAGGACTGGGGACACATGGAGACACTCCTGCTCACATTATTCTGGCAAATTCTCCCTTTATCCCAAAGGGACTAGAGGGTCTGAACATACACTAAGTTTTCTAAGAAGAAAAGACATGTTTTCCCTTTGATTTTAATATTTACATTTTCAAACTTTCTGAGGTTACAAAGCAATATATTTTTAATCAAAAATGTTCATAGAATTACGTTAATTCAGCAAACCACATGGATGAACAGAAGCAGTTTTCCTGGTTTTAAACAGGTTAGGAAAGTTGTTGTGCACCAATATTGTGTCTTCAAAAGTAAACTGGTCCTTGGATAGGACTTCCATTTGCTTACATGCTGCATTTCTTTTATTTATTTTATTTTTACTCTAAAAAATATGGTCTTAGTGGGCTTAGACAAAAGAAATTTGTTACAATGCCAGGCAGGCAGTTGTTTTAATTTAAATTACTATTAGTATGATTTTAATGAATCATCACTAAAAGATCATTTCAGAAATTATGTTTAAAAACATGGCTTGAAAAGCCCTGACATTTCTGAATAATCTGTTTGGGAATCCTGCCCCAGGTGCAGTGATGCTCTCAGTAATGAGTGAATAAATGCAAAGCTATTCAGTCACTTTTAACGAAACAGCTGAAACAAAAACATTGAAAGTATCTTAGTTGCAAATAGAAACATAGTTTTGCACTGTTAGTTATGAGTGGATACAGCCTTCCTGACCCCTCATGATGTCCCATACAAGGGCAAGCCCAGTACATAGATCCCATGTAACTTCTCAGCAGTGCAGTCAGCAAGTTACTTTAACATCCAATGTTTTGTTTGGTTAATACCATTATCTCTGGACAATAATTCTCTTTAGTAGTTTTCAGGCACTTTTATGAACACTGTACATCACACTACTGGCCATACAGTGCATACATCACACTAAAGTCGTATCCAAACGGTCCTATTAAATGCAGTCCAGATAACTCCATGGCTTTAGTAAAAATGTATTAAAAATAAGTCTCAAGGGATGAACTTAACCTACAATCACTGCCCCGACCACCTTACAGATGTGCCTAAGTGCTTCCAAAATGTTGACTTACGGGTACATCTTTCCTGTCATTCAGGTGAACTACAATCACAATCATAAAGTTATCATGGACTTAACATAATGTACATAACAATCACAGCTTAGCAATGTCTTAAAATATTCATGTGTTGTGTATGTGTGTCTGTTGTATGCATTTTGTGTATATACAGTTTAAATAAATGAGATCACTTATCTCAGGTGGATGTTTGTTTAGTCCGGTATTCTAACAGTGGCCAGTACAGGTTTCTAAGTTCAAGATAATCAGTAGCAGGCAATTACCAAAGATCTAGTCAACAGAAAGATTTTTTGTTATGCTATTGATCCCCAAGCTAGAGGTAGATCCAGCTTGCACACTGTTTGGCCAACTTCACTTGGCATTGTTGATTACTTGCTGAGGGAGATTCCAGCTGGTGAAATGTTTCATAGGTGAAGTGGAAAGATGTAGTCTTCTCACACCATATATGTGCTAGGTGTATCTGTCATCTAGCATGCAGCAGGCCCTGCATCCAGTTCCACTACAGAAGTAGTTTAGGAATTTCTGAGGGCTAGGGCAATATTTCTTCTAATATTTCTTCTTGCATGATAGGACTTTTATTTTAGCTGATGTCTACTTTGGCAAAACAGAGGAGAGCACAGAAGGCAAGGAATTTATGAGAAAATACTTTTTTGCAGGGCATATAATATACCTGTAGAACTTAAGATAGATGGGCCAACAGCTTAGGAGGATTCTGAAAAGCACTAGATATTTATGTGAGTAATAGGTATTAGAACAGGGAGCAGGCACTGACTCAGACAATAAAGATTTGGTACCTAACACTTGCAAGCTTCTTGTGTAACTTCCAGAAAATAATTTTTATTTGTAGCTCAGTTCCTCATATATGGAATGGGGATAATATTTCCTGACTTTAAAGGGGCTATAGGGTAAATAAATTTTGTTAGTCAACTAGGCCGTAGACCAAGACCGAAGACGTTTTTAAATATTCTTTGCAATGTCAAAGGACCAACCATACCTAGGAAGCTATTATTTTAGCCGTCATATATTCACAAGACACAGACCATGTTCTGAAGAATTCGCTATATATGTATGACAAGACAAATTAACAAAGATGAAATGCAAGCAAGCAATTTCAAAGTGAACAAATACAATTTCAGATAAACAGATTTTAAGAGGTGGACAAATGAATTAAATGATACTTCAGCAACAAGTGCAGTAGTGCTCTCAGAGCTAGTAACAAAATCTAATAATGTTCTCCCAGGACACCTATAAACAGAGAGATTGCATTCATATGTTTCCATTCCATTTATTGCTACTGAGTCATGTGGTTTAATTGGTCAGATGAAAGGTAATCATCATTTGGAGAGAGAGGAGGTTTTGTTAAACAAACCTCAAGTAATGATTTATTTATTTGCTAGTCTTTTAAAGCTGGAATGCCTGGAAGAATTGCTCTGTTTAATAACATATGCTTGCCAAGTTGATTTTGTATTAGAAACTTTCTCAGTCTGCCTAAGAGTTATCTGCACTGAAAGCAGTACTTTATAGTTAAACCATCAAAAAATACTGCACTGTGAGAGATGGTAAAAAATTTCAAACAATTGACTCTAGTATGTTAAAGAAAAACTTTACCTTGATCTGCCTTTGGCCAAGAATTATAAAGATACAGAATATGTGAATTGTTTGGCACAGTTAATCATGAGGTAAGCCCAGGCCGATGTCTTAATGGCTCAGACTGTAGGCATACTAGTGCCTCAGAGAGCAAAGACACACCCTTCAAAGAATAGCTTTTTTAAAAAATGCATTTTTAGTTCCAGCTTGGAAATATGTGTGTGCTGTGTGAGTTTGGTTTTTTCGTCTGGCACCTATGGAAAGGAAGGCTAGCACTAAGTGCCCTTGTTATGAACCTGACAGAATCAAGAACAATTTGTTTTTGTGAAGAAATGGTGGAGTTCCCATTCCATGGGAGGGAAGGGATAAGTACTTTCAACAACTTGGTACACATTCATTTTTTGCATCTGTTTTCACACTTTGATGTTAGAAGTGACATTAGTGTTAGCCCTTGATAGCCAATAAATGGCTGACTTTATATTTTGAGAATATTATGAATCCCATTTAAAATATTCCCTTCATCAAAAGTAATTATCAAGACCAAATCATTTTCATTATGTAGAAAATTGTTCAGAATTTTTTTAAATTCCAAAAGCAGTCTTCTAGTTTCTTCTTAGGCTGAATTTAAAAACTGGCAGCTTGCACTAATACAGCTGAAATGCAAATATTTTAGATGTGAGAGAAATGTAATAGAATGGTTGCAGATATTTAGTAGTCGACCAGACTGGTTGACTGGAGCAGGCAGAAAAACCTGGTACATATTTAGACTCATCTTAAATTTCAGTTTCACTTCAATGAGTCATTCACAAAGGTGACTCTCAGACCTTAAAGTCAGGAATGATAGACTTTATGATTTAATCTGAACTACATAACGAAGGCTGATAACTTTCGATTGAGATTAATTTATGTCTTTTAATAAGATGACACATCAAGGAACAAGAACCTACTCACTGTGCAGGCCTGTCTTTTGCCTTAGCACTTTACAGAATCGGGCCTAAGGTGTTAGAGTTTAAGAGATTTATGGATAAAAATTTACCAAAAGGAAAGATAAAGGTTCTAAATATGTGAAATAACTATTTCTTTGAGGCATGTAAAGGACAGGCGTAGATAAGTGTCTGTTGGCCAGAACAGCTGCTGGCATTGCTCCTTAGGTTTAATATCCTATGTGCTGTGGAAACTAGAGTTTGACCTTTGCTCCATCTCTTCTGGGTAAATGTTTTTGCATGATTTAATAGAAAGGTTATTTTTTATGCAGATGACTGTTAGCCATGCTCTGAGAGGCAAAGAGAAATTTTGAGTAGAAACTAACTCTATCAGCATGGTTGAATAAGCAGAAAGATTCTTCTAGCTATTCTAGTTTTAAGACACTTAAATAAAAAATACAGAAAATGAAATTTGTTCAATGGATATTTGTTTCAACCTATGTAATTATTATTAATACAATTAATTAAACTATGAATGAATCATGCTTTTAGATGTTGTTGGAGAATATTAGTAGTTTTAGAATTACCTCTGGGAGATTTACTGTGATTTGCTGATTCTCACAGTGCTCTTCTGTATTTTTTGTGAAAAAACTGTCTTTCTTTTCTCACACACTTGTAACTTGGCAAGTATATGCCATTGACAGGTGCAGTTTTTCTAATTAAATGTAAAATTTAAACATTACCCTGAATTTCAGAAGTTACTTTTTTATTGTCTGATTTTTTGTGGCATTTTACTGTGGTATATGCAAAATATTATCACATCTCATTTTATTGTACACTTCACAGAGGATACAGAGAAGCAAAGCTAGCTAATGATGAACTTTACCTTGAAGATGTAATTGTGACACTGTATGTCCAGGGTAAAAAAGTGAGAGAGTGATAGACTGTAGAAGGAGGAGGATTACAGTGATGGAGTGCAGGTATCCAGGTAAGCATATACAGATATGAAACACAGTTATCCTGGTTCATCTGTCTTTAATTTATGAAGATACTGACCCACAGCTGTGGAATTCAAGGAGGAATTAACTTTGTAAGATGAATTTGAAGAGAAAAAAGTCATGATTTTTTTGACTACTCAAGGAGGCAATGAGAAAAGGGAACTTTGACACTTAACAGGTTTTCTGGAATGGGGGTGAATTTAATGATGACATACATATAATTTTAATGTAGGAAAAAATCCTTTAAAAATCAAAAATAATTAAAACATTATTTCTCAGCCTCTACAAAATATCTGGCCAGTGTCATTGCTCTACTGAGACAGCTCCGGTTGCCTAATACAGCAAAAAAAAAAAAAAAAAAAAACAGTTAAAAAAGTTTGTCATAGTGTAAGAGAGTCAGATTACAACATTCAGTCTGTGTTTTATATTTAATAGATACCAGTCCAAAGAATAAAAGTTTCACTGAATCTGGGAGAGGGAAAATGGTGTTTATAATGGAGCTGAACAAGTATACTTGTACCTCCTTATTCTTTAACTAAATGGTTACTGTACAGCTAAGAATTATATATTAGTATTATTATAAATAATAAAATAATACAATCTCTGAATCTTTTATAATACTTTTATCTCAAAATTTTAATATTTTAAGATTTTATTAATTCAGATTTTATTTGTTTTATTTGGTTTTCAAGGATCACAAAAAATCTTATCCAACTTATGAAGTAGGTTAAGTTAATAGTCAAATAGTCAAATAATATATATTACAATGAAATTTTGCTTGTGGAGAAATGATTGTTTGGTGAAAAGTGTGTTCAATAAGTGACTTAAAGTGAGTTTTAAAATATCAGCTTCACTAGTTTTGGCCTATAGTAGACCTATCTTCACTCATTATAGAATAATTATCAAAATACATACTGAAGTATTCAGTGTTATATACATTTTGTACTCTTTTGAAGCGGAAAGTATGGAGTGCAAAGATGGAATTCAGCACCAAGAACAGCACTTAGTTCACAGTTTACGTTTACATACAGCTATAAAAGTTGATAAAAATTGTATATAATTTTAAGTGAAATCCTTGAACTTTTTTAAAGTATAAGTACTCCTTGTTATATAAAATGGGTTTTAGATACAAGGTCAAAGGAAAGTAAGGGGCTTTTTTGGATGACAATGAGATTTTTTAAACTCTTAGTTCATGCTCATAGACTAGGTATTTTGACTCATTATTATCATTACTTGAACTATTTTAGTATTTTCGTATTCTCTCATGGTCCAGGGTCCCATTGTAGGTATTGCACAAGCACAGAAATTGGTCTTTTTTTTCCTGAAGAACTGATACTCCACGGGTTTGTAATTACTAGAATGAGTGGTTTAAGCTGATGCAAGTATGAGCTGCTACTGAAGGGAACAGTCTCTCCAGCAACCTCCTTATGTTGTCATTAGTGATTTTTGTGGTGATCTAGATCATGATTACATGTTTTTCATCTAGATCCATTCCTAGGTCACCCTTCTTGCACTCATTCCTCTCTATATTCCCATGTTATGGTGCTACAAAATTTGCCTCCACAGCTGAGAATTGTTGAGCCAGCTCTGCACGCAGGTGGCTGGTAGTTGTGTTTGATGTGATAGAGTAGGTGTAAATAATAGAAAATTTTAAGTAAGTAGAGAAAAAACACTGTAATATAATCATTTTGTGTTGTACTGCTAGAAAAATAAATCTACCTATAGACACACTCAGCTATAGATCATCCTGGTATAGGGTGTCCTTTAGTAACAGAAAATCCTACACCGTTGTCATGGGAAATGCAGGTAAAGAGAACCAGGGTGGGGCAGTGAACTTGCACATTAGTCTTTTATAACTAGTTGTATCTAGAGCAGTATCAGGATGCTCTAAAATACGGAAGAGAGCCTTGGACCAAATTCAGTAGAACAGACCACTGTAATAACTCTTTACTGAGCAATAACGTATTATCCATGGCTAAATCCAGGCATCCATTCCTCTTGTCTTACACAATAAATTTCCTTCTCTGGTTTTTAAAAAAGCATATATATATTATTTATATTTTGTTGAATTAATACTTAAAGCCAAAAAACATGCACTCTTATTTTTTATTATTTTGTAGTGGGAGATTCTGACTAAAGAATGATGCTTTTCATTTTTAAAGATACCTTGCATTAATGCATACTGAAATAAAGATGTCTGGCAGAACCTTGAGTTTTCTGTAATTATCTGTATATACATGAATCATTAATATCAAAAAACTGTACCTCTCTGTGCACTTTAAATGTCACACGATTTTTTAAAAATATGTAAGCACTCATTAGTCCTGACCTAGTTACTTTATTTTAAAGCGTTATAATCAAAGGTAATATGAGATTTAAAACTAAAATGCAGTCCTTTTGATAGGGTGTTAAAAAGCCAGCTGAGCTCAATTCCTTGCCAGTAGGTGGAGCTAGCATGTAATATGCTGTCTTTTTTTTTCCTCGCCCCCCCCCCCTTCTTCTTCCTCCCCTTTTTTTTCCCACAACCAATTTTCTGATCGATGCTGGGATTCATAGAGTGAATCTCAGAACAGGAAGCAGGAGCAGAGAATTCAGAATACTGCAGAGGTTCCTTTGTTGCTTTGATGGGAAGGTTCTTTCTTCATTTCTTTCCTTTTTCATTTCAGTGAGATTAAGAGTTTACAAGCTTCTTTGCCAAGGAACCTGAACCTGCAATAAAAGGACCCTTATCATCTACAAGTGTATGGATATTTCTTATGCCATGATTTGTAATTCTCTTTTAATCAGGTAAGGCAACATGATATTTAATTAAAATGCTCATGCAACAAATTTCAGTCCTGTTGTACCAAGGTTCTTCTCTCATGGTGCCACACCTAGTTTTCAATTAATATTAATACAACAAGAGGACTGGAAAATAATAGCCATCTTTGTAGCTGTATGGATTTTTCATAGTATTTAATTAGGTTTTAGTGCAATAATAAAATATTTTGCTGTTCTTTGCAGTTTTATGGTCCTACATCTTTTAAAGATTGTATGTTTATATTTAGAATTACTTTTTGGTTTTTATTTTTCATCCTTATTGTGGTAATTTGTTGTTGTTGCTTTCAGGTGGTCATCTACAAGTGTTTTCCTTTCTGCTAGAGATTATATTGATGCTGTATCCAGAATACAAATTGGAGTGATATTTTAAGGCACATTAGCACATCCCTGGGATTGCCCAGTTTTAATGCTACCCTGTTTTGATGCAGAAATGTGCTGTTTCTTCTCTATAGCATCTTCAGACAGAGGCTTTCTTTGCTTCCTGAATTCATCATTTTGTTTCTGTGAGGTATAGGAGATGTATGGGATTCTCCCCTCCCTCATCTCCCAAAACAGCCTCTCCCTGGTAGAAAACAGAATGGAGGACTTGTCTGTAACTAAACATGATTTTTCACTGCTGCAGCTATCATATAAAAAATATAATGTGAATTTTTACATATAAGAATGAATTGTTATTTCAAAAACTTCATTCTGTATTGCATGAGAAAGAAATATTTTTCTATCATTATTTTTTAGAGATATGATACACACTGGGAGAGACAGCAGAATGACTCAGGAGGTGGGAAGCTCATGCAGCACCCCCTGACTTTTCTTTCCAACCTTCTGTTTTTTCTTACCTTCCCTTAATTACAGTAATAATGTATTTAGTCAGGAAAAACTGCACAGAAATTCACTGATTTACAAAGTCACAGATCAGAGAAAGGACTTAGTAGCCAATAGGTAAGAAAAAAGAATGTCTGATTAAATAAAACATTTCTTGCTTTATGCTATAAGGAGGTAAGTAGGAAAGCATTTATTCAAAATTTTCACATGCCTGTGTAAAGGTAGACTTTTTTATCAGTGTTTACTGAAGCAACAGAAATTTGCCTGTTGGGATTTGAGTGCTAGATGCTGTCTTGGATTTAGATGATTCCTTTGATATATGTGAAATGTTAAGAAGGTTCACACACATTCTTGTAATCTGTGCATGTTTCCTGCTTACACTTTTCTGATCAATGCTGACAATATGTGTGTGCGCATATGGCTCAGCCATTGTAGCTCTGAAGAGGTCTTCATTAGGTGGTAAAGGACCATCCATTCTTGAACAGACTTAGAGTGAAGATAAATAATCACATCCAAATGATCTGCAGTTTCCTCTAGTGATAAATGCATTAAATAAGTGATGGTCCCTTATGTCTGTAGGCCCCAATTCAACAACAAACAGGCGTGTCAATGGGATGACTCATGTTCTTAATATTAGGCAAGTGGATGAGTACCTGTCTCTGTTCTCTTGATTTTAAACCACACCAGTGCTCAGGGAAAGAGTAACTTTTTTCATGAGAGAGATTTTGCATTGTTCATGGAATGCAGTTAGTAGGCCAAACGAGTGCAGAGCTTCAAAGATGAGCTTTAGATTTACATTAAAAAAAATTCCAGTGAGTTCTTAGAAGCCTTAAAGGAAAATATTGAAGCTGAATCCTTACTAACTTTGAGTAAGGTAAACAGTAGTCCTTGGGAAGTACAAACACATAAATGGCCATATCATATCAAAGCATGATCCCTTTCAGTAGCAATGGCTAATGCCAGATGTTCCAGATGAGAAGTTCAAGAGAAAGTTGACCCTAGGAGAAAGTTGGTCCTCCCTTCCTCTCATGACATTTAAATAACCTGAAGCCTTAAATATCTCCAAAAAATCAGTCTGCTTTACTGTAATTGTGTTCTCTGCAAGTGTTCTCTGTATCCATATAAGCATCAGATCTTCCCAACCCAAGAGACCCACTCTGCAGCCAGAACAAGCGTCCAGCAGTGGTCACGTTGCCTGTGCTCCTTGCTCAGTTTCTTCATTGCGTGTCTTGATTAACGGATTTGCCTGGTTACTACCTGCAGCTCCACTCTACCCTGACTAGCCCCTGAACTCCTCCCCTAAGGAGATAGAGAGGACACTTAAGTCTACTATAGCGTAATTGTTTGAATCATGCTAGACGCTGGTGAATGGAAGGATGAGCATCTACAGCAAGCCCTTCCGATACATGCGCTTTTGTGCTGAAGTGAGAAAACACAAACAAGCTTTTTTCCGTGTTGCTCCCATTGCTTTCCAGCCTCACACACATGCGTGCACACTACACACTCTCACACCGGCTTCCCCACAGGACAGGTTGCACCTGCATGGACAGAGCTTCGCTTGCTGTCCCCCAGGGCCCCCTCCATCTCGCTGCCTTCGGCCTTGCTGCCGGCGTGCTGAGGAGGCGCAGGAGAGCCCACAGGCCTCTCTTCTGGAGTCTTCCAGAAGCCACCTGAAATAATCCATTTTCTGTCCTTCCTTGCCTCTCACCAGCACCTGCCAGTCTGACAGCTGCTGCAGTAAAAAATGATTTGGCCTTAATCTCTCTGTTCTTCTGTTATTCATCTTTCGAAAGACTATAATGTACCTGATTTGAAAGGGGTGTTAATGGAGGTGAGGCAAGCAATGTTGCGAATCACTAAATACTGTAAAGAATAAGAATCATAAAAAAGCTGAGGAGGAAATGAATAATTTTGTAGTCATTGCAGTTTTGGGAAGATATACAGAAAAGAAGGTTTGGGACCAAAATACTGAAAGAGAAAAATTTAAAGAAATGTCAGATAACCGTAGTCCTGTTACTCAGTTCACATTCCTATTGTTTCCCAGCTTGCAACTTTCTCTCTTTTGTTTCTGTTGCTTAATCTACTGTTGTTCCTTTTTCTCTTCCTACCTCCTATTTAAAGTTAGGCTGCTTCCTCTTTCTGCTTCTTACTGATTTGGGACCCGCAAAGGAGTCTTGCTTCTGCTCTTCGTTTCAGCATTTGATGTCACAGCAGTTCTCAGCAGCTATGATTATCAATCGCACTGAAGGAGCTGCTAAAGCTAGGCAGAAATGCAGTCAACACATATGGAAGCTCTGTTAAGTATTTATTGCAAGCTGCTAAGAAGCTTTTTCTGAGCATGTTTAGAAATTATTCTTGAGATGTGCTGAATAGCCAGATTTCAATAAATTTGAACGGGAACAGTAAAACGCAAACTTCCAGGCTCTTGAGCAGCCCAGGTGCCAAAATTCAGAGTAAAGAGATTGTAACAAAAATTCTTAATGAAATGGTTGGAAAAATATTTTATTGCTGCAGTATTACTAACCATACTCATTAGATAATCAGGAAATTAGTTTCTAATCTTCCTGTTTAAAAAAAAAAAGCAAATTTAGATTTGTTGTTTTTGACTTTTTGTTTTTAAACTTGTCAATTAGTGAAATGATATTTTCAAACCTTTCCCAAAAAGCAGACTAGAAACGTACTTTTTCTATTAAATGGGAAAGTTCTTGTAATTATAAGCATTCAAACTAAAAGAAATAAGAAATATCATGAGGTCACATGGCTCTGCATTGTCAAGCTGTGATTTCTTTCCAATTTCATTAAAAGAAATATCTGACCATTTATGGTGACATTAAAAAAAATCAGGGTGAGGCTTACAGGGTAAATTCACTCTGAACAATTAAGGTTTGACAAAACTGAATGCATTGGAAATTGATCCTCGTGATGGAAAATATTAGGCAAACAAACCTGTCAGCTCTGTTCATGCTACGTATAGAAAAGTTGAAAAAAAATTCAACAATAACCGTCTTAAGTGTCTGTATCTGAAGTGAAGTAATTGTTTCTATATGAAGTTTTCTTAGGTTTCATGTAACTCCCATTACACTTCTTTCTTAATTCTTAGCTGTTTCCCCTTAGATGTGAGTGGAATGAGATTCTGGCCAGATGAGTTGTTCTTCTGACCTGCTAATGCTAGCCAATTCTCGGCCATCTTCTTTACTGAGTTCCTCATGGGTATTTCCTGTTATGTGGTGAAAATACAGACTTTCCCCATCAATAGGGTAATTTCAATAAGATTCCTACATGCAGTGCGTAGTCACCTTGGATAAACTGATAACCTGTAATATTAGTATCTTAGGATGACAGATGTCTAGGTTTTGACATGGACCTGTCATATGGCAGGAGGTGCCTGCGTTTTTGTCATTGATGCTGCTCGTCTGGTCTTAGATGGAGTTGTAATGTATAGCCCTTAAGTACTTTTAGAAGATGTCAAGTGGCCCATTCCAACCAAAGAATTGATTACCACTCTGATAATTGCATATCTCAAACCTGCAGTAAAAAGTATGATTGCGGTAGGCTTAGAAATATCTGAGCCAGCTTTCAGCTTAGTACGCAGGTTTCAAAGGCAGTTTCTGTGCTGTATGGAACTGTACGTACCCATTTGATAATTTGGCTACTTATTTGGCCTGCTAGCCTATCACTCCATAGCTTTGCTGTCACTGGCACTGAGATAGCTAAATTAAAGCTAGAATATTTTCACATCTACTGCTGTCATACTTCTGACTGCAGTGCAGATTTTGCTTTAGTTAAATCATTATCAGCAGGCTTTCATTGTGGGGCAGAAACTTAGTCTTGTTATTTGAATGGATGTTATTTATACATTTTTTTCTATACCATCCTCACCATATCTCACCCTCCTCAGTGCAACTGCAAAATTCTCAGCAGACTTTGACCCCAATGTGGTTTTGTTTGATGACAAATATAAATGACTCATTCTGAAATTAGGAGTCTGACTCAAGTTCTCCAAAGCAAATACGCTGTGTTCTAGACTCACTCATTTGTCTTGGTAGGATCACAGATCTGTTAGGAGCCAGATTACACGTATGTATACAAAATGGAGTCAGATGCATGCAAACAGATTCGACAGTCTATGATCTCAGGAAGAGTGGCCTGATTTTAATACATTATGGACAGCATACAGCTAGACCAAGGTCAGAAATGAGTAAACACAGTCCTTTCCCTGGACAGACTGTGGTCTGAATGTGGTATTTAGACATGAGTTCCATAAGCAGGCACTGACAAAGAGAAGGTTGTAGTAGGCATGTGCTTATAGGAAAGTTAATGGCAAATTTCTATACAGTTTCTATACAACCACCACAACTTTTATGAAAAGAGAACTCTACCCAATATATTTGAAGTGTGACTGTCTATCTCTTTACTAAAATGAAAATGATTTAGTAGCACTGAATACTCATTGTATTTTTTTGCTTATAAATATTTGTGCCTAATGCAAAAGAGTGGAAAATCCTACATTTTGGGCCACAAAGAAAGCTTTGTTGCATCAGTTTTGCAGACTGGAGCTCTCTGGAGAAGTCATTCTAATTGGGACCCTGCGACATAGGGTCATATTACAAGAGTGTAACAGGTGAATCTGTGGAGTGTGTGAGCTCCATATGTTTTCTATTTACTGAGAGTCAATAAGGAAACCATGGAAACTAGAAGACAAGTTATAGCAGCTCTTGGGAAAGCTGATACCAGGCAGAATGAAGAAATCTCCCATCTGTACTTGCATTAACCTGAAAGCAGACATGGGCACGGTTGTTTCCAGGTTGAGACCTCGGTGATACCTGCACAAACATCCTAATGGCAAATGCATTTGCACAGGTTAGATTTTCCAGTGCAGACACTGGTTTCCATTTCATAGTATGGCAGGTACCACAAAAGTGCTGATGGTAGGCAGCATCCTAGGTACCATAGTAATACAACTGAAAAATTCTCCTAATAATGAAGCAATGAGAAAATATTTAGAAATACCAGTGAGCAGGACATTTTATAGTAATTTGGCTTGTGGAATTTCTAATACTAATGGGTAAAATGGAAAGCACCCAATCTTACCGTCAGTGGCAATGATAAGATACAAATATTAAGTTTATTAAGGGAATCAGTTTGATTAGGAAGTAGTAGACTGTAACTGTCACTGGGCCATATTTGAGAGTCACTTTTTCTTAGAATAACATTTTACATCTTGCAACCAGCTCGCTTTTGTAGTTTTATAAGATAATCATATGCAACAGTCACAGAACATTTTCAAGAGTTACTGTTTCAAATATAGTTTTTTTCCAGTACAGTATTTTCAGTTACAGGTAACATTTAAGCACTCCATGGACATTCAGAACATTTGTGAGTGTAATAAGATCTTGTGCTTTTGCCAGCTGTAGCTTTTATGAATTAAGTGATCTTTGATCTGAAGCAAAGCTCTGGCTCTCCAAGTCAAGCCGAAGGCAGGTCAGCAATGATACAGACAAAAACCTGTTACTCTATTCCACCAGTATTCTTCAGGGGAAAAAAAAAAAAAAAAAAAGTTGAGTGTAAGCCTAAAGGCGTGAACATGATGACCTCTAATATTTATGTAGGACATTTGGGTGCAAGTACTGATGCTGATATCTTGCTCCCTGGGGTAGCAGAGACTGGGAACCCAGAAGCATTCTCCATTGCTGGGAAAGGGATTGTATTGCTTTTCTCAGTATTGACCTCACTTCCAAATTAGTTTAAAGATTCATACATTCTCAAAAATAATCTGTCCTTAGTGAGAAAGATGATGGACATGATGCAGACGTTGAGTGAGCTTGTATGAATATTGTGGAGATAGGAGAACTGCTCTGAATCTGTGATAAGGGAAGGAAAGGAAATATCCTGTGGGAATCTGAAGAAAAGAGGAGAAAAGAGATTGACAGGGGAAAAGCAATCGAATGTAGGGAGAAAGGAGATTCAGTGAAAATTTTAGGAAGGAGCAAAAAATCTGTTCATAAGAGGAAAAAAAAAAAAGCAGAATCCACTGTAAAGCAAATATTTAAATGTGTATTTGTCTTTCTGTGTGGAGGTGAACAGTGCAATCTACATTGCCCCAGTGGGAAGATCTCCTTGCAGTGATGTACCTGCAGGTAGCAGGTGATGCTGTGAGGAAGGAGCTCTGGTGCCAGCTCTTTGGGGAGCTCTTGTATTCCCTCCAGTCAGAACCAGTTCAGCTGGCTTAAATATAGAGGGAAAAGAAAAACTGAGGAGATTTTCAACATCTGCTCCCTTATTCACATGTATGAACAAATGCAAATGGGTATGCACCAAAAAAATTTACATTAAGACATGATTCTGAACTGGTGCAAACTGTCATAACTCACATAAAGTGAATAAATCTGAAGTTCCCAATTACCCAGCTATAATGGGCTACAGCTGTGTTTTAGCGCAGAGTTTTGTAGATTATCCTGGGCAATCCTTTTCCCCCCATACTTATAAAGTGATGTTGTAATGGAAGAATCCTCTCCCTGCTTTTTTTAGTTACTTTGAAGCTGAAACCACTTTTTCAAAGATAGTGACTAGAATTTTACAGCTCTGGATCTCTATGGTTTGTTTCATGAGTGTTTCCCTCTTCTTGCAGAAAAAGCTCAGGAAGCTTAAATAGGTGAGTTTGGGGCAGATATATAACGCAACTGCTCAGCTTTCCATTTCCAGCACATTCTTAAACTTGAAAGGACAAGAATCTTGTGGCACAGATGTTTTCTTAACTTCATTACGCAGGAAATTAATGTCTAAGTATATAGAAAATTATTAAAAATAGTAATGCATTAAAACTTGGTTCAGAAGTGTAAAAGCAGCTAAGCATGCAATCTTAAGCTATATTAAAATGTATGTGTCCTCCTGCTGCTTCAGATATGAATTAAGAGAGGTTTGGATAGAAAAATAAACATTTAAAATAAGGCACACATTTTACTGCAATAATACAAAGCCATCAGAACAACCTACTAAAGGATTATCATGAATTTGGCTCTTTAAAAAGTTATGTTCCAACTGAGGCAGATGTTAAATCAGGGGAATGCTATAAGCTGTACTATGCAGAATGTCAGAACAAACACTCATAATGAGTGATTCTCTCATCCTACATTTATGAATCTCTGTTGCTCCCTCAGGCCTTTCAAATTTTTTGATGGAATAGTGCTATCACCTTTCTGCTCTTACTTAACTGCATATGTCAGCCACATGCACTTTGTCCCCCAGGATAACTTGATCCATAAAGATGTTTTTACAGTGTTCATAATATTCTCAATTAATGTCTTGACATGACAGTTAGGTTATCATGACAATATAAAAAGCAAGCAGAAACTGGGCTTGGCAAGCTGTTTCAGTTTTTTTTAAATGGCATTTCTATTTAATCGTGGGCCAATTAACCACTCAGTTTCCTTTCAGATGAAAAAAAATCCTCCAAACTTAATAGAGAGTTGTTTAATGCTTCCTAATGTTGTATATCTGACTAAGCTTTTAATTTCTCAGAGAAGTAAGCATGCTGGTCGGGTCACTAGGGAGTGCTGGTGGTGCTTCCTGTCTTCTGCTGTGAGAGAGAAAGAGAGCGAGTGCAGGGTGGGGGGGGGAAAGGTGAAATTCTAGGTTTTAGTGGTTCTTGTATAATGGTCTGGGAAAGGCTATATAGTCACCCAGCTGTGTTCCACCATATTATTTGACCATATTATTCATCATGGTATCTGATTTCCTTTCCCTATTTTGGTTGCCAAAGTTTGAATATACGTCCCGCCTTACGTGCCTCACACTGATGACATCTTTATTTAAAGGTCATTCTCCCTCAATTGCAAGGGTGCCTGTGGTGTGAAGTTTTGGATAGCTGGCAGAGGTGTAATAAGTCATAACTATTATAATTATTATAATTAATATATATGCTAATTCCATGACAGGAATACTCAGTTCCCACCCTGTCTCTGTTATTCTGGATCAGTAGGCAAACCACGTATGTTGTGGTATGTCATTCTGTTTCCCAAACCACATGTTGTTCTCTTTCTCAAAATGTAAAGTAGAAGTAATGGCCGTAAGTACAAAATAAGTAGCTGATATTTAATAGAGAGGTGTGGAAATATAAAGCTCCATCTAAATACTTCACAGGCCTAAGTGGCATTAAAAGAATATTAGTAAGTGGCAGAGTCAAACAGTAGTTGTGGGACACCAAATGACAGTTGTCTTTACATTCAGGAGACACACAATTTGTAGTCACCTGTGAAAAGTGTGAATTGAGTGAATTGCCTGCCATCATATCGGAGTACTGAGTGGGATTCATCTCATCTCTCCCTCTTTATAGTCAGTGGAGAGGAATAGGAACTTCTAGGGCACAGTTTGTGTCATCCTAAGGTAGATGTCTAAAATAGGTCAGAATTGCCTTTTAACGTACCTACTTTTCTCCAGTGAATATGAAAGGAGTTCAAAGTGACTTAGATGCAGATGTCTCCAGATACAAACACCTGAAGTTAGGGAAGGTGAGTCCTACTCATTGTGCCAGAGGCAGAAAGGTAACATCCAGTTCTCCAAGACAACATAGAGTTACCTTAGAAAATGGACTGTACTTTTTTCTCTGCATAGTTATCCTCCTTTCTCAGTTCCCATTATCCACTTTTCACTATCCATGTTCAGCATCAATGAATGAAGGAGCTCTCCTTCAAAACAAATCTCACACTGATCTTAAGAGCTCATCCATATTGTGTACTGCAGAAGATAGTATGTGACCCATTTAATGGAATGATGCATTACAGTACCTACTGGCATATTCTATCATTTGAGTCCTTCTTTCTCCAACAATAATAGTTGTCTTTTATTGGAGTGTTTGTATATAATTTTAGAGAAAGCACAGCAATGCCCATATGAACTATTAGCAATTATTGAATGTTTACATATACTTTGCAGACCTCTGCGCTTGCCATCTTTATGGTTCTCTATAAACTTATTTTAAAATCTTGCTTTATTGTCCGCTTGTCCGAGTTAATTCCAGTCCAGTTACCTCAGCTTTTTAGTCACTCTCTTGCCTATTCAGTCCAAGCCTTTTTGCTCTTCGTCCTGTCTCAGCTTGCCCCATTATGCTGGCTCTTACCGCCCCTTTTCTTTCACTTATTCCCAGCCTGGTTTCCTGTGAGGTGAAACCGAGCAACCTAGATGATTTGCCTGGACTTAATAATCTACATATCTTTGAGTTCTTCATGTCTCTCCAGCCAGCCTCCAGGACTCCTATAGCTAATTTCAAGACAGTGTCTTTATCCAGGCAGACAGTTCTCCTCCCAGATCTGATTCCCTGGAGGTTTTTTCTGCTGCCAGACTTCAATCCCAGATATGTCTCCCCTTCTTCTTACCTCCCCCCCTCCTTTTTCCTTTTATAATCTAAGTTTTGCATTTTTTTAGTAACCAACATACAGGATGACTGAGAACACAAAGAAGAAAGCTTTCTTCCTCTTAGTTGAGTCCAAAACCAGTGAGGCCTATAGAGAGACAGCACTTCAGCTGCAGAAAAATCCTCTCAGCTGAAGACTGAAACATTCACAGAAAAGGCAGCATCTCTGGAGTTCAGAGCTTTAAACCTCTGGTGTCTTCTTCCAAATGTATGCGAACTACTTCTTTTTTTTTTCCAGATCTGGCCCAGTTTTATAGAGATGTTGCTTTGACAGGAAAGCCAAAAATTCATGTTACTGTTCAAAAAGTTCTGCAAAACTTCACATTCATGTTTTGAAAATTGGCAGCTCTTGAGTATTTTTAAAGGCTTGAAGTTCACCAGAATTGTTTAAACAGTAGAAATACATATCTATAGCTGTTTCTTGGACATGGATGCATCATTTGACTGGAAACTTCCCTCAAAAAATGGGCCTGAAGCAAAAATGGAAGATTTTAGCCTGAGTGTTGAAAGTTTGGCCTAATCAAGCAATGAAAAAAAAAAAGTGTAAAAGGACAGGTTCAGTCATCACAGGGATAAACAGCACTGCCAGCCTTGCCTGTAACTATCATAAAACACGACAGCCCGTATCCCCTATCAGTGAGACCAGCTTGCTTCCATCTTACTTGAACGGGCAATTTCCTGAAACAAAGCCAGCCCTGCCAGTGCAGCGGCAAAGGGAGTGCAGTGGTGGCGATTAGCTGGAGCAGGGATTCGTGAGGAAGGGAGCTGAGCTTCTTCCTGTTGCTGTTTGCCTCAGAGACCTTGCTTTGTGTTTTTTTGCAGCTGCACACGCAGGTGAAGGCCTGGCTAGCGTTGCTGCGGGAGCAGGCGCTGCGGCGTGGTGCCCCCTGAGGCCCACGGCTACGCCAGGGTGTTAATGTTTCTTTCGAGCTGCATTAACTCCTGCAAGATCCCGCAGCAGCTGGTGCTGTGCAGCTGCAGGGAGCCTGTCAGCGGCAGCTCAGTTCCTGGGGGAGAATACTCATATGTTATCCCTGAAGATGTCTGTTTTCCCCCATGCGGACTGGTGCTCGTGCTTTCTGGGTCCATTGTATTTTGATTTTAGAAGTTCCTCGAGAAGCAGTTGTGTTTGTTACTAATAAGCTGTCTTTGCAGTTGCAGGCCTATTTTTCGCACACAAAATTCAGATTCAGATTCCCTTTATTTTGTAAAGTTACAAATTAAGTATGTTCCTCCTGATACTCTCTTACTCGTGTATATCAAAACATAAGCTCCAGGTTATTTGGCATATGGTGGAAGAGGCTATTTTTTCTTAAAAGGATACCAGCAACTTGAAATAAGGCCATCATCTTTTAAAAGTGGAGATAATTAGAAACTGTCCCAGCATCAGATTCTCCATGCCAGTTTCTATGGTTTTACAGTCACAGTTTCCTATTTAAAAAACAAAACAAAAAAAGAAAACCCACCCACATGAAAAAGAGAATTTGGCTGCCTACTGCGGGGAAACAGCATGGCTGGCTGCACGCAGGGCGCACAGTAAACAAACCTAAAAAAACAGGGGCCAATAATTCCCTGCGTCCTTCTACCTATGTGGTGCAAAGCCGGGGCATGGTAGCGCCCCGCTTGCCGCACCCTTCTCGCCACGGGCGGAGCCGGAGCCCGGGCGGCGGCATGGCGGCCTGGAGGGTGGCGGGCGGCAGCACCGCGGTGAGGGCGAGCAGTGGTGCCTTGCCGTGGCGACGCCTTTATGCATCCCCCGCTGAGGCTGCCGGTCTCCCTCATTCTGTGCCTGCCTCTTGGCCGGGCGCTGCTGAGGCGGCCAGGGCAAGTCTTCTGTCTGGCAAAGCTGCCCGCGGGCTGGTGCGGTGGCGGTGGTGGCGGCGGCGGCGGCGGGGCGCTGGGGCTGCCAGGTCGCAGCGCTGCCGCAGCGGCCGGGCCCCGTCGCTAGGCAACGGCGCCCGCTGCCTCCCGGCGCAGCGCGCCGCCACCGCGCCCCTCCCGCCGCGCCGGCAGGAAAAGGCAGAGCCGCTACGGCGAAGCCGTTTGTTTCCCGGGGCGGATGGCTCTGCCCGTGCCTCACTCGGCGCTTTCGCTTCAAACGGCCTCCTCCTGCCGCCGAGGCCTGCGTGCTCTGGCGGGGTAGCCAGCCTCGGGCTGCCGCACCTGCGGCCCGTGCGAGCCCTCGGTGCGGCTGGCTCCTCGCGCAGTGGCCTGCCGTTTGCTCTGCCGCCCAAATCCTTGCTCTGCAGAGAGGACTGCAATATCTTTACCTGCTTATCCACTCTGCTGAGTTGAAAAGAGGGGTTAACACTTCTGGGTGTTGAAATGGAGAGCTCACTGTAGCAGTTCCTTGAGGCGGAGGGGTGCTTAACCTGAAATTGGTGACCTGCAAGGAAGGGGCTCCAGCCTTGCTGCCAGGGCCTGGCGCAGGTCGACCTGAGGGATGACTGCAGAGGAATGTTTTTGTTCGTAAACTGGGTGTGCCTGCGTTACGATTCAGTAAGACATGATAAAAGTGGAAACGCACGTATTTTCTACCATCACCTGTCAGTGGGTTCAGAATCATAATTTACGTTGTTTGTCCAAAGCTGCTAGCTGGTTGTTACGGGGATATTAAAATCTCCTATCTACCTAGCATCTTTTATTCAAAAGGATGTAAACTGTATAAGATTGAATCTTCTATAGCAATGCTGTGGTTAACAGAGATTTCATTCTAAACATCTTTACATAATGCCCATAGTGGGAATGTTAAACTAAGGATTCTGGTTTGTCAGGAAAGAAATCACAGCATGTTTTATTAACAGCATAAGCAGTAAGCACATTCTTGTCTTCTGGCATCTGGAAATATCTAGCTCATCCCATACGCATGGCACTTCTGTTATCATTACCTCTGTGAATTGTATAGTCACTCTCCCCGTGCAAACACACTGAAAGTGGATGTATCTCTAGCTTGACGCTTGGTTTTACACAGACATACTTATGGGGATACATTTCTCACAACAGATACCAAAGATTAATTATTTGATGAAAAGCCCACCTCATCTAGATGGTTGAAAGACCTTGATCCCTTAACCAGCTTTGTTTGGGATTTGGGGAATGCTCTTCTCCCGTGACTTTGTCTCCTAAATTAATGTTTGCTTTGGAGAAGTCACTGTATTTGTCTTTTTGCAAAGGGAAACTTGAACAGTTTTGAATCTCGCTCAGGTGGGAATATGTTGTTTTGAATCTTGCTCAGGTGGGACTCACCCTTTGTTTGTTCCTCTGGTCATGAGGGAGCACTAGAGGAGCTCACCTAGATCTGGCAGACAGCTTATTTCACTTTGTGCAAAAAAGTAAAGAATGGTATTGTCATCTGGTGAAAAATGAAATGAATTGTCTAATGCTAAAAAGGAAGACGTAGGGGCCTCTTCCTTATCTGGAGAAGCAAAGAGCTTTTTTTTGTCTATTCACTGACATTTGATAGAAAATCACAGTTGTTTAGGTACCATTTTTGATGAAAGAGGAAAATGGAATATGTAACTATAACCAAATATGAGACATTGCTAGTTATCAACTAACAGTAAGTAAAGATACTGATCCATTTATTTTTACCAATGTTTCTCATTTTTCCGTAAAGTACATCTGACCATAGCTGATGAGCAGCATCCTGAAAGAAGCTTTAAATAAGATGAGAAAACTGATTTGAAGGAACCCCACAACTTTCACAGTAAAGATCTTTGTGCATATATCTTCCTGTTAGATAATTCTTGCCATCCATGTTGCATAAAATGCTATCCTGATACACAGTTCTCGTTGGGAGGCGGAGGGTGATCCTGGAAAAGCCGTCTGGAGGCTGCTGTAACTGCCGACTAGCCTGACAATCTCTAGAGTCTCTAGGGTTTAGGAATTACAATGAGCCTTTTTGCTTTTCTGTCCTCCCTGTACTGGATTCTGCACCATGTCTAAGGCCTGCAGATCTGCGTACGTTTATTAACTGTTCAACCATTAGAGCTGTGTTCAGCTCCAGTGTTCAAGCATTGAAGACCCACTTATCCATACTCTGGAGCCTTAAGCCTTACAGAGCTTTGAAATTAGGAGAAGCAGTAAAATTTGAAAAACATTGCAGATAATCAACTAGTCCTTTTCACTCTAAAAGAAAGGGGACAATTTAAGCCTCTTAACTTCCTTTCCTACTTCTCAACGTGTATCTTCATACTGGCAAGCATTCCCTTTGCTCAGCTGTACTTTCCTGTCTCCTTATTTTTACCAGCGTTAGGACCAGTGTGACCCCATGGTGTGGTGGATCAGCTCTATGATATAGCTGACATATGGTCACTTATTTCTAGTTTTCAAACAGGACAGTGAGCTGATCTGACTACAATGTATAGTTGCACAAGTGCTAAAGCCAGCACAGTGGCAAGTGAACAGAGTAAGAGTAGGTGGAGAACAGGACTGTCCCTTCTGACAGCAACACCATCTTATATTGGTTTAAGATTTTTCAGAAACTGCAGTTTCAGAGGTGATTTGCTAGTTATACATCTCTTAAATGTACATGTTGGACAATGTATAGGCAACGTTATTTTGGAATAGCTCTTGTAAGAGCCATTTGGAAGAATTTGTTGTACAGAAATGCCTACTGTTTGAATCTTGCCATTCAGAACATAGGTGCTGTATGAAGGGACCTCCGTCCGAGTCCTTGAGTTTGGTCACTGAACATACAATGCAGCATGGTGTGAGACATGCACACCTCAAGCACAGGAAGATTGATTTTTATCTGCTCTCTACTAATTTCAGTAGTGGAGTGGTGCGACCATAAATCCTTGCATAGATTGTACACCAGCTATAAACCTTCCTCCTTCAGACAGGGCAATCAAGTGCTTTGCATTCTTCTGTGCAGTGCCATGGGCTCTAACACATCCAGAAGGGCTACAGCCCTTTGAGGCTGAACAGATTTTATCCAGCAGTTGTTTTACCTGTGTATGGGAATAGCAATGGTGCTAGGTGTAAGTGGGGGAAGAGACTACAGAATAGCTCTTTTAAACTAGATTGTTTAATTTCTCTTTGTCAGCCTAGGAGAAAAGGGAAGAACTGGAAGGAAAGAGAGGTGAGTTATGAGAAACTGGGGGCAGGTCTTTCCTGTTCCACACCACTGCCTCCTTAGGCTCTCTCCTCCTCTGTAAAAATATCTTTGGGACTTTGCTGGATGTGAGAATCCTTTCCTCTGTCCTGCATGACACTGACTCTTCAACAACTTCCTCAGCCAACAGCAACTGCAACCAAAACCTCTTTCTGTGTTGTTTCTATACAAACAATAAGCTCATGCTCCCTTGGGACCTGGGGAGAAATGTAACAGATGGATCAGCACAGGACAGTAAGAAACCTATGCTTATATTGGAGACGCTAAAATTCTTAATGGCCCTGTGACAAGTTTCCAAATTCTCAGGCTGTTCAGTTTTGCTACAAGACTCACACTCATCACTGATCTTTCTTCTAGCCTCTTTTTACAAGGCCTAGCTTTTCTCAAAGCCCTTGAATGATTGCAGTGCGTCTACTGTCATTCTTCTCTGTTTTTACTTGTAAAAGATTTTCCTTTGAATCACCCTTGCTGCAATTTAAGCCTGCAACTTTTTCACCTATATGCCACAAAAAAAGAAAATGAATTCCTCTTCTTCTTTGGAGCAGCGTTCCAGACCCATAAAGGCTGTGATCATGTCTTCCATCAGTCTTTCAGAAGTTTAAAAAACCCACACAAATCCCATGAGGTGGCAGGAATTTGTTTATATCCAATGTATTTAACTGAATGTACAGTACTTACAGGAAGAAAAAGCTCCTTTTCCCTCTTCCCCTTTTTATTCTTTTCTTCTTCCCCCCTTCCCTCTTTCAATGCAAAAATACTATTACACTTAAAAGCATAAACTCCAGGAATGTTTGAAGATTAAAGTTCTTAGAGTAGTATTAACATACTTTGCAAATTAGAGCAAAGACTATAGTAATCCTGTACTTTGGTAAAAGTTGCTAGTTACCACTACAGTCTTGGGAGAGATCTTATTTTAATTTTTAGGTTTTTTTATTTTAATTAATTGTTTCAGGCCAAAAGTGGAAATATGCTGGTGTAGTTTGTTCCTATCACAAAGTTAGGAGGCATTGTCAAGCAAAGAAGGAGCAGGCTATCACACAGAATGGACTAGATGAGCTTGATGACTAGCGTTACTGGAATGAGATGAAATTCAGAATTATAAATGAAAAGTCATGCACTTAGGGACTATTCTATTATAGTACAGGAACACGCAGCTGGAAATAGCCGAGGAGTAAAAGGATCATAGAACCGCAGAATGATGGCAGGTTGCCACTTGTGCATTTAAATGCTCAACCTTAGCATTGAACAAACACAATTAATTTTTACAGATCTCTGAGGAGAAGCTGGTAATTTGCTTTCCTTCTGACTTTATTCATCAGGGTTGTCTGTAGATGAAGGCCTCCTAACAGACAGGAAAAGACTCAGAAGTCTCTCTCTCTGCTCAGTTCTGTCAGAAGTCATGCAGGCTTTTGTAGAATTTCTTTTCATGTAACACTGAACAGCTCTTAAACTCTACCCTTTCTATGGGCCATGAGTGTTTCTCTGAATGAATAAAAGATGGAATAGGATGGAGTCCACTTTAAGGTCTCAGACGTGCAATAATAGTGGGAATGCAGACACCACTGGTGAGAAAGTTATTGCTAGAGTTTATCCATGGCTTTAGGCTGGAAGCTAGGCAGCAATCAGAAGTAACTTAACAGAATTCTTACTATTTCATGTTTGTATTTTAGATAGTTTTTGACTGTTTGAACAATGTTTTAAATGTAGTTTATGTTTGGTTGGTTTCTGAATGATCATTTATTTGATTTGATCAATAGCTCAGCTTATTTTATTAATTTTGTCTAGATATGTAGCATGTATTTACAATGTTCATGCCTAAATATATCTTTATGATTGTTACTAGTTTCTCTAGGTGTACTACTGTGGTCTGCTCTTTATAAGTATATACATTTCTCTCTTAGAGAGCAAATATTGCATTTCATGCCCATTACTGTCTCTCTAAAATACTTGTTCTCTTCACCTTACACCTAGTAATGTTGTAGACCCATGCTGAAAGTTGCTGCAAGTTTTGAAAACACTATCTAGATCCACTCAAACTGTTCTTGCTCTCACCACAATTGCCTATGAAACAGATTATCAATATTTGTTCCCCTCTTCACTGTCCTCTTTTCAAAGCAACAGAAGTGGCTTTTCTCTAGCTCCTGTATTCATTCTTTTTCCATTCCTTTCTCACTTTATAGTGGCCCTGTGCTCTTTGTTCCTTGCCACAGCATCTCTAATCCTCTTCACAGCTGCGTGAGGGAGAGATGTAAATAACTACCTGAAGGACTGAATCTGTAGATACAGGAATGCACTGCTTGAAATGTTTGAAAGAGACTGGATACATGTGAGAGTAGGAGGGAATGGTAGAAAGTTGATGGTAGGGAGAGAGAGAGTATAAAACAACGACAATACTGCAGAGGGAGGAAGAGAAAAAGAGCTGAGAAAATCAGTAAGCTCTGCCACACAGGAGAGGCTTACAAGGCTCCCGATTCTGTATCTAGTCTTGCTCGCTGCTAATAGTGGCTGATTTCTGTGCAGAAATTTGCCACTGCAGTGAGCATTCATACCTGCCATCCCCCCGTTGCATTGCTGGGTTTCCCGGGTGCTTACAAAGAATACACATCAATTATATTGTTACATGAGCAAACTGGTACAGACTGTAGTTCAGAATAATCCAGACTGTTGTGAGTCCCAGCAAGTGCTTTAGTTGTACACTGTCTGGGCAACCTCCATTTTTGTATTTATCTGACTTTGCTGTCCCTCCTTCTTTCTTTTCTGTGTCAGCCTCACAGCTGTGGTCTCAATAGCCGATGCATAGTCGAAATATTTTGGAGAATCCTGAGTCATGGTCAGTTCTGCACAAGCGTGAATCTTAGTCCCAGAGTCTCAGCTTAAGCAAGTATTTGAACATTCAAAAATTCGCTCAGAAATCTAAAGCCAGTTTCTGACAAGAATTTATGGGCATATATCAGTACCATCTAGTGGCAGTAAGAGTTATAGCAGCTAGTAGGCTCGCACAGGAAATGCTGGATTTGACTTCAATAACCAGGATCCTTTAGCAGGAAGTTAGGTGTGGTCTTCAGAAGGAGAATTAAAAAAAAAAGAAAAGAAAAAGAAAAAAAAGAAAGGAAAAGACATGATGGGATTTTAGCTGCAGTCTTCCTTGGTGCCATTCCAAACCCACTTAAGTGCAAGAGTCTACACTGGTAATGAATTTTTCATTGCTTCCTGCAGTATTAAGACAGGGATATGCCTTTTTTTTTTCTGTAATTAACAATAAAATCTAGCAGGATTCTGCAGCAGGACCACTTTCCTTTTCCTAATTAACCCTTCTGCTGCTACTCGGCTGTGCATGTGTTTCAGCAGCAGTTTTCTAGAGACCGTCCATGACAGAATGCACCAGGTGCATTTGACCGCAGTGGAAGAGCATGTTCCACAGGGAGACCTGCAGGAGTTGGGATGCGTGTGCATGTGCCTGCAGATGGAAATGGCTATAAGCATATTAGGGATAACGAGGAGAAAACATCATGTTGCAGTTTAGCAGGCTTCAAAAATACGAATTTGTTGCAGCTGTGCTGGAGTCTGACAGATGTGTGTGTGTGTTTAGTGAGGCAATAAAATAGGATCGTACTGATTGTAGTCTGATTATTGTATCATTTTAATGTGATAATTGGTTTTGGGTATGTTGTCTTGCAAAGATGATGTTACTTTTTTATTCTATTTCCTGTATTTTTAATGTGCTTACTCAGGATAAGGATTCTCGAGAAAAATTGTGGAAGGCTATGGCAGAGATCAAATTTATGATTTCGTATCAAAGTGTCTGCATTGGGAATATTTTCTGTTTGTTGTTTTTAACCGAGCTGTCTGGAGGCGTTAAGAAGAGATGGTTCTGCTCTTGGTAGTGAAAATTTTGAAAAATATATACCATTTATATGATATCAGACTTAAAAGAGCTAAAAATGCAGTGTCTGATGTTTAAAGATAATTTTTGCTTAATTCAGAAATTCTTCCAGTGCACAGCATGTTGCAAGGCAGGGGATCTGAATGCAGGTGTCTATGCCCGATTCCTTGTTTCCTGAGCTGGCAGCTCTGCAAAGGCAGCATATTTGCACCTGAACAGAAGGGGCATCTCACACTGCTTTCAAACTGATCCCTCTGGCCTTAAATGTCAGTGGTGGATTCTGGGAGTCATTTCTGGTCCTTTTAGCTAGAGGGTTCATCCAACATCCAGCTTTCGGGTTAATGAAGAAGTGAATTGACAGTAGTCTCACTCCTCAACACCACACCATAACCACTTCAAACTGTTGATTACTCACAGTGAATGTACTGGAAAACATATCCTACCTTATTCACTGGAGTGATCAAACCATTACCCTTGGAAATGAGAAGAAGTCATTACTGTATTCTATGTGACATTATTTTATACAGTTTGTAGAATTGCCAATCTATCGTCTTCAGAAGCACTAAGAGAACTTTGAACAAAACATTTTAAGAACTGATGCCTTCGAGATGCCTCGAGGATGCCAACTGCAAAGGAAAATGGTCTGTCTTGAAATAAAAATGAACAAAAAAGTCCTCCTTTTGGATGATGATTACTGTATTTAACAAGTTGTCCCACAGAAAATTACATAAAGGTGTATTCCTGTAAATTGCTTGTGACTATGTGTATTGCTCTAAATTTTTTCTAAATTTGTGTTTTTTATGTTTTTAGCACTTTTTTATGAGGGAGGCTAAACAGTAATTAAGAGGTGCAGGATGAAAAGATGGCACAATCAGTGCTGGTACCACCAGGACCTGACAGCTTCCGCTATTTCACAAGAGAATCACTTGCAGCTATTGAACAACGTATCAACGAAGAAAAAGCTAAAAAATCCAAACAAGAACGCAAAGATGATGATGATGAAGATGGCCCAAAGCCAAATAGTGACTTGGAGGCAGGAAAGACGCTGCCATTTATTTATGGCGACATACCTCCAGGAATGGTGTCCGAACCCTTGGAAGACCTGGACCCATATTATATCAATAAAAAAGTGAGTGTTTATTACTAGTGTATGGTATATTTCTATCAGACTTTAAGAAGATTAGAATACAACAAACCCATTCATGGGCATAATATTTCAACTGCTTTTGGCCCAGTCTTTACTGTTAATTACGTTATTCCAGCTGACTTCATTGGCAGAAACCTCAGTTGTAAGAACAGAAGTTCCTAATGCAAGTTTGCAGAACCTAGTTTGTAGGTAGAGATGCATTTGTTTTTTTTCATGTATTTGGCATTTTACTCTAATTTGTAGTTTTCAGTGTTTTACATGCAGGAAAATTATTGAAGAAGTAGCACAAGGGCTATTTTTAGAGTGTTATTATTTTATTAATTGCCCTATTATAAATGTGAAAAGAGCAGATCTTCCTTAACAGTTTCAGCATTTTCGTTATGAAACACATTTAAAAGGTAGCTAAACACCTTCTCAGTAACTTTCATCTGTGTCATGTGAAAAGCCAAGGTCTTACTCTCTTTTTGCTGGCAAACGATGAGGTAATAGGCAAAGGTTATTTCTCAGGTCTATGCCAAAGATCTTCCTCTTTCATGCTGTACTCTATAGAAGCATCATATGTCTCTTCTAAATATTCTGGGTGAAAAATTTTTCTTATCCAGATTCATGATGTTCTATGATTGCTATCAAAGGGGGCGGGGGGTGTGTGTTTAAAGAGGCAAATAAATAAAGAGGTAGGAATTTCTATTGCAGTTTCCACAAAATAAAAAGTTGTGTTATTTGAAAAAAAATTATTTAAATATTTTATTTAGAAAAAACATTATATATTCTCTTTTGAGTAAAAAAAAGTCTTAGAGACAAGCACAGTAGCGCTAAACTTTAGACTTTTGTCCAGATGGCCTTGGGTTTCCTCCAGATTCCCACTCCCTCGGATTATGGCATCACAGCTATTGCACCATCATTATTCTACCAGGAAAGAAGGACCTACTGAAATTCTTGTGGTTTTCCATCTTTGTCTTTTTTACTTGCGTAGATAAAGTTTTTCTCTGTGGAAATTAGTGAGTAAAAACAAGTGAATTTAAAAACACACACACAAAAATACTTCAAAGGAAAAGAAGGACACCCCCCAAGAATTTTTAGGAGTCAAACTTGAACTAAGGAAAAAAAGAAATGAAGATTTTTCCTTCAGGAGTTAGGGATATGCCTCATGACTCGCATGTTCCTTGAGACAACAGCAATATAGGCATATCATGCTAAGCTAAAGAGAGAGAACAGCTTTAAAAAAAAATAAACTGCACCTTAAATGTTCAGTGCAACATTCTTAAAGCTCATTTTATGCTGTGGAAAACTATGAGTTAAATTTGAAAACTAAGTTTTCAATTAAGTACTGTGTTCTGCTGCTTTTCCTCCAGTGATTAATCCTGTTGAGGTCTGGAAGTAAGGCAAATGGTATTTGGGTCAAAGTGCTGTTCCATTTCCTTCCTTCTCTCCCAGTTCTGCAGTAATAAAAATACAGATTTCAGTGCTGGAAATCCTGAAATTAGCACACGCATTATCATGCTTTGGAAACCAGAAGAGTAATTCTGCAATTAACTGTGAAAATGAAGTAAAGTCCTTCTTCTGAATTGCTTGTTTGAGATGGACACAGCCGTTGTGTTGTTTTCTGAAAGCATAGTGGTTTCTAGCTGGAGATCTAAGATCCTAAAGTACATGCATTGCAGTCATAATTTCTCTTGATATTTTTCTTGCTGTCTTTGTATATCTTTGAACATCTTTGTTTATTTAGGTCAGGTTCCATTTTAAACTGTAATATATCTTGATAGGCCAGCATTACATAAGTGGTGCTTCATCAGAGGTTTTGCCAGAGTAAAGGCAATAGTATTTGAAAATCTCTGATTTTTGACCAGTGTTTCTTGAACTCAAGGAAGAAAGGAATACAGTTGAAAAGCAATGGTAGTCAAGGTAGTATTTTAGAGACTAGTTCTTTCTCCTCTCCAAATAAGGACCAAAGTGTGCCATGAGAAACAGTGGGTAGCGGGGAACAAAAATACGTTCAGTTTGGAAGAGCTGAAGTTTATGATTTCCAGCAGGGGAAGGCATCATATATGCAGGGTTTCAGCTGCTGTATTTGGCACACCTGCTCAGAAAGCAGAGCAAGATCTTTACAAACACTGCCCTCTGATCCCCGCTGAGGCAGAGCACGGCTACTGGCAGTGCTCTGGGTTTGCATGGCTCATGGTCCCTTTGGGATTTCTAGTGCTGCCAGCAATACTAGTTGGATCCTCTTACCTTCAATGAGAAGAAACTTCCACTTTTGGCTGTCCCGTGTGTAGAAAGAAGGGATAATAAAAATAGTTAGTAATTTGCCCAAATGCATGCAAATGTCAATAATTAAAAACTTGCTGCATGTTAAAAAAAAGGCTTTATCCTTCTCTATTTCCTAGGTTTTAAGAAAACTATTAACATTTATAAATGCTGTTTTAATGCTGGCAGTATGTATGAATTATTGCTGAAACCACAGACAGTGAAAATAAATGGATTATTGAATTCTGTATTAGGTAAAAGTAAATTATGACATAAAAAATAGACAGAACTGCAGATACGAAACTCTCAAGAAACGTTTGAAAAGAGAAACAATGTTATTCTTTTCCTAAAATACAGAGAAAACTATCCACTACATTGATGCTATGTCCAAAAACTGGTTATTGAACACTTACAATTTCATTTATTTTTATGACGATCATTCCTGAATATCATATTGCTCCATCGTAATAATGTATTAGTACTCAGATGATGCCATAATTAATGTTGGTATCTCATCAGGGAGTGCCAAAGTTTTAATGACTCTTATAATATTATGTATCTCAGTTTATATATGTTAAAAGCTACATAAAGTACACTAATACCTCAAATATTGTATACTTTAGTACCTTATATACTTGTGACTCTGTTTTCTAGCTAGCAATATCTGGATTGCTTATGGTTTCTAAATTAACTCCTTAAAATGCTTTCATCTTGTAGTAGTTTGGCTGGAGGCTGCTATATGTGAACTAGACAAGGAAACTGTGACTGGGCTGGTGGGGTGCAAATTAAAGAAGATTTTGGCCAAATATAATTAGTGATGAAATGCAAATTATGCTGGATTTGAAAGTTGTAATTGTTGGTATCTTTTAAATGCTGTTTTTCATTCTGTGTTTCTTCTTCCAGACCTTTATAGTATTGAATAAAGGAAAGGCAATATTCCGGTTCAGTGCCACCTCTGCCCTGTACATGTTAACTCCTTTCAATCCTCTTAGAAAAATAGCTATTAAGATTTTGGTACATTCATATCCTTTTCAAGTGGTTAGTCTTAAAATTGTAGTGAATGAAATGTTACTTAGTATTTAAATCATTCTCTGGCACATGTCCCAGGATGAATGTGATCTACAGTGCTTTGTCCCTCTTCTCTCTTCTATTTCTGTCTTCTGTTCTTTCCCTTCTTTCCTTTTTACATTTCTGCTTATTGCTGGATCTTAATATAGTAATATCAGAATCCAGACAACCAGTCATCTTCCTTTACGATTTCCTCCTATGTCTTTTTTCTTCCCCCACCTATTTCTTTTTTTCCCTTCCCTCTATTTTTCTGTAATGTTCAAATCTTTTTTCATCTTTTCCCCTCCTCCACATTTTTCACAAACTGCAGATAGATTGCTCAAAATGCTTTCAGTCCTTCCCTGATGTTTTGCGTTAGAATCAAATCTTTGATTCCAGGTTTTTGCTTGCATGACTATTTAGTAAAAATATGGTTTCGTTATTCCTTTTCATTTTACGATTCACATCACAATTGCAGAGGATCGGTTGATAGAACAGCTTAGATTTCTTGTTTTATCATACATGCTCAGTCCTATATGCATCTTACCTGTCTATTTTATTGCTTGATCATTATTACTTTATGTGCTTGTAATCCTATAGTCTTCAAGTGGGTCATGAGATTTCCATGTTGTAGGTAGAGAGGATTGCAAAGCTAGTGCTAGTAATTGCGTATCTAATTCTATCATTTTGTTTTTTTCAGTGTTTTGATATATGACTACCACAAGCATCCCATTGGTCTGATCCCAAATACTAACAAGGAGGGCATTGACTCCCTTACTGAAGTCTGCTTAAGACTTGCTTAAGCAAGTCTGCTTCCTTAAGGAGCAAATACGAATGTTTGCAACGTTACATCTCAGAAGAGTCAACATACGCAGTCTGTATTAATGAAAGGGGTTTAACGTAGCATTATCTGTAGGGATCCTATGATCACATAGAATAAATGTTTGGAAGGAACTTTTTAAATTTTATATATATAGTGGAATATTGGAAGTGGAAGTTTGTTAGTTGCGGTAGTTTATTATGTGATGGATGTTCGTATCAATGGCTAGCCTACAAGCAAATGCAAAATTACTCACAACTCTAGGTTTTCTGGTTCATATTTGCTTGCTACAGGTGTCACAACAAATATGCATTTGTCAATTATGCGACACTTTTTAGCATGTAACAGAGTATTACTCTATGACACAGAATAATCGAAAATCATGGAACTGACACGGCGGAAGTCAGAACGTTTAAAAATGTTGTTTAAAATTGTGGAAAGGGGTATTCTAGTCATCTCTCCATTGGTAGAAGAATAGTGAGCATTTGCGAATCTGAGAGGGTATTTAATCAAAAAAAAATCAGAAGCCTATGTACAATATAGGATTGTTAAAAAAGCTTATAACAAGTTATTTTATATGTTCCTGAATATGTCTTAAAATAGTGACCTTTCTCTTCTGCTGCTTGTATATAAGAATTATATAGGAAGAATCCTTATTCTGAGTAAAAGATTTGAAATATTTTTACTGAGCAGAACAACTCAAAGAATTGCTGCATGTCATGCCACAGCAGTTTGACAGTTCGGAAGGTAGAAATATTTACTGTCACTTGAAGATTGTTTTTGTTAATGTAGACATGCAAAGGAAACTTTGTGAGGGGAACGTCATTGTACTTCCCACCTCAATACGCTCAGTTTTCTGGGTGGGAGCACCGTATGAACCTGCATTTTAGCTACAGAATCTAAAGCTCATCTCGAAAATCTAGCTCTTTCTAATTTTGGGTCATGTTGCCATCATGTGGACATTTTGTGTATCATCTGTCTGGTTTTCATTTTGGTGTTTGTTTTATTTTAATTTCTAAGATGAATGTCACCAGTAATGAGAGCCGAGGATGTAAATCCAGAGCTGTTCTGTCAAAATCAGTGAAGTTACTTACGACTTGAAACTGTTCTGAATTCTCATTAGGTTGCTCTTTCTCAGAATATAACGTGCTTTCCCTTCCACCACCGTTTATATTACTAAAGTCATATATAAAAGAAACATGGATAACGTAATTTTTGCCCTAGAATTTCCCTATACTCTCTCCTACAAAATGATAACTATAGCTTTCAATATGTGTATTATAATGATAAGCAAAAAGTTTGGTATTTGCCAAATTTTCTGGTGAAACATAGCAGTATTATGAGGAAAATGTTTTCTTTTTATTGTTTTGTATGCATGAAGCAAATCAGATTTACCTAGATCCTCCAATACAAATGCTTGTTGCATCATTACATAACGTTAGAAGCCATCCCTTTAAATTTTCACATTTTTATTTCAAAAGAAATAATTATCTAGGATCTTCTTAAAGTTAAGGTTTTCTTTATATCTTTCAGATTTTAATTTTCAGTGCATGATTTTTCTCTTTTACTTATTAAGCAATGACTATGGACATTTTAAAATACTCAGGGCTTTTCCCTGAGCGTCAACAGAGCAGTGGAAGGATAAATAGCTCTTGATACTGGAAATCTGCCAAAGAGGGTGTTATTTGATATTATTTTAAAGAGATTTTCTGGCTTACATTCCTTAACTCCTAACCTACATTATTCAGCATGCTTATCATGTGCACTATTTTGACCAACTGTGTATTCATGACCATGAGTAACCCTCCAGACTGGACAAAGAATGTAGAGTAAGTTAAATGATTTTTCTTTGAATAATATTCAGAAGTCTGAAATAAACTGCTTTAAATGATTTTGTATTAATAAGGATGACATCTACTGACAGCAGCTACTTTGTGGCATATGTCTTCAACAGCTATTCTGATGCTAGTTTCTTCTGTGTAGTATTAAATTGATACATTTTACATTTCCCTTGTAATGAGTTTTTCAATTTCCATTCTCTATTTGCAGTGCTAAATGGGGAATGTACGAAGAAGAAGGTGGTCTTATGACTATGCAAAAAGTGGTTTATAAATATTTTCAACTGTATTCTCTATTGCATCTGTGTAAGGACATGGGGGAATATACCCTTCTGTCTGTATTGTGTAACCGTTATAAATAAAGGGAGTGTCTAATGGATGACTATGTTCACCATTAGGCAGCTTTCATTTACCAAAGACAATCCAACAATGACAAGCTTGTATAAAACAGAAGTTATTAGCTAAGTATTTAAGGGGTTGGCTGTTCTTCCCATGGGAAGTAACCCCTAGAAAGGAGAGGTCCAGCACAGTATTGACCCCTAGGTCCCCATACACCATTGACATGGACTTTGTGATAATTCTACGGCTGTAAACCACAGTTTGAAAACACTGCTCTTCATGGCGCTTAATTTTTATAAGAGCATTTTGTGCTTCTGCTGTTGCACTCTTACTGCTTTGGATGTTATTTATTTGATTAATCTTCAGTTATCAACAGGGAAATCGTAGCTCTATTAAAGTCAATGAAAGTATTGTCATTTTGAGTTCAATGTGAACATACATGTATCCAGGATGTCTAGCACATAGTAAGTGTTTATGAATAGAGATAGCTAGCTTGATTATTTCTTCGTATCATTATATTACATCATTTAGATATACAACAGAAGTCCTGATTATCTGTTGAGTAGAGTTGTGCAAGAGATTAATTTTTGTTTTAGTGCTTGAACTGAAAAAAAATCACATGGAGAAACTGATTTCAGGTTGACTGAAGTCTGAAATCCACTCTGAGCCTTTTCAACAGTCCAATATGAAACAGCATGTTTCATCTTCTTTTCCATTAAAAATAAAAATGAAAATAAATTTTAAGATGACATTATTTAAAGATGGAAAATTTAAATCACTCGGAATGCCAGAATTAAATATTTTCACTTTTTACATTTCATCCACATTTTTTCAGTCAAAATGAGTAGCTGAATTTGATTGGAATTTGTAAATATTTTTGGTTGATCTCACATGGGATTTTGCATATGAAAGCACTCATCTCATGCCAGTACTATATGCTTTTCTTGCTGAATGTGAAGTACTGAGCATGCTTGCCCTATAACAAAGTCAGTGAGGATTGATGAGGGTTGGCTTATTGCCAGATCGTGCTACTAACCAATGTTTCAGCATAAAGATGAGATTTGAAAGAAAAAAATTTAGTCTAGAAACTTCTCCTGAAATCAGAACTTAATCATCTGTGTGTTGTGACATGGATTCAGACTGGACATAAATATGCGCCAATGAAATAACGGGGAATTTTGCAGCTGACTCATTGGTGTGGATTGTGGAATCTGAACTTCCCCTATGGGTTGTCCTGCAGTCATTCCTTTTTTCGCCCCCAAAATAAATTCTGCAGATGTTTAAAGTTAGTTATATCTTCCATTAAATTCTTATACCACCTAAAGACAAGAAAATAATGAGAATAAAGCAACTAGAAAGTATAATCTATAAAGATAAGATATATTTGTTTCTATAAATTTCATTTTGCATATTTTCCTCAGATACACATTCACGGGAATTTATACCTTTGAGTCACTTATCAAAATTCTTGCACGAGGCTTCTGTTTAGAAGATTTTACGTTTCTTCGAGACCCCTGGAACTGGCTAGATTTCACTGTCATTACATTTGCGTAAGTCTTCTACTTGTTTTTTCTCCCTTTTTTTTTTCCTTCTGATAGCTTGAAATTGGTGACTAAAAATTGCCTCATATTTTGTCAGCCAGAACATTTGGAGCCTGGACTTCCTGCGGTTTCAATATGTTTCTTCTACCTCTTTTGTACAGTTTAGTATTTCTAACTAAGCATGTGCTGCAGAGGCCAGTATGGTGTGTCAGCCCATTAGGATTGCCAACGCCATCAGAGCAAACTGTTCATATCCTGTCTTCTTTCTGTACACCAGAATTAAAGGCATCCTTTTTACTTCCTGTCATAAACTGCCAAATTAGGTTTCAAAAATCAAGTCAATGTGGTTTACTTTGGCAAAATTTAGTTTAATTTTGTGGTCAGCAGCATTTTAATAATACAGGCAAAATGCAGTGAAAGGTGAAGAGGTCTTGATCAAAGACCCGAGTAAATAGGATAAGCTCTGCCTCAATTCTGAATAACTGTGATTTAATCCTACAGGTATGTAACAGAATTTGTAAACCTAGGCAATGTTTCAGCTCTTCGAACTTTCAGAGTATTGAGAGCTTTGAAAACTATTTCTGTAATCCCAGGTAAGAAGTAGTTGGTGTAAGGTGTTAGGCCCCTCGTATCTCCAACTGTTATTTGTGTGCTGTCATTGTGTTTGTGTGTGAACTCCCCTATTACAGATATGTGACAGAGTTTGTGGACCTGGGCAATGTCTCAGCGTTGAGAACATTCAGAGTTCTCCGAGCTTTGAAAACAATATCAGTCATTCCAGGTGAGAGCTAGGTTAAACACTGAGGCTGACTTTTGTTCCACTAAGGCTGTACTCACGTTTTTAAAGCATAAGCCTTGTTGTTTGCTACACATTGCTAACAAAATAAAAAAGCAGGAATCAAGACTAGTAATTTTATTTAAATTGATTTCTGCTTCTTTAATATTAGCTCTATTTTCTTTCAAAAAAAATCAGCCTTTGAGTTTAACAATTCTTGCATGAGATATTTGCAGTAAACAGCCTATGTGATTTGCATCTTATGACATCAAGCTTTCCTTTACATGTTCTAAAAATAAGTTAATTTTAAGCTTTCATATTGATGCAAATTTTATCATTTATTGCAGGCACTTGCTATAGAAACTTTAAATCAGTTTTGAATGTCATGTATAAAAAATAAAACTATAAAGGATAGCATGGGCTATGCATGGGGAATTGTTTTAAAGATGTCTTTCTTCTCCAAACCATCACCCCTTTTATATTGTAAGAATATTATCATGAGGATATCATTCACAGATGAATTTATAATGTCTTCCTGAGGATTTATTAATACAGAATACTTTTTAAATGGTTCATATAAAAAGGTTTGGGCAAGAGGCATCAGCAAAAGCGAACGATACTTTTCTATGTAGGGTTGAGATATAGCATGAATAATAAAATCACTTCTTTTGGCATAAACAATGTTTTGGGGAATATCTACTTTTTATTTCTGTACACTCAAAAAGCATAAACTTACAGCTTTTCACTCATCTTCACAAATAATCAGGCTTTTCATGAAAATTATTGTATCACAAACATTAGACTCATTTAGTTGTCATTTTGCATGAAATCTTTACCTTGTCAGGAAAAATCACATGATATTTTGTGTTTAGTATCTGTTTAACATCATAATAAAAGTGTTTTCTCTTTGCAGGCTTGAAGACTATCGTGGGAGCCCTAATTCAGTCTGTGAAGAAGCTCTCGGATGTCATGATCCTGACTGTGTTTTGTCTGAGTGTATTTGCACTAATAGGGCTGCAGCTGTTCATGGGCAACTTGAGGAATAAATGCCTGCAGTGGCCTCCAGACAATTCTACTTTTGAAACAACTGTTATTTCCTACTTTAATAACTCTATAGGTGAAAATGGTACATTTATTAATACAACAGTGACAACATTTAACTGGGATGAGTACATCGAAGATAGAAGTAAGAATTAATTATATCATTTACTGCATTTTTTGTCTCGAAATTTTAAAAACAGATACAAAAGCATGTTAGTATATTTCCATTGCAATTAAAATGGTGTAATCTGGCCCAAAGACATAAAAACTGTCAGATTTAGCAAATCAGATGCATCAAAAAATCCACCATGTATAGTAAATAAAGCAACAATTATAATGTGTATTAACATAACAACATGCCGGGTGCCAAAATGTCTTTTTACTGTTTAGTAAGTATGACTTTTAGGGCGTATGTACAATGCAGCACAATGCAGAGGTTTCCAAGCTATTTTCAAGCCTGCTAAAGTAGTGTGATGGTCCTAATATGGAATCTGAAATCTAATATAGCTACATTAGCACAAGATAATGTCCAAGATAATGTCCAAAATCATAAGCCCATAGTTGAACATTAATTAGCTCATGAAGCCTGCTAGTAATTCTTCCTGTGCACTTTGTTCTAGCAAACTAGGAAGCAGATTACATGTTATATATCTTTTCATTTGTTGCTAATACAGGGAAAATCAAGAAGACTAACATATTAGGCTCTGTTACACCTCATAATGCAGTATTTTCTCTGTCTTAGGTAATGTCACTACTGCATTAACAAAAATTGTTTTAAAATTCAGGTAGAACAACTCTGAAATTTTTTGCAATACCTTGCTACTCTGTCTTTTATGATGGTAGCTAGCTTCTGTCTCTCCTATTTATCTATTTTATTGTATTTAGTGTTTTAACTTTGTAACTAGGCACAACCTTAATTTTTTTATAAAGACTGCATAAATGTTGCAACTGATGCCTATGTCCACAAGGTATTTGGGTGTCTAGTTCCTGTAAAGCACCTAGCTCTCAGTGACTTTTGCTGAAAGTTAGGAGACCTCAGTTTAACAGATAAACCCCTTTGGATCTGAGTCTCATTGCCTTATAATCTTTTAATATACTTATCCTCTCAACATGCTAGTATTATCATAGAAATGTTGGATTGGAAGAGATGTTGGATGAGAACGTATTCTTAAAAACCTCTGAAAAAGAGATTCTGTTCTGTTCTGTTGTACTCTACTCTACTCCATGCTGTTCACCCTTTAGCTTCTTCTAGCACTACATCACACAAATAGAAAGTTTTTTTAATACCTGACGTGTTGTGAATTTCAGATTGAATATATTACTACTTCTCCTATGGTTTGAGAAATAAGATAATCAAGTGTACTTTATAATAACCTTTATGATATTTTGAAACTGTTATTTTCTCTGTTTCTGGTGTTTTCTAAATCAAGCAAGCCTGTTTTCTGTACCTCTTCTCACATTTTTTGCTCTTTAGGTCTCTTTCCAATTAGTCTGTATTTTTTTAAAAGTGAGGTGCTTATATCTCTTACTTTCTACTCCAGTAACAGTACAAATTAGAGATAAGTAATTAACTCATGTCCCACGTATGCAACATTCCTATTAACACATCTCAAAATTACACCGTTTTTTACATCAGCGCCATGTCACAGTCAGCTTGTGGTTCATGGCAGTCGCTGCATCCCTTTGTACTGCAGTGGTTATGGCCAGTGCAGTACACTGTGTAGACAGTTACTGTCTATTTTGCTTTTTGTATTTGATTTTTCCTTGTCAACAGTAGCATTTTCCACTTATCCCTATTGAAATAAATCCAGTTGCTTGTAGATCTGCTCATCCGTTTGTAAAAGTCATTCTAAATTTCAGTCATGTTCTCTCCTAGCTTGATGTCTTCAGAGTACTTGATGCATGTCCACATTATTCTGTCTTGAATTGGTAATGAAACTTGTTATGAAAACCTTGTATAGCACAGATCCCTTTAGGATCTTCAAGAAAATGCCCTCCTAAGTTAACATTGGGCCACTGGTAACGACTCTCTGAGAATAATTTTTCAAGTATTTTGTGATGATTCCAGCCAGAACATATCTCCTTAATTTGCTTGTGAGAGTGTCATGTAGGACTTGTTCCTGTGGCTGCTGTTATGTTACCAGCTTAGGCAAAGAAGGAGTCAGGAATATGATAATGATAAACTCATATTGACTATTTTTTTATTACATTATTATTATCATCGGTGTACTGACAAAATGATTTTTCCCCCAAAATATTAAGTTAAGCTGACTGGACATTCATCTGGGTCCTCTGCTTACCAGAGGAGGAGCTGTGCTACATAGGAGTGGGAATTAGGGACACCAACAATTTTGAAAAAACGGTTTGTGCCTATCTGCATCTTTAGATGTGTAATCCCTATTTAGGAGCTTAAAATCTCTGACAGGATATGGAAACAAGTCTCTTGAGGATTACATGAGCACCTGAATGTCTGAAGACCCACTGTTTTCCTATCTGATATCTGAGAATAGATTGCTGGTGTAGAAGTTTTGTACATAATCTCTCTGTTTTTAAATTAAGCAGATTTTATGCTGTGTCCATTGTATAGTGGTGGTGGCAGAGTAGAAACAGTCAGTAGGAACGGGTTGCAGTTCCCTGATTATCTGTTTAGCATTGGCCCCTAGCTGGTTCGTGCCAGCTAAGTTAGACTGCCAGCTGGCAGTGGATCTCAGGGAACCATCTGCTTCCTGGGAACAGCCAGAACGGAACCTAATTGTGGCCATTTCCCTTTAACTTAATGTGTCACCTGAACCAAAATTCTGCGCTAGAGATTCCCATTTTACCGTAAGGATCCCAAACAAGGAACTGATGGCAAACTGGTTTTCCGTTTCTGCCTTAAAGCAGGCCAAAGAAAAGAATGTGTCTGGAGATTTTAAGACTTCCATCTTTTTAAACTATATTTTACCTCATTTTAGTTGTTAGCTGAGGCTTAACATATTCTTACCTTAGTTCTATTAAGAAAATTCATGTAAAAATTTCAAGTGGATTCTTCTAATGGAGGATTTTGCCTAGTGATTTTGTATCATGTACAATAAAAGCTTGATTTCTCCCTCAGCTCCTTAAACCAAGATCCACTGGCAACTTGTTGTGCATGGTTTGTTGTGTTGCAAAGATTTCAAAATGTTTGCAAGTAATGTTTGGATAAAATAGTATGTAATGAATATTACAAATGAGTAACACTAAGTGCATTAAAATGCATGAACAAAGGCAGGGGATCCCTCATCCTTGGTCTTATTTTCCTGGCATTTATTCAGTCATTTGCTGACATACAAAATTTGATGTCAGTTGTATCTTTTTGGTAGCTTACTGACAATTAACTATCCAACTGTCTTTCCATTTTCTAAATCGGTGGGCCAAACTTGAAGACTGCGTAGAAAATCATTTTCCTGTAGAACAGTATTTTCCATGCTTTTTTTTATTTCTAATCATCAGATATTCCAGTTAAACTGTTTCTTAGTTCTGTTTGTTTCTTTAAAGTCTAAAAGTCTGTATCATTTCTCAGCTGGTATTACATATAAATGATATATTTCTTACCACTTTTTCTTTTTTTAAAAAAATAGACCATTTCTACTTCTTGGAAGGACAAAATGATGCTCTGCTGTGTGGCAATAGCTCGGATGCAGGGTAAGATAATGGTCATTGTTTTTTGTTGTGTATCAAGAAAAAATAATTACCTACTTAGAATAGTTCAGGTGGTCAAGTTAAGTATCAACTGTACTGTACAGTTTCAAATTACCAGTGTTTTGGAATATGAAACTATACCTAAATATAACCATCTGTGTGATTTGAGTTTACACTGGCATTTTGTCAGCATCTTAGGCTAGTACTGTAAAGGTAACCACGTGAATACTATGTGCATAAATGTTACTGCCAGCTGGCTGACAACTGCTTATCACCAGCCATGGTAGCTGACATTCTTCTGCTGTCCCGATGGAGATGTGTTGACATGACAAATTTGTGGGGAAGGGTAGCTTACTCTTAGTTATATTTTAAAGCATTGAAATATCAGTAGGAAATGAAATTAAAAATATATGTTATTGATTTTCAATTTTATCTTAGGTATGTAGAATAAAATTTTATTTGTTCATAATTGCATTAGCAACTGGTACTCCTGAACAATTTTGTGATTTACTATAGCATATCGTAATTTAGAGTAGTTGTTAAAAATAGCATTTCCTCTTCTTTTGTAGTCAATGTCCAGAAGGATATATATGTGTGAAAGCTGGTAGAAACCCCAACTATGGCTACACAAGTTTTGATACATTCAGTTGGGCATTCTTGTCACTGTTTCGATTGATGACTCAGGACTTTTGGGAGAATCTTTACCAGCTGGTGAGGACTTACTAAAATAAACAGCACCATCACCAATACCATTACTACATAGTATTTGCATAGTTATTTTCATTCACGTTTCCCTAAGGCCTTTGGGACAGAAATCATCTTTTATGTCATATATGTAAGCTGTAGGGGCTCTGTCCATAACTTAGGTTCCCATGTGCTACTCAAATACACAGTAATAAGAAATAGCTGTTATTTTATGGAGGTGGTTAAGTATTATTGGTTCCGTGCTATGAGTATATACTACAGTAAAATTGACTTGCAGTCCAGTACAAATACGTTGTCTTTGAAAAGGCTACATCACATCGCTAAACTACACAGATCCTAAATCTGAAGGACAATGTTGTTGTGCAGCATGACAATTCATAAACTGCACGGTCTTTGTGGCACTGTGTAGTTTGGGACTGATGAGACAAGAAGGTAAGATGCTGGCTAGTGGCCCCTCTACTGTTAGATTTAAAGACTACAACAGAATATAGAAGTATAGTGGGGGCAGCAATTGCTGCTATGGATTCTCATTAGTAGAAGTTCTGGAGTATTCAAGCTATAGAATGTTACTTACTTTGACCATAGCAGACACAAAACTTGAATTTTGCCCATGTAGCCAGGATATAATACTAAATACTTGTATATGGAAAAATTAAGTAAACTTGTGCTAACACAAGCAATCTTAAAATGTATTTCTAAATTGCAACACAGATGCCACCATTTTATATAGCAATATTTAAAAGTCTGCTAAAAATGTGTATATCTCTTTTTCCCCAGACACTACGTGCTGCTGGGAAAACATACATGATCTTTTTTGTTTTGGTCATCTTCCTGGGCTCTTTCTACCTGATTAATTTGATCCTGGCTGTGGTTGCCATGGCCTATGAAGAACAGAATCAAGCAACCATGGAAGAAGCAGAACAGAAAGAAGCAGAATTTCAACAAATGCTGGAACAACTGAAGAAGCAACAGGAAGAAGCTCAGGTATCTCTGCAAATGAAAATTCCTCCTTGTGATCAAATGTTTTATGACCATATGTGAGAATATTTTCACCCCCCCCCCACTCCTAAGAATATGTTACCTCCCATCTTATAAATTCCTTTGTTTTGCATCCAATCTTTAATTAATGTTTTCCATTGCACTAATTCTGCTGGCTTGAGTGGACCTTCTAGTTAGTGACAAAAATGATTGATAAAGAGCCAATAAGCTAAAATATTGGAATTTCAAATTGGAGATGGAAATGGAGATGAAGATGTGGAGAAAAAAAAAACAGGAGTTCTGCTTATTTAAGTAACACAAGCAAAATTATTTTAGGTAGTGTGGGAGAAATGTTTTGCTTCAGCAACACTTGGCTTTTTCTGCTCCCTCCCCAGCTCTCTCAGCAGAAAGCAATAGTGTTCCAGTTTCAAAGAAAGCTGGAAAAAGTGGAGAAACTGGAGAAAATGCTTCTCTGGTACAGACATCATGATTTCATACTATTTTGAATCTCCTTTTCTTTTTTTGGAGACCCTGAGAATTTTAATAGGATAACTGATAATGTCTACTTGACTTGTGACCACATAGAGCAAGAGTTGAACTACATCTTCCATGTAAGCAAATGACTAAAGTCAGGGACAGGTGTTTTTATGACAACTTGTAAATAAATGTTAAACAAATGCTCTGCAGATGTTTGAAGCTTTGAAAAGCAGCAGGACTCTAACAGCCTGCAGATTATCTCAGGTCTCTGATGATCATTTGCAACACTGATGTAAATAATGTTACGTCACATCTTGAATAGACTAGAGACTATTCAAAATACAGCAAAATGGTGTAAGAAAATGTTATTTCCTGCTAACAGGGATTTTTTCCCCCTGTTTGAGCCCTGATTCCTGACTTTTACGTAGTTTTGTTGTTTAGTGTAGTATTTGCAGGTGAAAAATTCACTGCAGCAGATTGCTTCAATCCAGAACAGATGCTTGTTAACTTGGTTCTTTGATAGTGCAGTTCTCCCTCAGGCTGCTCTAATTTCTGGATTATGGAGCAGTGGCAAATTATTGTTCATATGCTTGTTTTGCAAACTACACTTTATACAATATGCTGGGTTCAATGAATTGGGATCACTGCTTTCATTTCAGATTCTTTTTTTTTAAAGAATGGCAATACATTTAAAATAGTGAATGGTGTATATTTGTATAAATGGTGTAAACTGCGTATGTGCTTGTATATATAGGCAGCAGCAGCAGCTGCAGCAGCTGACTCAAGAGATTATAGTGGCGTAGGTGGAATAGGTGGATTCTCTGAAAGTTCGTCTGAGGCATCAAAACTGAGCTCGAAGAGTGCTAAAGAGAGAAGGAATAGAAGAAAGAAAAAAAAGCAAAAAGAACAATCTGAAGGAGAGGAGAAAGATGAGGAAGAATTTCACAAATCTGAATCAGAGGACAGCATCAGAAAGAAAGGTTTCCGATTATCCATTGAGGGGAATAGACTGACATATGAAAAGAGATTCTCTTCCCCACACCAGGTACCTTCATTACCTCTTAACACTGCTGTAATCTACTGATCATAAAAAAATCCAACCTGTAAAGTTGTTTGGTCAGGACATGAAAATCTCAATTCTTAAAAAAGTTACCACAGACCCTTTAATATCTTAAATCAAAATATGACCAAGTTAATACTTGCAATAAAAGATGAAAAGTAAGAATTTGAGAGTTTTTCTTTTTATTCTAAATTGATGCATGAAAATCAAAATAATATATATTACTTAAAATTGTATTTGCAAATTTCCTATTGAAAATGGACCTTTTTCTCCATTATGGATGATGTATTCAGCATGATCAGTGGATTCAAAATTCGGTACACATATACTCAGGAATTTCACATTTTCAGTGAGAAAACTGCTAAATTTGGGGTGCTAAAAACCTGGTAGACATGGCATAAAGGTTATTGTGAAATTTGATGAACTCATTGATTTGAGACTGTTAATTGTGTTATCTTAAGGTAGAAATATCTGTGGCAATGTGTTCTTGCATGTGTTCTCCTACCTTGATACACCAGTGACTCAGAAAGAGTGCCATCTGCATCTAACATCCAGACATTTATTTCATTTGATAGTTTTGTTATGTTATTCCTTCTACAGCTTTCAGTAGCTCCTCTTCATTTCTCCAGCTCAGACTCTCCCCTCAGCAGTTCAAGTCCCGATCTCACATCCATTTCATCCTTTTTTTGCCCCATCATGTGATGTTTGCCTCAATATGCCTCTTCCTTTTGTCCCCACCTTCTTGATTCTCCCTGGTCTTTATGACTTGCTTTTTCCCTCTTTTTAGTCACTGTTACTAAACTCATTCCTTCCTTTTTTATCCTCTTCTGTTCCTGTCTCTGGAAAGCTTGTTCCATCCCTAAAGAGATCAAGGGCATCCATATTCTCTTCATGTATCACTTTTTGCAGCTCCCATTCTCACAGAAGCTCAGACCTCTTCGTCCGCTGTTCTCTTATTTATTCAGGACTGTCCTCTTCAGATCAGGCTGTGGTGGGAATATAATGCTTCCAGTCCTGCCAAGTTAACTCCTCCTTTCACTTCTTTCCAACATATTTCTTTTTTTAATAGCACTGCATCCAGTTTTTTTTCTTGGTCTGCCACTGTTTTATGTTGTTAATTGTCTAAGCTCTGTTAAGACATCATTGCTGAGTTTAGTTCATGATCCATTCTGTTCCTTCTACAGATTTTCACATCTATCTCCATTGACTTCAACTTCCATGTTGAAGACCCATCTGATCCCTTAGGTACATATTCTTACCTGTGTCTTCATTCAAATTGCAGCCTTAGCTCAACTCATGCATCTTGTAAGAAATGAAGCACTCCTCATCCAACTTGCTTCTCCTACCTTTTCATCTCCAAGTTCATTTACAGCTGTTTATTATTGCAGTTTAGTGTTCCCCTTCCCTCTGGTTTTCCAACCCTAGTTCCTTTCCACTCTGGCTTCTGGCCACTATACTCAACAAAAATTCTGCTCACTACAGTTTTTAATAACCTTTGCCTAGCCAAAACTCAAATTTATATCTCATCTTTGACGTCTTCCTTGACATTTCACTTGCCTTCAACATAACTGACCATTCTGTTCTTCTTGAAAACTTATTCTTCCTAACATTCATGATTTGGTCTCCTCTCAGTTCTCCTGATTTAATTGTGCTTTAGAAGATCCTTTTGTTCCTTCTCCAGTTTTCTAAGGGATTTCCACTAGGCCCTGTTGATGGCCCCCTTCTTTCTTTTCCTTTCCTTTTTTTTTTTTAACTCTACTCTGGCCCCACAGCTGTGAATCATTTTCAGCTTGGACCTCTTTCCATGTCCCAGCTACTGCCGTATTCATCAAGAATGTTGTTGCAAAGAGCACTAACCATCATTGCTTTTACCTAATCTGCAAGTTAACATCACTACCTATAAATATTTTCGGTACCATAAAACATATAGCGCCTAAAGCTCTTCCTAACCTGCCCTGTCTACTTACTGTCAGCAAGTCAAGTCCCAGCTTTGACTGACCCATGCCAGCATCTATGACCTCCTGTTAAGTTTTCAAACTAGTTTCTTTGTGCTCTTTCTGTATGCCACCCCTCCTGCTTCCAAGAAGCTCCCCATGAGTTTCCACAAAACCACTTCATTGCTTTCCTCAAATCCCTCTTTAAAACTCTCTTTTACCATGCTGCCTACAGAAAGCTTGACAGGGAAGTGACTTCAGGTGAGCTAAGACCACTGTTTATCATACCCATCAATTTTGCCTCCTTGTACACCCTCTCTTCTGTATCCATCTGTTGTGTTATACTTAGATAATAAGTTCTTGCGGGGTGCCTTTTTGTTCTGCATTTTGCACTACCTAGAACAAATGGGGCCCGGGTCCATAAAGATAAGTTACAGAACAGAAACAAAGATACTGCTTTAAGTACTTCCGCTGTTCATAGAGGTCTTGAGTGAAATTAGGTGTTAACACAAGGTGGCAGTCTTTGTGCAACAGTAGTGTTTTTGTCATAGCTGTCCATCATATGCAATCATTCAAGTCAAGAGAACCACTGATGTGAATAAAAGTTAAACACATACATAAATATTTGCAAGATTAGAGCTTTGTTTTGACTCTGATCCCGAAAAGAACTTCCCATAGCAGAACACTTACTTGCATGAATAAGTCAATGAAGATTAGTGAGACTGTTCATATAAAATGACATGCATGTCTTCGCATATTCAGGATAGCTCACACTTTTGAACAGTAATACAAACTTTAAACACAAGAAATACAAACTTAGCAGTACTGTTGCTATTGACTAGCATCCCTGAAAATATGTATATTTTTTAAAAAAATAGGTGGTATTTGGGAGCTACCTCTATGTGCAGACTGAGTCACAGGAAATTTGCCAAAAATTTTATTTACTCAGCTGTGCAGACTAATGCCAACCTGGGGCAAATAGTGTCTAGGTGTATTTACTCCATTTATGAACAGTTGGTAATAAAACAAGCAGAATGGCAGAGAAAGCAATTCTGTCAAGCAGTTTCTTTTACTGTAATTAAACTGAATGATTTCATGTTTCCAAAGTAGTAAAATGACTAGTCTTTGTCTGTCACTTACGTGCGCTTTGTTTACTACCCAAAAGGGAGTGTATGAGAATGGGGGGTTATACTAGTTTATTTCTTTATAGATGACCTTACCCTTTAAGACATATTAACCTTTTTTTTTTTTTTTTTTTTTTTACCCTGGTATAAAAAAATGTATTTAAAGGAATTTTCAGCTGATAATTATTGTTTTTATTTGCCTACAGTCTTTGCTGAGCATTCGTGGCTCCCTGTTTTCCCCAAGGCGCAATAGCAGAACAAGTCTTTTCAGCTTCAGAGGTCGAGCGAAGGATGTAGGATCAGAAAATGACTTTGCTGATGATGAGCACAGCACTTTTGAAGACAATGAGAGCAGAAGAGATTCTCTCTTTGTTCCTCATAGACACGGCGAACGGCGCAACAGTAACATTAGTCAGGCCAGTAGGTCGTCCAGGACAGTACCTCCACTTCCAGTGAATGGGAAGATGCACAGCACTGTGGATTGCAATGGAGTAGTTTCTTTAGTCGGTGGGCCTCCAGCTCTGACGTCACCTACTGGACAGCTTCTGCCAGAGGTGATGATTGATAAAGCAGCCACTGCTAGCAATGTAAGGAAGTCTACAATAGCTCAGGCATGATGACCTCTCCCTGTATCACTGACTAGTATCTCTTTGGAGTGATTCCTCTCTTGGCCAAGCTGTGAATGCTCCTTTCATATATTGTAGTTATAAGCTAAAGTAGAAAATGAAGTTGTCTAGCTCTTGTTAACTAAACGTATGAAAATATACGTTAATTCACAAGGAATTAACACAGTAGCATAGTAAACAATTGACTAAAGTAATATGTAATATCTTATAGTATTTAGTTCATTATGCTAACGGAAGACTCAGCTGGGAGGTTCTGTATTCTTATATGTGACAGGTTATCAAAACTGAAAAAAATTACAAATGAGATATATTTGCTTAATGGAATATACTGAGTGAGAATGCAGTTCTCACTGACCATACATGAAGCTTTTGATGCCGCAGTATTTGATATTAAAACTTACATGGGTTGTGATAGCATTCCTATCAAATAGTTAATTTTTATAGTTAATTTTTTTGGAGATGTCAGCATTATTAAATATTTTTTATTTTATTTTGTTTGAAAATGTGTGCTAGGAAATGAAAAATTTAATCCAAATTAGGAGATATCTTAAGAAAACATATTCACTCTGTGTGCTCTCACAGCTGGCTATGTGGGCTGTGCATTTTCATATTTAGAAAAAGACTTCACTGCCTCATTAGAAAGATATTTATGGCAGAGCTCATTGACAAGCGTTATGAAACTTTTTTGAAACTTAAAACTCATGAATCTGTTTTAATCTCAGCCCTGATTCAGCAAAATCATGGTTAAAAACACGTACTTTAAGCCCAAGAGCAATGGCAATTTGGCCATTTGCTATATACAAAGTTAAGTAGACACTAGTCTTTGCAGAACCAGGATGTAAATGAAGCAGAGTGCAGGACAGCAGAATGTTTGAAGCCATTATACTATTGTAATACTTTACAGTGTTATTAAATGAACAATTGCTAGTCTGTTTTATCAGTGTTTTATTTTCAGGGAACTACTACAGAAACCGAATTAAGAAAGAGACGATCTAGTTCTTATCATGTTCCTATGGACTATCTAACAGATCCTAGTGCAAGGCAAAGAGCAATGAGTATAGCCAGCATGCTTACAAACACAATGGAAGGTATGTAACATCGAATTTTTGTATGGCAGTGCTATAAAAGGCTACTGAATATATGATACACTATGTAGTAGTGATGTTTTAATATAGCCATGTTGATCTAAGGGTGTAGGCACGACAAGATTTCTAAGTAGAGGTAGTATTTTTATAAGATAGTCTGATATATTTGGAAAAATCAGTCAAGCTTTCACCATACAAACAGGTCTGAGACGGAAGCAGCAAACTTAAATGCAAGTGGAGAGTAATTGATCAATGCAGTGTTTCTCTAGAGAAGCTACGTTTTTGGGTGAAAGCTCTATTTCAGTTACTGAAACAGCTATGATTCTTGCAGTAGAACAATCCCCTTTTACAGATGCATCAGACATGCTGTTTCTGAAAAAAATTCAGTGTACAAAGGACCAAATTGCTCTTTCTGCAAGGATAAATACAATGAATCTGAGTCATGGAACTAAACCGACGTGTAACAAAGGCCAAAATGTTGTTTTAGGGCAAAAATGACTATGCCCAAGACAGTAAATGGGAAGGTAAAAATGAGCAATTTCGCACATTTGGACCATAATACTGTGTAAAGAGTTGTCTGACTTTAGGGTAGTCTGAAGTATTTAACCTTCAAGAATAAAAGTTGAAATATTTTGTTCCTGCTATGTATGCGGTATTTCTAAGGCAAATTTCTTCTTTGCATCCTATTTAGCATTGGTTTGTGAACAATTATTTTATTTACTGAATATTTAGTATTCTTTTAACATGAATTTAAAAAGTAGCAGTCCAGAAATAGAGAAATATTGTTTAAAGTGTTATTTATATTTTTCTCTCTAGAACTTGAAGAATCCAGACAGAAATGCCCACCATGCTGGTATAAATTTGCTAACACTTGCTTGATTTGGGACTGCTGCACTCCCTGGCTGAAAGTAAAACATATTGTAAATCTGATTGTGATGGACCCATTTGTTGATCTGGCCATTACTATCTGCATTGTTCTTAACACCTTGTTCATGGCCATGGAGCACTATCCAATGACAGAGCAGTTTAGTGGTGTGCTTTCAGTGGGAAACCTTGTAAGTTTTTCATGATGTACCATGTATGACAAATGCATTTTTCCTAAATAATTCTTGAGTGATCTTTGTAAACATCTTTAAAAGTAAATTTGATTAGATATTTATAGGCTTGGGATGGTTGAATTTGGAACATTTAAGCTGTATTGAATGCCTCCTTGTTGACATTCCTGGACTTCTCCAGCTTTGCTTTAGGAAGTTGAATTCTCTTCCCTTTGCAGAAGATAGTAAGAGTTATAGAGCCAATAAGCATTTTAATTTTTAAAACCTTCAGCTTCCGTCACTGTAGCTGGTTTGTTAGGTTACAGGAACTTTCCTATCAGATAGGATACTTGCAAATCAGAAGAACCTTCAGGTCCATGCCCACACCTGTTCCACTGCTTGCTAGCATCTCCTGATGTCCTGAGTGTTCAAAGGAGGATAGAGCGGAAAGGCCCACTGAGCATCGCAGATGTACTGCAGCTTGTCAGGTGGTGCGGGGGGTCGACAGTCCCTTCTGCAGGTCCTCCTGAGGAAGAATGGTTCCACCCAACCTTCAATATAACTTTTTTTCCTAATGAAATAATTGTCCCTTGTATAAAGTTATCTTTATTCCTGGAGGCAAAAAAAATATCCCAAGCCAAAGATGAGATTTAAGGAGGAAAATCTGGAGATTAAAATCAGAAGAGATTCTGTGTATCAGTGTTTATATTAGCAGCCTGAATAGAAAACATATTTCTGCCCTTTACCTCTTATTGTTTAGCAGCCAAACATTGTGATGCCTATTTAAGCTTCATATCAGAGTATAATTCCTAACTCCCAATATATAGGAATATAAAGGAGCTATTCAGATTTATCATAGGTTGAAAATACAATGTGACAGAAATGTATAGTGTTAGTTTTAAAGTATTTTCTCATTACACTGAGTAAGAAACTATTTTGCTTGCAGGTGTTTACTGGAATTTTCACAGCAGAAATGTTTCTCAAGATAATTGCCATGGATCCTTATTACTATTTCCAAGAAGGCTGGAATATTTTTGATGGTTTCATTGTGAGTCTTAGTTTAATGGAGCTTGGCCTTGCAAATGTAGAAGGATTATCTGTCCTCCGGTCATTCCGATTGGTAAATATACTAAATAAACAACATGTTTCTATCTTATATTTTTTATTTGTGCATGTATGTTGTGTATTTTTCATTGTACATTATATTTGTGGCTGAGTCAGAAGTTCTTTGCATAAGAACTTACAAAATACTAAATTGCATATAGGTGACACGCATCTATAATATCAAGTTTCTTTTCCGTATTATCTTGATAAGGTGTATTTCCTAGTCAAGACATTGTCAACGCCGGTTCTGTTCTTGTAATGAATGTGCTTTAAGGAATAATTTTTTTAATAGCAGTATCTTTTAGAGTCTTTCTCTGCATAGATGAGGAAATAAAAAGTGCAAGAGCCACAACCCACATTCAATTCCTTCTTACTACCTGTGACTGAAGATTAGTAAATTGCTTAGTTAGTAAATAACTCATTAGTTAATAAAGTTTATTAAAATTTATTACAATAAAGTTTATGACAATTTAAGCTGATGAACTTCCATTATCAGGGTAACTTGCATCATTAGTTTTAGAAGAGATATTAAGATTAGTATTAAGATTAATATCAGAGATTTTTCTTTGGATAGGGATTTTTGAATGATGCAAAAGGTGTTGTTAGAGATACTTGCAAGCAACCTGTATGCCCGTCATTAAAAACTTTGGTTGTGCCTTTTTTGGGGAAAACTATTTCTTCTTTCTTTCTGCCAGTTAAAAAGCCAGAGGTCTGTAGAGTGTTGGTACACTTGCAATCTTGTAAAACTAATTGTATTTTATATGCGCAGGTTTATTTTTATGTAGTTGTAATGAGCATATAGACGATATTTTTAAATTATTATGACTTGAATTAGGACTTAAGACTGCCAGTGCCTAGTATGCTGCAAAGACCTGGAAGCATAAATTCTGTAACTAAGGTTTCGGAAAGTTATGTGGGACAGGATTTTGTCGCAAAGTAACTGAAATATGAAATGTATAACGACGACTTCATTATAGTTAGCAACACGAATAACTATATACTGTTCTTCTGTTTTGCAGCTTCGAGTTTTCAAATTGGCAAAATCTTGGCCAACTCTAAATATGCTGATTAAGATTATTGGCAACTCAGTGGGGGCTTTGGGGAATTTGACCCTGGTGCTTGCCATCATTGTCTTCATTTTTGCTGTGGTTGGGATGCAGCTGTTTGGGAAAAGCTACAAGGAATGTGTCTGCAAGATCTCTAGCGACTGTGAACTCCCACGCTGGCACATGCATGACTTTTTCCACTCTTTCTTGATTGTATTCCGAGTGCTATGTGGAGAATGGATAGAGACGATGTGGGACTGCATGGAGGTTGCAGGCCAAACCATGTGCCTTACTGTCTTCATGATGGTCATGGTGATTGGAAACCTCGTGGTATGTAATCAGTGGGGGGTTTTTTAACTACTAGAATGTATCTCATAATTTTCATAGTTTATAGATCAGAGAGATGAGGACTGGAGAAAGACTTTATGAGATCATGTAGTTCATTTGTTCTTTCTTTAACACAGGTTCAAATATACCTTGATCAGTTATGAAAAATGTTTGTCTACCTTTTCTTTAAAATCTTAGGTGAGTGTACAACCTCTTTAGTAAGATCAGTGCTGAATGATTCTTACAGTTAAAAATGCTTTTTAATAAAATATCTAACTTAAATCACCTTTGCCACAGATTAAACTGACTGCTCTCAATAGTCATGGAGAACAGTTGGCCATCAGCTTCTTCATACCAACATTTATAATACTTAAAGGCTTACTGTTTCCACTTTCAGTCTTTTCCTTCTGAAATAAAACAAGCGTAGTTATTCAGATTTTTCTCATAGGCCATGATTTTTAAAATACTTACTGCTTTTTTCACTGGCCTCTGAATTCCTCCCAAGCAATGTTCTAGATGGAGACACCAGTACCAAATCATGTGGAATAATTCTATGCCATGTCTTATACCCAGCATTCCTCATGGTATATCCCCAAATGACATATGAAAATGTTATAACAGCATTGCTTTTCTGACACACTCTATATGCCCTTTTTTTGCAGTGCTTCCACTTTGCCAGTTTTTACCCCTTTTGTAGGTTTGATTTTTATCATTTTATCATTTATACATCTGATTTTTCCTAACCAGCATTTTTACACTACTGCTTCATTATTGAATGCCCTATTGATTTTGGATTATTTCACTAATTTTCCATGGTTATGCCAAATGCTTGCTAGCATCCCACCTCTGTTTGATATCACCCACAAAGTTTATAAACATGCTTATCCACAGGCATAATGAAATACCAAGCCTAATGTGACTAATGTGAGACTCCTGTGGCACCCCTTCTAAAAATATTCTGCAAGTTTGAACAAAAAGAATTGATCAATATCATTTAAAAACAATTTTAAATAGGTTTTGCACACACCGTATCAGAATTACCTATAGTCTGAATTCCTCTAGTGTGTTTGTAAAAAGTCATACAAGAAAGTGTGAAGTAGTTTCCTAAAATCAAGATATGTCACACCTGTGGATTCTTTCTGTTAGCTAGTTTTCCTGTCTAAAACAAAAATAGATTGACTGATATATTCTTGGCAAATATATCAACTTATTATACTCTGAATTAGAGGCACTAAAATTATGGTCTGTTGAACCCTAGGACTGGAGCTTGTGCCCACCTTTCCTTCACCTATGAACACCACTGAGGATGTAGTTTGTATAGGTTATTACATCATACTGTATCCTTATTCCTTGTGTTATGCTCCACTTTGAGGAGTAGACCTACAATACTTCCAACGTGAAGGAAAAGGTGAAGGTAAAGGTTAGATTTTCACCTAAGTTAGTGAAGTTATGAAAGCTAGAAAATGTTTTTGGCAAGGTAATAAAATCTGGGGGACAGGGAGTATGGCCTGCTAAGAACAGCAAGCAGGTGGTTTGACATAAAGTTCTAGCTGTGAAATAAAAATTGTGTCATATTGAACAAGCCATAACAGAAATACGTTTATGACTTGAAAATAAGAGCTCCAGTATATTTTCTCCTTACTGTTTTTTAGGTACTCAACCTCTTTTTGGCCTTGCTGCTGAGCTCATTTAGTTCAGACAACCTTGCTGCTACTGATGATGATAATGAAATGAACAATCTACAAATTGCTGTGGCGAGGATTCAGAAGGGAATAGATTATGTGAAAAGAAAAGTGCGTGAATTCATCCAGAAAGCCTTTGTTAGAAAGCAGAAAGTATTAGATGAAATCAAACCTCTTGAAGACCTAAATAACAAGAAAGACAGCTGTATTTCCAACCACACCATAGTAGAAATAGGTAAAAACCTTGCCTATCTTAAAGAAGGGAATGGAACTACCAGTGGCATAGGCAGCAGCGTGGAAAAATATGTTGTTGATGAAAGTGATTACATGTCATTCATAAACAACCCAAGTCTCACTGTGACAGTGCCGATCGCTGTCGGGGAATCGGATTTTGAAAATTTAAATACAGAAGAGTTTAGCAGCGAGTCTGACCTGGAAGAAAGCAAAGAGGTAGGACTATTTCTGTATTAAAAAAAAGACTGGTGTTTTTTTCTTTTCTAAAGTTTCTAGTGGTGGTTTAAAATCTGTATTTCATTCTTGTATAGTAATGTACAGAAACTTGCAATTATGTTTAAGATAAATTGATGTAAGGTTGCTAGTTTTGAATGAGGTGGTAGTATGGTATTGTATTTACAGTAATAATCAAGATGCATAAGACAATTTTTTAGAAAATTAATATTCTTTTATTTTATTGAGTTGAATCATTAACCAGAAAAAGAACCAATCTGATAGTCTTAGATACTGAAGTCCTGGATACTGAAAGTGTGCAGGGGTTGTACAAGTTTCTCCATACTTACTTCATCTGTGCAGTTTATTATTTTATCTGCTTTCTGGAGGGCTTCCTGTCAAATTAACAGTCCATCCTGATCGTTTTGAAATTTTTGATACTTCAGAAGCCTTTGAATACACCATGAGTACATTTGAATACTGGACTAGCACCACTAAACAATTTTTTTTTACAAATTGCTTGTATTAGTATTTCTCGTTTGCCTCAAAATCATGTCTTGGGTGTGAAACCACAGAAACTGTTGCAGTTTGTCCTTTAATTGATCTGTATAATGGATAGGGTGGGTATATGAAAGTTTCTTGCTCTCCCTGTAGGATTTTGATTGATTCTATTCTATCTTTGTACTTAGGGTGAGAAAAGGAATCTTCTTCAGCCACCTCCCAAAACCCTGGGCTAGTGCTTTGTTCCATTGTTCCATTGTTCTGTTGTTCTATTGTTCCATTGTTAGCTGTTTAAAACTGCCATTGCTGCCAAAGCAGCAGCCAGTACTATTGCCAGTCGTGTCCAATTGCACCCAGCAGTGAGATCATCTCTAGTGACTGCATATGGCTGTAATGGCACACGTTATTTCTCTGTCTTTATGTAAATCACATAGCTTCTTAGTACAGGCCTGTTTCCTGGACCTTCTGGGTTTGGGCTTTTTTTTTCCTGCTAGTCATGCTCAAGTACATCTATCATTTTCACTGTTTTCCTGCATAGCAACTAGTGATACCCATAGCATATACTGAAAATTTGGGAATGAAGGATCATAAGTTAAAGTTCAGTACTAGGAAGCAGAATACTTTGGATTTCTTTTTTACAAAATATTTATTGCTATCTTGGTGAAGTAACAAATTCCCATCTGTCATTCTGTATTTGTCTGTAAAGTAAGTGTAATTATTCTATCAGTTTTAAGGGTGCTGTCAGCCTAAATGTATTATTTTTCATACAACTTTCTAAATACCTCAGTTGGAAAGCGTGAAGAAGATACTGTTATTTCATTCTGTAGATGGATTGTAACTGGTAATGAGGCCTCAGGTGATATTACTGTATGAATGATGCTAAAGGAGAATCCTCTGACATAGATAGTCTGAGATGGTGACCGGTAAGTCCTGTTAGGATCAGAAGTATATTCTCATAAAAACATTATTTTAAACTCTCCTCCCTTCACTCCTTATTTTGAGCTCCCACCCATATCAAATTAATTCCTGTTAGTAGTTAATCAGTCCATATTTCAACGTGTCCTATATACTTTTCCTGTGCTTGTTCTTTTTTATGGTTATGCAGGTATGCACATATTAACTGAAATTTTATCAAGATGTATTATAGCTCTGATAATTTTTAATTGGGAACTTGTCTGAAAAAAGTAATTCGGAAATGTAATTGAACTAGCTTAAATACTATGTCATTAAAATCACTGAAAAAGAAATACTTCAAACATTTTCATTGCTGTTTATTAGATTTGTGTGATGCTGAAATCTATTTTTGAAAATGTAATCACAGGAGTTTCCCATATTCGTGGAGTATTCTGCAATTCTCATGCTGAAGCTGCAACTATTGTGCAGTAAGGAGAAATGTGTTTTTCACTGAATGGTGGCAGAAAGAAGGAACATGACTTTTGTTATTGCCTGATGATTATGGCATTTATTTTGATAAACCTTTTCTTGCTACAAAAACTGTTTATAAATTTTTACATAGAATAGTCAATGGCTAAAATATAGGAACTACCTTGGAGTATGGACTAAAACCTGAATTTCCCACATAAATTCCCTGATTACCAATATTCTCCCTTTTACTTCCCCCTCTTTTTTGTAGTCCATTCAGTTTTTAACTATTTATTGCACAGGAGCATAACCTCACTAGCAGAAGAGATGGTGGAGGTCCCTTCTTCAATCCAACCTGTAGTCTGATGGTTAGCACTGGATGGGAGCACAATGACAGCGGTACATCTGTTTCTCCATTGTATAACAGGATGGTACAACAAGTGACTCTAATTACCGAAGTCTATCCTTTTCCCAGTGGACAGACCCCCACTTGGTTATCCTTCAAGGAGACAAAAATACTGGTTTGAATTCCTTTAGGGAGAATATCAAAGTGGAATCTCTCACATTTGAGACATGGACTCCAGTCATTATGCTACCATTATAAAAGACAGGCTTTCTCCTCCAGATGCGATATTTTAAAAGAAAAAGGTGTTATCACTGCATTCTTGGAGGCACTTAATTCTTTGTAAGCGTGTGTTAATCATGCTTGGAGAACTCCAACAAATGCTTCAGATGATTAGACAAAGAAATGCATATTCAGTCAGGAATGAGCTACTGCCAAGCAGTCTAGACTGGTCAAGGCTGAAACACTTCTGAGCATATTTAGGATCAAAATTTATTGTTCTTGCAGAAATTGAAGGTAAAAAATTGAAGGGAAGCCTTTACAAATTACAGGCACCTTGAAGAGAGAGAGTGAGCAGTTAAGCAATGACTGTGAGCCTATTTCTGGATTTAAGTGCCTAAATTTCAGTCAGATTGTAAGCACAAAATTATGGTTTTTGATCATAATCCTAGTTCCTGCTTCTGACTGGATGATTCTTATCTGCTATAGTTTTTGATATAAAGATGAATGAGGACGTACTAGTCACAGGGCCAACACTCTCGTCGTGAAAATGATCCATAGCAAAAGAAGGCATGTAAAATGTTTTTTGTAGTCAAAAAAGTGTCTGAAAATGTTTTTTTGTTCAATGATTCCTCTTTTTCTTCACGCCATAATGTTCTGCACTCTTGTGTTTTCCCACTTATATGATTCTGCCGTTGCTAAGTGTTTCTCTGCAGTCACTTTGTTGCTTTTAGCCACAGTCTAGAAGTGCTGAAAATAGAACCTGCTACCAAACCACGCTCACGTAGCAGATTCCCTAATGACAGGCAACGTAGGCATCAATCTACTGTGGAAACACTGCACGGCACAAGATGGCCAGATGCTGATGGATGCGTGTGTGTGTGTGTGTGTCTGTGTGTGTCTGTGTGCTTTTGTTTGTGTCTGCGTACATACGTACATACATATATTCATTGCAGTATAAGGCAATGAGCTGAATTTCTACAGAGTCATTATCATTTATTAGAAGTTTTAATTCAGTACATTAATGTTTGGTGAGTTCTTTATTATGACATACGACATACATCTTTTCCAGTATTTTGATGGAAATGTTAACTAGATTATGCCTTTCTAGAAACATGTGCGATATTGTACATGTTAGTACATGTGAATCTAAATAATAAAAAGGAGATTGGAATTTGTCTAGAAAATTGCCATTGAAACCTAAAAAAGGAGAAATAGGTATGAGAACATTGTGTCTATAAGAAAGGTAATAGAGGAATATAATGAAAAAAGGAAATTAAAGAACAAATACTAAATAAAACTTTTACTGTGGAAGTAGAGCTGTTTATATGTATGGGGCCACTATGCTGAGTCTGTTGTCTTATTAACAAAGGTTTATAGATCTGGGGTGCATTACTGCTATCTAGCACAGAAGCTATAAAATAAATTTTCCTTTCATGTTAGGTCCTTAAGTACTATTGGGATGGTTTATATAGAAAATTTTATAGTGCATGTATAGCTATATAATGATTAGATTTTTATTTAAAGTGTAACTTTTGGCTGGTGGTTACACGAAGATATACAGTTATGAGATATTTTTAAATGCCTTAAAGAAGGTGGGATCACTTAATGCTGTTGCAGACACCTTAACAGGGGACATTTTACTTTGCTCAGTATTCAGCAATCTGAAAGATATTTACTCTCCGGTTCTCACCCATATTCATATTATTCTGAACTAATGGAAAGTAAATGTGTGAAATCGTTAATCAGCTATTATATCTATATAAGAATTTCCAGTGCAAAAAAGCAGTGGTGCTGTATCCTGAACTTCATTTCCTACCATTCTTACTTCTCACAGGGGTAAGACCAAGCTGGATCAGTCAAGAATGCAGCTCTGGTGCCTTTTAACGAGGCAGAGCATCGTGTCACCAATTTTACGCAGGTTACCTAAACAAGTTATACCTATATATATATATTATTTAATCACTTTTTAATGGATACTGACTGGCCTGCATGCTACTCAGCTATGTCCCATTCATTGCAAGACAGTAGAAACATGCACAGCTGCTCTCTGTGGAGTCATGGGACTCGCATCACGGCATGGTCAGGCGGGATTGGCAACCCCAACATTTCCTCGATTCAGACGCTGTAGTTTTCATGATATTCTGACAGTATTTGTAGTGCATGCTATGTATGTTTCCCAGGCTTGATGGTAAAGTTTTCAGGACTCTAATTTTGAAGGGTTTTCTTTCCTTTTGAAAGGACGACAGAGTATGTAACACACAGAGTACGTTTCTCCTCAAAATTATAAGCCTATGTGTGAATTGTGTTGATACTTAGACTCTGCCAGCTGTTTCGGAAAATATTCATGCTATTGTATTTTAGGTTATAATGGAGGTAACTTGCAAACTCATATTATTATATAGTCGTGTTTACTTTTTACAATTTTTTGCTTAGAAATGCTTTTCTTCAGTAAATTTCGTATAAGCTTTTAGTTATATTGGAGACTAATATGCAGTAATTGAAGCACCATTAAGCATGAAATTCATTTAATTTCCACAGTCAAAGCATGTGACCATCATTTGGTAAAAAAGCTTATACAAAAGTGATATTTGGCTGGTCAAACATTCAGAGATCAGTTCTGCTCTTACTTACACCCACACTTAAAAGTGTAGAGGTGCAAAGAGAAAACTGATAGCAAAATCTGGTCATAGCTCTTTAATTTATGCTCACAAACTGACTACCTCCCCAAACATCTAAAATTGTCTGCAGTGAGAAACTTAAACTGACTGACATTTTTTTGAGTAGTAAATACAGTTCAGCAATCTAGTAAATAACTTGCGGACTTTGAACAAAAGGGTCCCTAGCTTCAGTATGATTTACAACTCCACTATTTAATAATACCATAGTATTTACTATGCCATAGCACAATATAGTGCTGCTTCCAGTTTGGATTATCACAAAACATAATGTAAATCAGTGGAGCTAAAGATAGTTTTTTATCTTATATTTTGTAATGAGTAATTTATCTAAGTCTGACTTTGATTTACAAATATTCATTATTCAAAAGTCTTTAATACCCTGATAAACTTAGTCTTTGGATTGTCAATTGGTCACACAGCATTGGCATATTGTGATTCAGAGTGGATGGTATTAAATTGTAAAGTATTGTTTCACTTTGCAGTTAGCGTTATTAATCTTTATAAGCAGCAGTTCTTTTCTCTATTTCAGAAATATATTTTTACTATTGCTTGTGTGAATTAAAGAGCCATTTTAAAGTAGCTTCCAGTGGAGTGCTTTTGCAAATACTTGCACTGCTACTTAGGATGTTTTTGCTTTCATCAAACATTCTTGCAAATATTTAGTTTCTCAAATGTTTGTAACTAAGTAGGTCGAAGGAATTATGAATAGCAATAAACTACAGAGTGGACTGTAGTTCAAGGATCCTGGGTTTTGCAGTAATTGTTAACAAGAGTTAGCACAGAATTGTTTTGCCTTGAATTACAATGTTCTGGTTTTTGAGCAGATAGAGTTACTATGCCTGACTATATAAGCACTATAAAGAGCGACATCTAGATTTCTCTTATAGCTATACCAGTAGAAATTCAAGGGTATTCAGACACTTGGTCATTTTTGTAGGTGGTGTAGCTGTACTTGAACAGACTGTCTGTTTGAATATAACTGCTATTTATATCACAAATCATCTGATTTTCATAATGCTACCCATACAGTTCTGAGAAAATTGAAAAATATTTAATTTCCATTATTTAACATTTTCACAGGTATTTGGGAGGAAAGGAAATTAAAAGCAAAACTAGAATGGTGGTTTCTCTTGGAGCCATCTTCCTGCTTCTGTCTGTTCTGCTCTTTGCTCCTTCGGTCCCTTAAATTGTGATTTCAACAGCAATTAGTGACATCTTGGCCAACAATGAAATTTCAAGCTTTGTTAAAAATGTTAAAGTAAGAGCTTTTCAGCTACTCTCAGATTACCATTTTGGAAACAAGGAAAGAAAGAAACGTTAGAAGTTCAAAGTGGCCTGGCTGTAAGTGAAGCAGAATTGTATGAATCTATGAGATGTTGTCAAGGTTCAGAAAGTAATTATGTCTAAAACTTCCTGACCTGAACTTGGCTGCTGCTTTCTGCAATGCTTCTCTGATAGGCAAGCTGCTTTCCACTTTCAGTTTCTATATTGAAAGCTAAACTAAAAACGGTATCTTGTATGGTATTGTATTGCTGACTGAAGCATGACTGGCAATGCTGTTGGTAAATGTGGCATAAGCGATATATGTATCTATGATGATCAGTATAATGCTGCTTTAAAACCATGTAAGTACTTTTGTCCCATTATTGTCTTCTGTGCAAAGGAGATGGAGAATGTACATCCTGAGCTTTTGAAAAGTAGACTTCTCTGAGAATAATTTCCTTAGCATATTATTCAGAAAACCTTTCTCTTGTGCAATCAAGGCTCAGGACTCTTGAACAATGTCTAATAGCTGATCCTGATAGATTGTTTATAATCTGGGTGACTGAATATTTTTGAAACCTAGAAGCGTGGTATCAAATAATAATCAAAAAGGACATGCTGCCCTATCAAAGATAAAGTTTGGTTTTGATAAATGATTACCTTGTTTCTACAGGTTCATTCTTTTAAAAAAGCTGTATGCATGTTAAGTACATAGCATTGCCTAAATCCAGTTTATGTAATGCTGGTGAGAAGTTACCAAGTACCTTGAGATATGTTCAGGTAAAGAACTGGGCATATGCTACATTCCCAACATGTTCCATTCCCAGATGGGTTTGAGTTGAATACATAGAAATCAGTGGAACATCCCTGTGTCAAGTGCTTTGTACCAGGGAAGAAGTTTGCTGTGGAAATATGTGATTGTTACTGAAAAATTTTTTTAGCATACTGAATTTAGTTGATTTGGTGACATCTTAAGATGCCGTATCAGGAAAACTTCCTAGCTGTTTGTAATGCATGCTTAACTTTTTAAATATTGCATAGAATGCCATACAATAAATTCATTGTGGAAAAAATAACAAAGAAACAGAAAGATAATTAAGTATTTTGTTGAATAAATTTAAACTTTTCCTATCACAGATGATACTGAATCATTACAGATTGAATTTATTGAATAAAGTTTATAATATGCTTCTTCACACAGTGATCTAGTTGGAGCTAAATTCAGGTATACACAGCCAGCATGCTAAGGAAATACTGTGTTACATCAACAGCAGAAGAGTAACTGAAATATCAGTAGGATAAAGTGTTTGGTTGTTGTTCTGTTTTAAATATCAAGTGCTGTTGCTTCAATTTAGGATTTATTTGTTCAGCTTAACTCCTGTGATTATTATTGCAGCTCTTTATGAGAAGCATGCCAGATTTTCAATGAGAAGAGACTTGTAAGATACAATTCACCATGCACACCGCCCCACATAAATAAAAATGGATTTCTGATGTTCCTGATAAATGACCATTCTGTATCATATTTCTGCCTGATCATTTTGATCTCTCCTTATAGTGGATATCTCTAAGCTTCTGTCTTGAGTTATCTGCTAGTTTTATGCAACTTCAGTAATAGGAATTTGTTACTCCTTCTTAAAATTAACACATGCTGAATTAACTCACTGCATAATGACTGAGTTACTGAACTCTTCATTTTCCTATAAAAAAATGGACAGTAGGTCTTTCAACCTTATATTTTAAACCAGTTCATAATTTTTGTTTGCTCTGCTACTACTGCAGCATTTTGCTAGAAATGCTGTCCAGATTGGAATGATGAAAGCAACATTTCAATAAAACTCTACAGAATACAGATAGTCACTTCTCAGTTTAAAAGTGATTTTTTTGTATTGTATTGATACCAGGTAATTTAAGCGCCATGCATAAAATTCCTTGGAAGGTACCTTGGGTTTATAGTATTTCTGGCCTTTCCTCAAATGGGTGATGGACATTCACTGATGTTTTAACACTGTGGTCCTTACTTGAGGACTGCAGAATTTGTCCCATACTTTCCAGTTTCACCCTTTTAGAGGCAGTATTCCACAATGGCCAAACTGCCATGCATCATCTGTAATTTTTAATATGTTGCAATGAGAAATTTGGAAATACTAGTCTTCAGAAAAGAGTGCATCCATGTGTGTACATTGAACCTAATCTCATAGATGCTAAAGCTCATGCACAAAAATGACACATGAATATGTAAACTGGGATTTTCAAAGAAACAGAAGGGAAGTGGGTTTGCAGATATCATTGAAATTACATGCATACAATAATGCATACACTAAATGTTTCTCTTTGTATTGTCTTCCTCTAAGATGTGGGCTACAGACCACTGTGGTACACAGAAATCAAAGTTAAGCCTATGTCAAAATCACAACACAGCAGATTGTCAGTATGACTTGATAAAATCAGAGTGTGGAGAAAGAAATTAATTTTCTCTGTGTTTGAAGAACATACTGAATGTTGTTTGCAATGTAAAATTATATCAAAGTCTTCCAATACTTTCTGTATGCACATACTAATACTATTTACATTTCCTTTAAAAAAAACTTTACAGAAATTGGGGCTTCTTGAGCATGTTTCAAAGGAATAATGCCTCTAACTTAAGTTTTAAGTGTCAGCAAAGATACATCTTTAATGTTATCGTGGAACATCCCTCTGTCTAAAGTTAATTCCCCATAAACTGTGTTCTAAATCTGCTTACATCATTCCCTTTATAAAATTAGCTACTTATCAATGCAGCCATTTTACTGATGTTATGCTCCACATAGTGATAACATTACAGGAGTCATCGAATGCTGTGATAGAACTGCTTTTACTTATTATAGTACTCATATTTGTCTGTTGTCAGCATAATATGAGGGTGTAAAAGAATCATTTTGAAGATCTGGCTTATGTTATGAGTATGATTCATTGGTGCAGTATTGCTTTTAAAGCATTTGTTTTCACTTCAACCCTCTGAAAAAAAAGATTTTTGGCTATTTATTTGACATGTATGTGTACTATAGCAGAGTAATAAGTAGTTTCAAATTGCACAATAAATTCAGAAAATGCATTGGCAAGTGAGAATGCAAAATAACAGCTACTGCTCTAAAAGAAATGTGCTGCTCTTTTGGAAATAAATAGATTTAAAATATCCTATATGGCTGGTAATATGTGTTTTCATGTCAATGACAGTGAAAAGTTTATATTCAAACTTTTTAGATTTTATGGACTTGATAGAATAACATGTATTTGAGACATGAAAATACATCTGTGCAGCTTGCTGTTGGTTTGGTCATGATGTTGGAAAAATTATTTGTATTAACATTTGCTATCTGAAATGTGATCTAAAATGCAGCCACATGATTGGAATAATTAAACAGTATGAAGCATGGAAGGCATCCATTCCTAAACTTTCTGAAATTTCATTTCAGAATTCTTCTGTGTGGCTCAGAATAGTAGTGTAATCATTTCAGCAATTCCTTGTATGAAAATATCAGAATATTTTCAATAGGGAAAATATACATGGTGTAGTTTCTAATCTTGTGACCTCACCTGTAGTAGAGCAATTTGGCATTATATATTGTAGATAAGAAATTCTTCTTTTAACATTAGAGCACGGAATACATGCAAAATATTTTGGTATGCATTTCAAACATTAACATCCACTCAAAATAAATAAAAATTCTTAAAAAATGTGGGGTTTCATTCACAGAAATTAAATGCATCCAGTTCATCGGAAGGCAGCACAGTTGATATTGGACTCCCTCCCGAAGGGGAACAGCCAGAAGCAGAACCTGAAGAAGCTCTGGAGCCAGAGGCTTGTTTTACAGAAGGTAAGAGGAGCAAAATATGCCCGAGGTGATTATACCTAACTATGTTGCTTTCTGGGCTGGGTTCTACTCTCACTCAGACTTAAGAGGTAGTTTTGTGATTATGGTTATATTTTCTTTTTGTACTACTATCTTCTTCAGAGGTGCTGCCACAGACATACTGTTCTGGTTCTCTCTCTGTGCTTGGTTGGTATTGTAAGAGTTACAAAATTTCGCTTCCAATATTGAAACTAAAGCCCTCAGATACTCAGGAAGATACATATTTACAAGCATCTGTTGCAAGTAATACTGAAATTAGCCAATGACTTCTGTTCATTTGTGATTCCTAATAAATGTTTGCCTTATTCTCACATCTCACAACTTGATATCGCACTTACCAGGCTGTGTGCGGAGATTCAAGTGCTGTCAAGTCAGTGTAGAAGATGGGAAAGGGAAAATCTGGTGGAACCTTAGGAAAACCTGCTACAAGATTGTTGAACACAACTGGTTTGAGACCTTCATTGTCTTCATGATTCTTCTCAGCAGTGGTGCTCTGGTAAATTCAATGTGGAACAATTGTGCGATACTTTAAACAGCAAGCTCTCAGAATTATAGTTAATTGTATAGCTACAGATGACATGTCAGAACTTAGTAGCCAATTCATTTATGTTCTAATATTGAAATATATCAACAAGCATTTAGCATGTATTGTATGATATGTAAGTTTTCTCACAGGCTGTGAAAGAAATGTATGTGGAGAGTTCAAAATATCTATTCATGGAAGTAAGAACTCAGTTGTATCAGACTGGTACTAACATGTCTTCACATTCCTTTTACATGTTGATAACTTTTTTTTTGTTTTCTTCAGTCAGAAATACAATATGATTTGTTAGCTTTTTTCTGATTATATAGATTTATAATAAACCACAGCTGAGGTAGGAATGTATCACCAGCAACTTGAACTGTCAAACTGAGATGTAAGGTGCAAAAGTGAGTCAATTACTTTACCAAATTTTACCAAAAATTTTTAAAATATTTTAAAATCATAAACTATAAATTATATAATATATTATTATATATTATATATTGTGTAATATATGCGATAATAATTATACTACATATAATTATTATATATTACATATGAAACTACATATTAAAAATTAAAAAGATAAAAATATTTTACCAGTATCACATTTTGCCAACTTGATGTAAGTCAGGTGTGTTGAGTTAGTACTGAAGTAATTAGTATTTCGTAGCAGAAGCAGAATATACTGTACTTGCTACTCTTGGGATTCAATGCACCGTGATTCTGTCAATGTAGACAATTCCTTTTGAAGGGAGAGTTATTAATCTCTGCACAGGATTGCTTTGTGGGTTACTCTATACACTTCATTTTCAATTATTATTTTCTCAAAAATTCTGTATCACAAGAGCCAGTATTAAATCCCTAGTATAATTTTGCTATCAAGTTGTAGCTACAACAAAGGAAATCCTTATGTCAATAAGAATTGCTATTCATGAAAATGAGAGAAAATGAGATCTGGAGAGTTGTATTACACTGAGTTTCATGGATCACAATTCAGCTCAGCAAAGAACTGAATATTGTATTTAGACTTGGCATTCTGAAAAGGCTACAGTATGGAGTGAAAGAGAAAGTTATGCTTGAGGGAAGGATATATAGAGTATCATCACATGTATCTTTCCAATTCAAATTCTTTCTTGGCTATTATATCTTCCATTGCAAATTGTGAAACCATTTAATTATGTCTTTGAAATCTTTTTTTCACAGGCATTTGAAGATATATACATAGAACAACGTAAGACTATCAAGACCATGCTGGAATATGCTGACAAAGTTTTCACTTACATCTTCATTCTGGAAATGCTGTTAAAATGGGTGGCTTATGGCTTTCAAACCTATTTCACTAATGCGTGGTGCTGGCTGGACTTCCTTATTGTTGATGTATGTATTCCTTTTCATATCCTTTACTACAGGCTGTAAAAATCAGAATATTAAGTTTTTAAGGTAAACTTTCTATTCTGTCCAATGGGAATTCTGTTTTAAAACTGTTGTGATACAGTTTGTAATTCTGTTTCTAAGAGAAAAATTACATAGAGGTGTTTTGCTGATATTCTATAGTTTTATGATGCTTTAATCCTTAATTTAAATGATGCCTTTTAATAATGTTTTTGCTGTATGGAAAGGATGCTGTTCATCCTCTTTAGTTTTTACTGCATAAGGAATTTGAATATTTCAAAGCAATTTCTTTTAAGGTTTCTAACATTTTAATCAATTACTCTAAATGTCCTATCACTTAGTCAGTGTAATCAGAAGGGAAAATGTTGCAAGGAACTCTCAGTTCCATTGTACTACACGCTACTCTGGGAGTTTTCACTGCATCGCATGGGGAACCTAAAGAAGCACTTGGAGCACTGTAGAGGTGCACCCATAGAACAAGTACCCAAATCACTTTCAAAAGGCTGTCCCATCAAGGAGAGAGGTGGCATAACTTCAAGCCTACATGCTCACAGTGTTGGGTAGCAAAAGTGGAAGTCTACAGTTCTTTAACTGTATAGCAGACATTCATTTCCCTTCCATCCCCAATAGCCTGACTACAGCTGTATGTGCTAATAGGGCACCTTTCAGTTCTGCGTATGTAATTCATGTGGAATGCAAGATAAGGATGTATCTTGAATTAACTTACTGAATTCACTCATGTTCACAAATTGTGATCAGCAGCAGAATTCTGTAGATATCATGATACATTATTCATCTCCCTCAGAATGCAGTGATATCATAGACCGTGAAGTCTTTACTACACAGAGCTTGGAAAACATAACTTTTATATCCACACCAACATTGTTGATTCCATGATAAAAAGTGGCCATATGCACACCTAGTATTCTGTGGTAGAGTCTGTACCCTGCTAAGTTACTGGCTCGGTAATGAGATTGCATAAATCATCATGATCAGTGAGTTTACAGAGACATGATGAATAATGCTTCATACTGTCATTATATGTTTATTGTATTTTTAACAAATACTTACTTCTTATCTGATAGTCTGTGGTTTAGTTACTTCTGTGAACTTTATGAAAAACTTTCTTAGTTTTTCATGGCAACCTTATTCTAGTGCATTTTTTCATGGAAAAAAAGTTAATTTCTGAAGTACTTTTTCTTTTTTTAGTGTTTAGCCAGGGGATAGAGATAATCAAACAGCAAGATTCATTTGGAAAATGAGAGAAATACGAGAGAACAGGAAGGTTGGAAGGGAAGGGCATTAAATGCTGGGTAATGGAAGATGTTAAATTATTTTTTTTACTAGGGCTTCTCCTTCCCAATGGTTTACTATAAATAAATTTCTAAGGATTGTTGATGAAAGATAATTGTATTATTTATTTTACAGCTATTCTAGTATATTTTCTCATCTGCCTGCAGACCAGACCAGCGTACAAGCCAGAATTGATGAAGTGGTTAAAGGAGTCACAGGGAATGTAATGAAGTGTGAATATGGCTAACAATGAAGCTTCTACTATTGTCTAACAAACTATTGTTTATCAGTCTTGATTAGTCTGGTTAAATCTGAGCAGCACTGGTAGCTATGTCTGTTGAATAAGATTTTGTAGACAGTAGAAAGTTGCATTTGACTGAATATCAGGTCTGAATGTGGGTTTTGAGAGCTTTGACATTCTCATCAAGTTCTGAAGGTACCAGGGAAAGTCCTGTCCTAAACTGACCATTCCAATTCACCCAACTTTTGGGAGTTTTCTTTTTGCATGTGACTTCATTTTTTCTTTAAATACACCAAATGATGACTGGTTTATGTGAATTTAGAAGGTATTTTTATACCATTCTGCCAACATGATTTCATCAACAGGTACCTACAATATACGTTTGTTCTACTTTGTCTGACTGAAAACATCTTTCTGCATTATAGAAGGATTCCTGGAGAAAGAGGTCCAGCCTTGAATCTTCTTGAGAAGTTCAGGGTACACATCATTCCCACCATATGCATATGGATATACAAGATGAATGAGCAATATTGCCTTTCTGTTTTTGTGTAGGTCTCTTTGGTTAGCTTAACAGCTAATGCCTTGGGCTACTCAGAACTTGGTGCCATTAAATCCCTTAGGACACTAAGAGCTTTGAGACCTCTAAGAGCCTTGTCGCGATTTGAAGGGATGAGGGTAAGACAAAATGAAAGAATCTGAAGTAGTGCATGCATACGAAGTAAAAATGCATGCAGAATAGTTAATGACAGATCCATGCAGAAATGCTACACTGTCATCCTATGTATTTTACATTTATCGCTAACATATAAGCAAAAGGCTTCGTCTGCTTATATGAATGCACGTGTTACTGCGCACATTATTACACTTATTTAGGTTCCTTGGCTTTTCAGCTAATTTCATATTTTCCTGGAAGGCCCAAGGAATTTTCAGCTGCATGGATCTATGCTATGTTAATACAAAACCGAATTTATCCCATACAATTAAATCCTGCTATAGATAGAACAGTTTAAAAAAACAGTACTTCCTCATACAAGTATGTGCACATATACACACACATATATGCCTAACGTGTATTTCATATAAATATAAAATGCATAGCCTATCAAAAATCTATTAACATATTATTCTATTAATATTATTTGGCAGTTTTTGTTGCAAGTTAAAGGGCTTGTTATGAACTCCTATGTTAATAAGTAAATTGGCAATGTTTAAATGCCTTCTGTCTTTCAGATTAGATGACTTGCATTCTATTTGAGACATTTCTAGTATATCAGAGATGCAGCTAGTATTTTATTTTATGACTTCTGGCTTAAATTGGCTGCATACTGCTTTCCATATTGATTTTAAGATGTTGATTTTAATCTATAGAGCACTAAGTAGCCTGAAAACATATCAGAAGACTTTTTGTTGACAAAGTTGGATAGATTTGGGAAGTTACTGTCCCTAGCTGTTTGTTATCACCATATTGGTTTCTACGTCTGAAACTCTGAATTGCCCAGCTGGGCCCGCTCAGTCTATTTCAATGCAAAGTCAGACTGATTAGTTTAAATCACTTCTTTAGTGCACTGAAATGGACAAAGACTTTACGAAATCTATGACGTGACAGCTCTAGAAACATTTCTCTTAGGGGCAGTAGTCCACAACTGGGGGTGGTAGATGTTTCTAGCTCCAACCACAAGACAAGGGCTGCCTCAAGCCTTCAGAGTCCATCTGTTTGCCTGGGGCATATTGCCATAGAGCTAATCAGGAGATGCACTTGAGCTGAAAAGCTATTGCTATAATTAAAAAGGATCCATGTGTGAGCTCCCTACTGGAATCACTGCCCTTTGGCAGCCCAGGTTACAAGCTTATTAGTAAACTTATAAATTTACTTATGACTGTACTTATGACTGTTTGGTGACCTTCTGGAGAAAATGCAATGTTGTGTGTCTATGGAAATTAGTGGACTTCAACCGAAAAAGAAACACGCTTTGATGAAAGCTAAACAATTTAAATAGAAAATACCACTTCCTTGCCTCCAAGGAATCTTAGGGTCTCACAGGCCCTTTCTTCATGGGCTGCCAAGCTACTCTGCATTTCCTGTGGTACACTACCACATCTCTTCTTAACAGCTATGGAGCAATAGATAAGTGAATTATAGTCCAGCTGAGGAACAGGGCCATAGAGAAGGCCGAGACTATGTAATATTCAATCCATGAAAATATTTCTGTAACTAAACTTTTGGATGGCAGCCAAGAAAACCCTTTTTGGCTCAAATTATTAAGCTCTTTTTTCCTCCAAATTATTAAGCTTGCTTTTTGAGTGTGTTTTCTACTACCAGATCTCAATTTTCTGCAGAAAGCAGATACTTTCAATTTTGAAAAATGTATTTCAGTTAACCTCTCCTCCTATTTCCATAAAAATAATTTCAATAGAAATGTTTCAGTCACCATTTAACAAATTTTAGTAAAGTTAGCAATCTGAGTCCTTTTTACTAATTGTCTTTATGCAAGAGTTATCTCTAAACTAAGTGAGATTGATTGCATGTTTAGATTGATTGCTGCTCTTTTTCTTATTGAATAGCTACAGGGAAGGTCTGTTAAAGTTTTATTAAAATATTTTTCAAACAAAATCTATTTCATAGCTCTGCATCACCATAACTGTGGAGGTCCCTTTAAAAAATCATGTGGCCTTCTTTGTAGGTAAAGATAGTATATTTATACTCCGCTATGTAACAAAACTTCATATTCTTTGGACTTTTTCTATCTGAAAATCAGTCTGCACAACACTTCACCATCTTTGAGAGATTCTGAATGCTTTGTCAAAATATGAATTCTCATAGTTTCTTCAGTATAACACACTTTTTATTCCTACAGCATTTTTGGAAAAGAGAAAGTCTGGAGCTGTCTGTGACAAAGTTTGCATGTTCAGATCATGTCTGACAGCCCCATAACCATTCAGTATTCTAAGAAGCTATACATATTTTCTCTTCTGATGTGACGTACTTGTTTTCACAGTTAAAGAGAAAGTAAAGTTTTCATAAGTCTTCTTAGCAAGCTTTGTCAAAATGTTTCCTGTGTTTAGACTGGCTAAAGCATACACCTATTCTTTATTTTAAAAAATTCCTCCAGAACCATGCTGAAGCGAATTTGAAACTTTAGGTTGTTTACATCAGATATAAGATCCATGTAAAACCTCAATAATACCTGGCTAAAATGCACATCATCCCCCTCCCCCCCTTTTTTTTAACAATAGTGATGAGCAAAAAAAACGAATACAAAATATTACAAATTTTACATGTGCAGTAAATTGCTTAAGTGGCAATTTAATGTTGCAAGGAGAAAAAAAAATCACTTCCTATTGTGAAGGTTTACCGATAATTTTCAATCCCGCAACTTCCATGTTGGCGTAAAGTTTACCTAGTGATTTGATCCTGACCTACTAACTGTATCTCTTTGTAAAACACCTAGAGAGTTCTGACTTTAGCAAAAGACATAATAGGAAGCAGTAGGTGAAGTTAGATAACTTCATACTGTGTGAGATGCAGATTTCTATTAGTTAGGTGATTAACCATTTGAATAACTTTTCTATGGATATAATGAACTTTGCATTATTTAAAGTCATTAATTTCAGGCTTAATATATTTAAAGATACAGTAGTCCAAGTTGGTGAAGAAATTAGTACAACGAAATTCTAAGGCCTGATATATGGAAACTCAAGATACCTGTTCATAACATAATCTTTTTGCTGTTTAAAATCTGTAAACTGAAAATATGACAATGTAGTATAGTTTACTATTTGCATGGGCACTTATAATTACTTCCAGTGAGTATTATATATGTGCAAGAAATTCCATTCTACACATTTTACATTTTTAGTCTGCCATACTATTCCTTTTGGAATCTGGAAACAAATCTGGATTTGTTTCTCCTTCCCCCCCACCCTGAACTCATAATTCATAGAAAACATTCCCCCAAGGGAAAGCATGTGATGTTTCTCCTGCTTCTTCTCACCACTACTATTGCTAGAGGAAGTACACTTTAATTTGCAGTTTAGACTACATGAAAGTAGCCTGTGGGAGTATAATTAAGAATTATGCTGAGACATGATCGAACTATGTTCTCTCCCAACCAGCATCACTTACGCCTGTATGGTGCTAGTCCCATACTATCTTTTCCTAATCAGTAAAGGGCACTTTTTAATCTCTTTCTAATACTGTCCCCACTTTCACTAGGTATATGTTGCGGTCAGGCCTTGCCCTCTCTTCTCTAAGCCCTACCACCAATGGAAGCCAGGAGGTGTCTAGATCACTGTTTTCCTTGATGTTCTGTCTCAAATGATTCATATTACAAGCTGGTCTTTTTATAGCTTCAGGACTTAGACTAAAAAGAGAAAAAGTAGGTCAACTGTAGAAATGCAGCAGTTATGGAAAGAATAACATGACTGGACCTGCAGCTGTAAGAGAAAGAGACTTCTTGGGTGTAATGAGACTGAAAGCTTGAGGAAAAATATCTTCACTTCAGTAACTATCCCTTTGTATCTCAATAACTATTTCTGATGGATGATATTATTACATTTAAGAAATCTAGTTATATTTTTAAGGAGAAGAATCGAGATAAGCTTAAGTAAAAATGTTTTCTTATATACTACCTTTTTTCAAAAATATTCCAGAATATGTAGATTTTGGCAAAAAAATCTGTATCCATTTATTACTTCCAGTCAAGTTTCCCACTAAAATCAATGGATTCACAGATTTCACATTAAAATTATTTCAACATTCATATTAAACTAATAATTTGTTTAAGTCAAACTATTCTTCTATCCGTGGCCTTCTACAGTCATGTCATCGACAAAGGTGAAAGTACAGGTTGGTCAACAGAAGACAGCACTGGAGAAATACTCAGGATTTACCCATTAGTCAGGGAATCATCTCTGCCCTGCTGATGAGCAATAAAATGCTGTATTATTTTTGCTTATTGATCTGTAAAAGGTATCGCTACAGATTTTTAGTATGAGTAACAAACTACTTTGAGTTTTTAAATTTCCCTATTAAAAATCAACATTTTTTTACAATATGTGACTTTTTTTCTGATTATGACATATAAATGTCTGATTTAAAGACATTTGGGCAAAAAACAAATCTGCACTGAAGTATGGAGAAAGTTCGTCCATCGTTCTATGCATTTTAGAGAGTCATAGAGTAATTTATGTTGAAAGGAACCTCATCTGGTCCAACTCCTAAATTTAACATAACAACAATTTCATTGAAGACATATGAGATCTCGAATATTGCCCAAAGTATGTAGCACCCCAAAAAGGTATTGTTTTGACAGGAATGGATCCATGAAAGTGCAAGAAATAGTTTTCCTTTCCTTCATGGAGGTGATGTTCATCATCTACTCTAACATTTAAAGTTTTTTTTTTTCTATTGTATAAAATGCCAATGAATGAGAGATGATCTACCTGGATGACTAGTTTAACAAGTAATTGAATCTATGGAGCCTATTAATTGTAGATATACGCTTAATGCCAGTATGTTTTACAGGCTTAAGCTACATATTTATGTTTCAAACAGAAAGAGATAAGATAGTGTGCAAAAGATCTGTTGTAGTACCCACATCATATAAACTAAATGAATTATAAATAATCACATCTATGTAGTGCCTAGTGTCCTACATTTTTAAAACAAAATCTTCATTAGGTTATAAGGATATGATTCAATTGTTTTTGCAAAACTGCTATTGGTGATCCATAGCTATTAAAGTGTATAATATTAGACTTATTTACAAACAAATTTAAAATAGTTAACTTTCTTGCAGTTCATCAATTTCATCATCAAATAAATCATTCTCATTCATAATGGACCTGCTTTCTCCCCAACTTTCTTTTCTTTACTTCTTCGTTTGATTCTGGCATGTTTTTAATCATCAGTCATCATACATTAACACATTCTGCATTTTTCTTTCGTGAAGTCTGATTTTCCCCAAAATAATTTGGAAATTAAATCAAGTCTCTCTGTTCTTGGAGCTATTTGCCACTTGTCTGAACAGCTTTTATGTGTTTGGATACTTAGCCAATTTCCTGGTTTGAATATATATCTGCTTTTCTGCTTTTGTATATGACCATGCAAATCAACATGCACACATCCCTTAATTTTCTTTTATTTAAAAGACATTTCAAAATCACTTTCAATTAAAAATTTGCTCAGTAATATTGATTTGGACTGTTTCTCCAGTAAATAAATAGTAGAAACAAGTTTGTTGTGTTTGATGCAATAAGTTATTAGAAGAATACGTAAAAATACAGATATGGTTTTGCAGACTTACATGAAGTAAATAGTCTAAAAAGAAGAATTAAATAATGCTGTTTTTTCTGTTTTTCTCAGAATTCTTTTTACCTATTTGTTCTTCTATTTTCATTTTTTAAAGCTACCATTTGCTGTTATGCTATATTATTGCTATATGTTTTTCCTTCATATTATGTTGACATTTTATCTTTCTTCTATACCTCTTTTCTTACTTGTTACTCTTAACGATTCAAAAAGCAAAATACAGATGTTAGAATTAAAATAATGTGTAACATTTAAAACTGATAAAGCATTTTTAAGATACTGGTGCCTGTGATCTTACGCTCTGTCTCCTTGGTTTCATTTGTACACTAGGTGGTTGTGAATGCCCTCCTAGGAGCAATTCCATCCATTATGAATGTGCTTCTTGTTTGCCTTATATTCTGGCTGATCTTCAGTATCATGGGAGTAAATTTATTTGCTGGAAAATTTTACTACTGTGTTAACACTACAACTGATGAGAGATTTGATATCAGCCAAATCAACAACTATAGCCAATGTGAGGAGCTCATAAAAAACAATGAAACTGCTCGATGGAAGAATGTGAAGGTTAACTTTGATAACGTAGGCCTTGGCTATCTGTCACTGCTTCAAGTAGTAAGTCACTATTTCTGTTTCTATATTTCTGTTGTTTAATCGTAACAGTCAAAAGTAGTTTCTTTAAGAAATCATTTAGGTTTGCAATTATGCTTATAAAAATCCTTTACACAGAAATGTGGAGTACATGTTTTAAAAACACAGAATCACATATGTGTGTGTGTGTGTGTGTGTGTGTGTATGTATTTATGTATGTATGCAGAAATGGATATTTAACATATATAAAGCGTATCTGTGAACTTCTCTTCAAATATATATCTGCCTTGCATCTCTGTTCAACTGATTATACTAGCTCCTTCTGTGTTGGAAGTCAAGTTTGGTAATCAGGAAAACTATCAAAGGTATATAGCCAAAATAATACACCTATAAACCAAATAAAAGGCAAAAATGAATTCTAGAAAGAAACTGAGCAGATGAATGTCGGCAGTACAGAATTCCTGTGAGGCTGGAAAGAATGCTGTTTAGGAGATTAGGTCATAAGATGTGAACTTCTGGGGCACATGGGAAGGTTTGGCGCTTTCAGGATACCCACAACTGAGATCAAAGCTTTAACTTTGGGACATTCCATTCATTTTTATTAATACTTGTATCCCTGTTTTTAAAACTTTTGCGAAATGTTATCTCTCATATTAGTGAAATCCTTGTATTTCACAAGATGCTGACTTAAAACCACTCTATGCAAACATGCCTGCCACATGCAAGATACTTTTTCTTTCTTTCTTGAAGTTTGTAAGAATCCCGAGAATTCATACATTCAGAATTGCAGGCATTTCCCTTATCTTTCTGATTTTTAGAGTTATAATATATCCTTTCCAGCTGGGATATCCTTTGTTAACTTCTTTCCCTCCACAAGGCTGCGTATTTTAGGGAAGCACTTCATCATAACTGATAAGATAGTTCTCCCTGTATTCATCGTTTATAATGTGTTAATTAATTGTGACAGATTAGTTGTCATGGGCACTGGAAAAATAATAATTCCTGGTCTAGAGTTAAGTTAATTCCTGTGAACTAGAAAGGTAAATAATTTTGAGCTCCTGCTCAGGAACTATAGAGTATCACTGCAACTGTTGAAAAGTGTCATGCCTTTGAGCCAAGAACTGGTGATGGCTTAAAGTGTGGGATAAATTCATGACTCCACAGAAGTAATATAAACAGTAGAGGCTATAAAGACTATGATAAAAGAAAATATGTAATTCAAACCCAATTCAACTTAGCTGCATTGAGTCAACATCAAGTACACTTACTCTGCTGTAACACAGAAAATAACTTTTATATCAGATATTACTCATAATGGATAAAAGTTCTTAATAAGATGTTGTGTCCTCTGTAGTAAAATATTAGACATTGCTTGCAATTCTTATATACAAATAAAAAACACAATAGAAAGCAAGAATCACCTATTAATATTGTACCATGCTGGTGTTTATTATGAGCCTTTGAGACATTTAGTCTTCACCTCTTAAACAATGTTTCTGACAAGCCATTTTCCAGGAAAAGCATAAGATAAACACAACTGTTCTGCTTATAGGCTACATTTAAAGGATGGATGGATATCATGTATGCAGCTGTGGATTCTCGTAATGTAAGTATACTCCCTTGACTCCATTTGTTTTGACTGCATGAGCTCCAAGATTCAAGAATGTATTTTTAACATCTTTCAGAAATAACAGTAAAAATGAGAGAACAAGGGGTTATTATAGTTTTATAGTTAGAGCAAATGGAGACCATAGGAAAAATACAAGAGACAAAGAGAGCAGAGGAGCAATTGAAAGCATTCTGCGTTCTCAGTGGTACAGTCGGACCAAATTTCCTAAATTCCACAGCAGACTGCACTATTGCCATGAAATGTGTTTTCCTGCTATCATTATGTGCCTTGAGGTATTACTTACATTTGGAAATAGGAACTGATAGCTTAGAGATGATTGTTTATAACACTGATTGTTTTTTTTAAGGTTGATACTGAGCCTTGCAGGCAGCTTGGTGCCTTTCCTCAGGGCACAGCTCTTATTCTCAACTCAACCTGTGCATTTTCTTACCCTTTTGCCTTCCCCTTTCTCCCTTGGTACAAGTTGTGCACTAGCTCTAAGTAGAGAACTGCATAAACTATACTGGTAACCCCCTAGCCTTTTTGGTAAGCTGCGCTCACAGAGAGAGGCCTGTTTTTGTGTAATAAATGTGCATAGCTATACCAAGAAAGTATGCTTACTCTAAACGTGCTTTGGATGCCTCCCTTTAGACAGCCTATGCCCATTAAGCTGTGAAGGATGTGTGCTGTGACCAGTGCATACTTTGAGTTAAAACTCAGGTTAAAGCAAGGGTCAGCTGCAGGGAAACTGCCAGAGCAGTGAGATAAAACAGTGAGAGAAGAAGTTACATAAAAATGGCAACTCATGGTACAAATACTAAAATCCATTGCAGTTTACCGAGCACCCATAGCAGTGAAAGCTCCACAGGCCCACGTCAGGGCCTTCCCGTGAGATATATGGGAAAATTCACGCCTTTAAGAGCTGTTTTTTCATGCTGGCTATAGATTCAGACAGATGGTACTATGCTAGTTTAAACGAATTGTGTCTTCAGTATTTTTTCGGCACTCAAATAGGCCAGTTACGTTTTCTAAATGAAAGATCAGGTTCTATAGCAGAGCCCTTTGTCAAGGTTGTAAATTCGGGGATTGCACAACAGTGGGATACGTGTGACCTTGAGCATAAGAAGCAAAGGTCAGAGTGACAAAGCCCTGAATTCTACCCAGCAGATGTTTGATTCCGTGTTCACAGTTAAAATAAGGCTTAGTATCTATGCATTTTTGCAGGTCTTGGATCAACCTAAGTATGAAGATAACCTGTACATGTATCTTTACTTTGTCATCTTTATCATCTTTGGATCATTCTTTACCTTGAACCTTTTCATTGGTGTCATCATAGACAATTTCAACCAGCAGAAAAAGAAGATAAGTACTTCATTATTATTCAGAGAAAAAGCTAAAAAATACTTCTTTTGGGTCCCTCCACAATGATTTTATTAATAAAATATATTTTCATATTTTATGATAAATTAACATGTGCCTTACATATTACATACATTAAATTATTAAGACTGGACAGTTTGGTATGATGAGAGGTTGGTGGACAATGACACTGTAAATCTGTCCATGTATAGTGGAACGCTCAGTATCATCTGTGTGAAGATGGGGTTTGGCGCTGGAGTCTTTAACTGAATCATAAAAAGGCTAACCATTGCAATAGCTAAATGTAGCTTTAAAAATTCTTACGTAGGTTGCCTTCATAACTCAGAGCTCATCAGTTCTGATCCCTAATAATAAACATTGTTATCTTTACTTTTATTCTCTTTAGTGTTAGTATTTTGTCAGCACTGCATCCAAAATACCAGTCTTTCAGCTGCAGAACTTAACTAAAGTATGGTTACACAAAAAGTTATTACAGTAGTGGAAGTGCTTCTGAATGCATGTGCTTCCTTTAGAAATTGGTTGAGATGGTGAGATGCTTTTTTTTTTCCTACTCACTCCACGTAGTAATTTCAGGAACTCCAAATTCAAGTCCCTAATGCCAGGAGAGGAAGAGGGTGTGAAATCTGATTGTGTGGATCCCTCCTAGTTCTCCTTTGGTATCATAGTTATCAATACTGAAATTATTCCAAAATGTACTACCGAGGAGAAACAAGCAAAAGGGATTGGAATAGTTTATCAGTCTGAGTCTCAGAATAACTGAAGGAATTTAGTAAAAGAAAGAAAAAGCACCTCTCTTGCCTGAAAGCTCCCATCCTCCGCAATTCCCCTTTCCCCGGTGAACACCAGAGGTCCATTACAAAAATTTAAAGTTCAAGAGCCTCTCAGAAAAGATCTAAACATTTAGAATGGAAGGTGTAAAGCAGTTCTTCTGCTTCCAATCACAACAAAACAAGACTTTTATGTCTTTCCTAACTTCTTCTACAGATGAGAGGGTGAACAAGAGTTATAATTATTGCTGCTCTGTATTTCTGGTTATAAGTAATTAAGGCAAGATATGTGATTGTAACCAGTTTTTGTTTCATTGCTTTACTTTGGAGGTCAAGACATTTTTATGACAGAAGAACAGAAGAAATACTACAATGCAATGAAAAAATTGGGTTCAAAGAAACCACAAAAACCTATACCTCGACCAGCAGTAAGAATGAAAATCTTGTTTCTTATTTTTACATTTATTTAATAATTGGACTGTTTTAACTAAGCCATAGGCTGAATTAAATTGTAATCTAAAAGAACAAATGATATAAGACAAGCTTCATCCATTCAAAATCCAATGTTTTTTTTGTCTTTTGTAATCTGCTTGAATATGTAGGACTCTTCCATTTCCTTTTTTTTCCTCATTTTCTCTCTGCTGATGACAATGACATTTTACATGGCATTTTTTCAAAGCACTGGTTTAGCTAGAAGAATCAATTGTGCCAGTGTATTTGTCAAAATATCTAAGCCTTAGGATACAGTCATTTTCAATAGCCAAGAAAGGTTCTCTGAAACTACTGTGTAAGGGCAACTTACCATATTATTGCCTGGAAAAAAGTCCTTCTTGTCTGTCACACTCCTGTCCTACAATACGAATCCCTACAACAGCTTGCTCTCCCAAGCAGGGCTACCTGCATGCTACAGAGCAGGGCTTGGCTTGGGCCAGAACGTGATTCCAGTTCTGCAGTTCCAGTTCTGCTTGTGAAACCTTCTGGAGCCAGTTCAGTGGCCAGTTCAGCCCTCAGTAATTTATCTATAGCTGAGAAATGGAAGACAGATTTTTTAAATGCTATTTTGGTAGCATGGAGACTACTGAACTCTGGGCTTGAAAACTTTGTATGTTTTCTGGCTGATGAAGTGCTATCAACTCTTCAGCCTGCCTGCCAGCACCCCGTACCGCCCCCTTTTTTTTTCAAAGTTTGCCGAGTTAAACATTCATTCAATAGTCTGTTTCACAAAAGCATACAGTGAATTGGTTTGAGATGGCAAAGTCTTCCCTGCAACTTTAAAAAATGCACCACGTTTTTAAGTCTTCCCTTCAGTGCTTGTAAATACCATAATTGCATGCCTATTTGATTTGTGTTTACATATACAAACTGGAAAATTCATACAAATGGAGGACTTCATGGAAGACATGAAATCATTTGCATGTACACCACAAGATTCAGTTAATTTGTAACAATTTGGAAAAAGAAATTCTACCAATGCATATCAAAATGATTCTTTTTTTTCCACAGAACAAATTCCAAGGCATGGTCTTTGATTTTGTAACAAAACAAGCATTTGATATCAGTATCATGATACTTATCTGCCTTAACATGGTCACAATGATGGTAGAAACAGATGACCAGAGTGAAGATATGGAAAACATTTTATACTGGATTAACTTGGTGTTTATTGTACTTTTCACTGGAGAATGTGTCCTGAAATTGATTTCACTTCGCCATTACTACTTTACTATAGGCTGGAATATTTTTGATTTTGTGGTTGTCATTCTCTCTATAGTAGGTAAGAACAATTCATTTTCATGAAAGAGCTAATTCAGTGGAAACTGAAAATTTATTTTTGGAATTTGAAGTCTATTTGCATTTGGGTTCAGCACTGTCACTAGAATGTCTGACTTCAGTTTTTCTGTCTTCTGATTTCATATTATTCATAAAATAATTGAACAGCATGGAAGAGAATTTTTATCAATAGGTTTCATATACTCTGACTTTTCCATTAGTTGAAATTAGACCTTTGTTCTGAATTCAGTAGAAATTCCATAGCACCTCACCACAGAAACAAATCAAGAAAGGAACAGTGATTTTGACCCTAACAGTGCCTAAATCCAAGAGCAGAATCTGTGTGGGACTGTTGTTAGGCAAACACGCTAGGTAGCATTTTAGGATGCCACGCAGCGGTGTAAAACCCTTGGCTTTCTTCAGAGCTGTGTTTGCCAAGGAGAGGTCTTACACCTGAGCTAATGTGAGCAAATGGACAAGCAGAGCTGAAGCACATGTAGTAATAAATATATGGCTTCACTAATCTTTCCTTTATCTAGAGCAGAAAACTGGAAAGACCTTGAATAAAAATTCTTTCATTTTAACTTCTCAGAGCTCCTTACTAAACAAACTGGTTTTGTCATTTTTGGATGGAAACAGGCCATAGTTACTGTTTTTCTGCTTCTCTGAGGCCCATAATATAATGCCCACCTCTGCTGCTCTCTGATGGGTTCTGTGAAGCCTCTATATTATCAGTTTATTTATGTTTGGAATTGCTGTGTCATTATTATTAAATTTGTGGTCATGTTATTTCATGTGTGATTAACAAGTTACAGTTCCCTTCAAACCTTTTTATTTGAATATTTATTTGAATACTGTAAGAAGAAAGATATTCTTCTGATCTCAGCATTTGCTCATCTACACCACACTAATTAGCAGTTTGTCCTAGAAAACTTGCCTTGTATATGTGAGTGTGTTTGTATATATAGTCATATAATTAATACATAGAAATCTCTTTGATGCACTTTTTCATTACTCTGCAAACTGCTTCAGAAGTTCTGTTGGGATTTATGGATTTCCATAGCATACCAAAGTTTAAAAGTTTTTTTAAAAAGAACTGAAAGGCTGGAAGCCAAATTTCTAAAATCTCTTCAAATTTGCTTTTCTTCTAAAAGATCTGCAATGTTTGTAGAATAAATCTTTAGCAGTGGCTTTTAAATGTAATAATATTCTTTACTAATTTAACTTGTTTTTCAACAGGTATGTTCTTAGCTGAGATGATTGAGAAATATTTTGTATCCCCCACACTATTCAGAGTCATTCGACTTGCCAGAATAGGTCGAATCCTGCGTCTCATTAAGGGCGCTAAGGGCATCCGCACTCTGCTTTTTGCTTTGATGATGTCTCTTCCTGCTTTGTTCAACATTGGTCTGCTGCTGTTCCTGGTCATGTTTATCTATGCCATATTTGGGATGTCCAACTTTGCCTATGTCAAGAGGGAAGTTGGGATTGATGACATGTTCAATTTTGAAACGTTTGGCAACAGCATGATCTGTCTCTTCCAAATTACCACATCTGCTGGCTGGGATGGCCTGTTAGCCCCAATTCTCAACAGTGGGGAACCAGACTGTGACCCTCATAAAGATCATCCGGGCAGCTCTGTTAAAGGAGACTGCGGCAACCCTTCCGTTGGGATTTTCTTCTTTGTCAGCTACATTATCATATCGTTTCTGGTAGTGGTGAACATGTACATTGCTGTGATTTTGGAGAACTTCAGTGTTGCTACTGAAGAAAGTGCTGAGCCCTTGAGCGAGGATGACTTTGAGATGTTCTATGAAGTCTGGGAGAAGTTTGATCCAGATGCAACACAATTCATAGAGTTCAGTAAACTATCAGATTTTGCAGCTTCATTAGATCCTCCTCTTCTTATAGCAAAGCCAAACAAAGTCCAGCTTATTGCAATGGATCTGCCCATGGTAAGTGGTGACAGAATTCACTGCCTTGACATCTTGTTTGCTTTCACGAAGCGTGTTTTGGGGGAAAGTGGAGAGATGGATGCCCTCAGAATCCAGATGGAAGATCGGTTTATGGCAGCCAATCCTTCTAAAGTCTCCTATGAACCAATTACAACCACATTAAAACGAAAACAGGAGGAGGTGTCTGCTGTCATCATTCAGCGTGCTTTCAGACGTCATCTTTTAAGGCAAAAAGTCAAAAAAGTTTCATGTATATTTAATCAGGATAAAGATAAAGATGAGGATGATCTGCCCATGAAAGAAGATATGATTATGGATAAACTAAATGAGAACTCCACTCCAGAAAAAACAGATATGACCCCCTCCACCACATCCCCCCCATCCTATGATAGTGTAACAAAGCCGGACAAGGATAAATATGAAAAGGACAAATCAGAGAAAGAAGATAAAGGTAAAGACAGCAGGGAAACTAAAAAGTAACAGAGAATTCTGTTTGTGATAAACTGTTTACAGCATGAGAAAGTCATGTATCTGTGTCACCAGGACTCCTGTAGGAGGTACATGCCAAACTGACAGTTTTTACATATATAAATATATATATAAATAATTATATATATATATATAAAAGGTCAGTGCCTATAATAAGACAGTGACCCCTCCTCATCAAACTGCAACTCTGTAAAACAGGGTAACATCTTGACAGGAGGTTGTTGTTTTTATTACCAGCTGACACTGCTGAAGGGAAGACAAAATGGCCAATCAGACTGTAGGGACCAGTTAAAAAAAGGTGCGAACCTATGAATATCTGTGTTTAACATGAAACACTGAGTAAAATAATTATATCCACTGTTTGCATTTCAACAGCCACATTTGCCATATTTTTACAAAAATCAGTGTTGGTGAATTTATCATTTTTTAATTCACAGGTTGTTTACTATTATATGTGACTATTTTTGTAAATGGGTTTTATGTTGGGGAAGGGGGTATGAGAACCAGGTGTTCCACTCTCGGATTCTCTATAATGTACAGACAGAAGTGATTTGCATGAAGGCATGCTGCACTTGTAGTTCATGCATGGAAAAACATGACGTCGCACAAAGCAACAGAGTCTAACTACTTCCACGTTTCAGGGTGGCTCTACATTTTGAGGTGCTTAATAACAGTATCCATCTAGTGTCTCATCCAGAGAAATCTTAATGTGCCTGTAAAGTCCCATAGAGTCTACAGTAATAGAACAGATGTTTTATTTTTTCATAAGTCATTAAACTGTAGTTGAATAAACTCTGCATAAAAAATTTACTGGGGGATATAAGGTCCATTTTAAAGCATTCTTCTGTAGAGAACAGCTTACCTGAACTTGGGAAATTGAATTTATCAAAACCCCACAAAACTAAATGATTATAAAGTTGTTCTGCTTCACCCTGCAGTATCGTTTAGCCATCTTCTGCTCTCAGCAAGGTTGACATTGTATGTGTTGATAAAATAATACCGTCTATGTAAATAGTTATTTTATCCTGTGGTGCATGTTTGAGCAAACAAATAATGACCTGTGCACAATATTTATTGCATCAAATATGTACCACAATAAGTGTAGTTTGCAAGCTTTTAACAGCTAATATGAAGTATTCTGTACCATTATAGATAGTTTGGAAGCTATCACTGATGCATGTTTATCTTGCCTTTGCTGCTGTAATTTTACTCCTTCCACTGTTAAAAGTCTAATATGGGAAGCCATATCTCAGTGGTTAAGTGAAACAAATTGTTCAATCAGTCATCATTCTTTCATGACATCAAGCAATAGTTTGCAGCTATTTAAGAGCTTCTTGCTTTGCATTCTAAAATTTTAAGTGAACACTGTACGGTGTATAGTCAGACTGTACAGGATATGTTGCAAACTGCTTAATCTGTTGAAAATACATGGATAGAATTTTCTAAGAAAGTATAAATATTGTAAAAATATCATTTTATTTTATTTTTCAGCGTTTTGTACATAAAATAAGAAATGAGAATTATCTTCAGGTTGATGTCACTGTCACTTTTGTTACTTTCTATCCATAGCACTTTTTAATTCGAGAACTTCACAAAATAAGAAAAAAGGAGAGAATGGGGTAGCTTTAGGTTTCTGCTTTTTTATTAGTACTGTATTTTTGCACACATTTTAATGTGAAATAAGTTTCAAACTGAGTCCAAAATGCACTTGCTTCCAAATAGGTATAACTTGTAATTGAAATGTGGTTGGGAAGATTTGTTTAAAATTCTAGCACTGCCTGCATCAGAAGTTTCAAGATAGTCTTTTTATTCATGAAATCTCTACCAGTGTTTGTTTACATAGACTATTCTTATTCTTGTTGATTCATGCTGCACTAGAACTGTTCTAAATATAATATGGGATCCACAATGGTTTTTTTTTTTTCCACAGGAATTAAATAGCAAACTTGTATAACTGAGCACATCAGGACATTTTGTGTTTCTAACACAAGCAAAAATTTGATGTTAATTCCTCCTTTTACAAAAATAATGACTTGTGTGTCGGTGAACTGCATGCAGGAAAATGCTATTACCATAAAGAACAGTAAACCACATTACAGTTGAGCCAAAAGAATAAAGACTTCATTTTTTATTGTATTTAATTGTTCTGTCTTTGTTTTAATCACTAAAAGCTATTGGCTATCAAAAGGTGCTATGAAAAAATTAATATATAAAATACAGGAGTAGTGATTAAAAGTCATTATAATAATAGAACTGTAAAAAGTAAAAAAATTGAAGCTTTATACTTTTGAAAATATCTATAATTAATTTGATTTGCACTTATATTCTTCAGGTGATTAATCCTATTTGAAATTATTGTGCAGTAGGATAATGTTTATATACATGATGCTTAAAACCCTTTTTCACATCAGGTATTCTGAGACAACTAGAAAAGCAGATGTTACAGAAATTATCTAGCTACAAAGCCTACAAACCAGTATGTATAATCTCAATGATATTTTACATTTGAAGTCAAGAATCATCTTTATGTTATAAGGAAAACTTTGTATGCTACAGAATTTGTAAAATATTTATAATTGATTATTTTACTTTAAGGCATGAGGAGGTGACTGAAGTCAGTGGACACTCTGCTGGAAGTTTTGGTAAAGCATCGAATCCATAAGATTTTTATTTATCTTAGGGTGCTGAGTGCAATTCGCCATAGAAGTTTAATATTATTTTCATACTATGAAAAATATGAAAAATAATATTAAACTTTTATGCTGAATTTATACACAGCACTTTTCACTGTAAAGGAACTGGCGTATGCACTGAATGATTCACATATGCCTATGTAAGTGTTAATACCAGAATACAGAAGGTAGGTGTAGAACAGTATTGCAAGAGTAGCAGCAGTGGAATTGAGGAAAAATTTTGAATGAGAACAAAGATGTGAAATACACATTTACTGAAGTGCTATGAGATTTCTATGAGATTTCTAATATAAAAACAACAGAAAGGTCATTGAGAAAGTTAGGTAAATTTATCCTGTATTTTATTTTTCTGTCTTCTGTTAGATGACCTTCACTGCTTACAAATTCAGTGGCTCCCTATTGGAGAAATGTTTGGGGGGGAAGAGGCTCTCATATAAATCAACTTTACCTTGTGTCAGTCTTGTCATGCAAATTTCCTAACTCCACTTTACAGAATCTATTATGAGGTGCTTGAAATTATTATGGAAAAATGCATTATATTGAAGTATTTCTTGCTTCTTCCCTAGCTGGGCTTCCTAAACTCTAAGATACAAAGTCTTTTCTGTAAATTTGAGGAGCAAGAAGTTGTCATAAGGCTATCTTATGACTATGACAGGATTATTTTCTCAATGCATTAAAGAGACTGTTCATTTACACTATTGCAGAGTGGTCTGTGATCCTATAAAAATGCTAAAACTGGTTCTGAAAAAAAAAAGCATTTGATACACTAGGAGGAGAAGAGTCAAATTTTTAGGTAGCAATCAAATTTAAGTGCTATTTCTAAAGAGAAATTCGGTCTGTTGTAAATTTCCAATAATGCCTTTAGGATGGGATACATTAAACAAATTAAAAGCCAGGGAAAACAGGCACAATCCCAAATAATCACTTCAAATACCTTATACTGTATCTCATCTACATGAAGAATGATACCGTATGTCTTGTAATCCTACCCTGAATGTGTGCAGACATGTCTCTACAGAGCATCAGGCAGGATAACCGGACATACCTAATTGTGTATTTGATGTATAAATCTTAGCTTTGGATGTGGACCCTAGACCAGGACAAAACCTCCCAAATGGCCTTTGCCCAAACGGAGCAGTAGGATGGTTTCCTTCATCTTCTCAGAGTATTCAACCACTAATGATCTGTTGAGATTGTTTAATCCAGATTTGGGAAATCAGTATTAGTATACTAAGTACAGCAAGCTCTTGGGCCACAGTGTTGCAATTAGAATTTTTATCTCTGCCTACAAAAAAATCAGTTGTCTAAGAAAGGGAGAGACTAGAGGATCTCAAATTCTGTAACTTAGGTACTGAATTTATGGCTGTTTGGTTGATTTTGTGGAGAGAGAGCGCTATTAAATGCAGATATCTATAATAGGTTTGTATGAATTAGACCATTCAAAAAATAATCAGTATGCTTCTTGAGATGATTTATACTTAAAAGAATAGTACAAATAATAAAGAAAAATACTTCAAACCTGACGAGCAGGGTTTTTTTTTTTTTTTTTTTTTTTTTTTTGCTTGGTACTTTTCCCCCCTTTTTTCTTCTATCTCTGTAGATTTAGTAAAAACACATACTACCACTTTGCAAAGCAGTCGTTCACAGCTTTATCCATCACCGGAAACTCACGTATTTTGCCCAGCCGATTAAGGCAGGACTGTGCTGCCCGACGCGATCCCCGGACCGAACCGGGCCGGCGCCGGCCTCGGGGCGGAGGGAGCTCCGGGCCCGCCCGCTGCGCCGAGCAGGCGGCGCGAGGCGGCGCTGAGGGACGTCAGAAGGGAGCCCGTTACCAGCACTGATCGCGCCTCCCTCGCTGTTAATTACGCCGCCGCGCAACGAGCGCTCCGCGACGCGACGCGACGCGCCGGGCCAGGCCGCGCCGCATCTCCCGCGGCTGCGGGCTCCGCCGAGCTGCGCCGCAGTGCCGCTCCGCGGCCGCTCCGCGCCTCGGCAGCGCCGCCCCCTGCTCCGCCGGCGCCGGGGGGACGAGCAGCGCAGCCCGGCATGGTGCGGCCGCGGGGGGCTGTCTCCCGGGCGGGCAGGTAGCGGGAGCCCGCTCCGAGCCGGCGGCGCTCTTTTGCCTCAGGGCCCTCCGGCGTCTCCAGCCGCCCGGCCCAGGTAGGAGGAGCAAGGGCCGCCGTGCGGGGGACGAGGGCTGCTGGTTCCCCGGGGGGAGGCGGGCTGCGAGCGGGGGCCGGCGGAGCGGGCACGGGGGGCTGCGCCGCTCGCCTGCGCGCGGCCTTGGGGGCGGCGGCGGGAGCCCAGCGGCAGGTGCGGGCGGGCCGGGGGGGGGGGGGCGGCGCGAGCCTAACGGCAGGTGCGGGCGGGCCGGGGGGGGGGCGGCTGCGCGAGCCTAACGGCAGGTGCGGGCGGGCCGGGGGGGGGGGGGGGCGGCTGCGCGAGCCTAACGGCAGGTGCGGGCGGGCCGGGGGGGGGGGGCGGCTGCGCGAGCCTAACGGCAGGTGCGGGCCGAGGAGGAGGCGGGAGGCTGGCGGGCTGGGGAAGGCGTTGGCGTCGGCCTTCGTGGGCTGCGAAACTGCTCGGTGTCACCCGGCCTGAGGGCAGGGGAAGCTCTCTGCTGGCAGCGAAGGGGTAGGTGGCCGTAAGGAGGACAGGCGTTCCCGTTATTCGTGTTATCTATAACTGGCACGGTAGCACTGATTAGTCTAGGCGGTGTCGCGAGTAGGCGCAGCGCTAATGCCTCGGCGGAGGACCCGCGAGTGCGCTGTGTGGCTGGCTCAAGGCTCGCCGTTCCGAGAAGCCGGCGGGCGAGGCCCTGCCTCGGGGCTCCGCCGCTCCGGCTGCCCCCGGGCGCCTGCAACTCCCGGCTGCGGGGGGCTCGGAGCCCCCTGGGCGCCGGTCTGCAGTACCGCGCCCGCCTGTGAGGCGGCAGGTGTGCGCCGCTCCGCCCGCGTTGCCGCGCAGGTGGTGCCGATGCGAGGCAGGCTGGTAACATCTTGCATAGCTGCAGCTGTCGCCTGAGATAGCAGAATAAATGGGAACCATGCTGTGGGTTTTCTGTATGTTCTCACGGTGCTTCTGGATAAATTATGTGCTGCTGCAAGACTGTGCTAGTTCTTGCCTAGTTAAAGTTAGCTCGAATAGCTGTACTGCTGTATTCTTGCCTCTTATTTTTTTTTTCTTTCCCCCGCGGAGGTTTCTATGTGAGAACCTCTTCAGAATCTGCTTAGTGCAGCAAACTCTGAAGCAACAAAATTATCAGCTCTCTCTTTGCTTGAAACACCTTCTGGTCTAGGTAGACAAGAAAGGCAAACTATTTTGGGGGAGACTGGTTGGGGCAGACTATTAGAGCTAAAAATACACAGACCAGTTCAGGATGAAGGAACTGCTCAGTTTTTGTATTCTTTCACTCATACCGATGAATTGACCCACTTGATTTTTGAAATGGGATAATTAAATTTGGGGATATGCTGAAGGAAGATTTTTTTTCTGTGTTGTTCTTTTACATTTGTTTCCTAAAATGCACAGTAATAGTTGGGGGTTGGGAGGGAATAACTGATGTAACAACCCAGTTACAATATGCCACGGTTATTTAATATGCATCAGCTATTGTGAATTGTAATTTCAAAACAAAAACCTTCATAAAGAAGATACAGGACAGAGTACAGACTAATTTGGTACTGGTGACACTGATAGCCAGCACAGTAGTAGAAGTAGCAGCTCTCTCTAACCACAGACAGATGTTACTCTGTGATCACAGAACTGATGTCATCCATTGATCTATTTGTTGAGAGTGGAGTGAATGGGGCCGAACTGTGGTTTGTTTTCTTTTTTTTTAAATAGCCAAATAGGGTTGGAGAATCTTCTACAGATGGTGGGTAGTGACTAATTTAGAGAAACAATGGGCCAGAGGAAAGGAGAGTTGCATGTGCCTGGCAGTGGCAAAGACATCTGCCTAATGTTTATAGGAATCTGAGAAACCCAGAGCATCTTTGTTGCTGAAATAAGGACTGATCAAATAGCTGTGACTTTAAGTAAAAGATCATCTAGAAGAATAAATATTTTTCTGTGTCTTTTACTATTTCTAATACACTTAGGTGTTGTTTTGTATTAGTTAATTTCTTTCCTTCAGAGATGATTGGTGAGGAAGAAGGGCCACGGAGTAAGAAAGTAAGACGTTTGTATTTTTGCTGATTCGAAAAACTTGTCAAATGAATGATGCCACAGGATTATAAATACAACATTTTACTTTGAAAAACTTTGCACACTGAACTGTTTCACTGTGTTGTAAATTGCTTGACTTCTTGAGTCCAATTAAAAAATACTTGAAAGTTTTGCAAAGTATTAATAAAGATACAGGTATCATCCCCCCGCCCCCAGCCACCATCATCCTGTTTATTTTTATGGCTTTGACGGATGAAAAAGTCTTGTTGCAGTTCCCCGATGAGAACAGTCTCCTTTGGAAATGACTTCCATTACTCTGAATACCCTCAATTCTGATTACCTGTCCAAGCATTTCATGAGACCAGTGCAGTTCTGTGCTGAGGTGTGCAGAGAAGGTCAAAATGGAGGCAGGTGCGGTTAAGTTTCAGGTAGCTGCTGTAAATTATTCTCCCAGTAATCTGCCCAGGGAATGAAGTGAAAAGCTAATCAAAACTAATTGTTTTAAGTAGTACTACATTCTGTATAATGTGCTCTCTGACGAACAAATGTTGTTAGGTTTTAATTAGGAAATACATTCTACTTTTTTTTAAGTTTTGCAGAGCCATCTTAAACCATGAAGCTGTCTGCAGATCAAACTTCCACTTAGTTTCCAAAATTTTTTTTTAAGTAGTCTCTCCTGGTACAATATTTAAACAGTTACGGTGTTAAAAGAAAAATGTATTTATAATATATTGAAACTACTTATACATACAGAAGCAATTTTTGCAGACATTGTTCTGCAGCATTTAAAAACTGCTTTCTCCAGGGATCTTCCCAAAATCGTTGCTGTATTACAGATCAGCTTATGGCATAGAGCTCCAGTAATTTTAACAGCATTTATGTGTAGTACTTGCAACGTTATCAAGACATTTTACAACTGTAAGATTATAGTGGAGTACTGAACAGGGTACATTTGATAGTATCATGAATTCTGTGTTATTACATGGATGTTTTGATCTTTTTTTTTTTCCTTTGTCGCTCACACTTCTGGGAGCTGTTTGTGTTCAAGCAGGAATTGCATGACTCTAGATTGGACACTGATTTTCACTTCGCTTTGAAGTGACAACAGCCTTCTCAAAAGGTTTGCATTTCTATTTTAGTAATCAAATTTTAATTTTTATTACCTGTTGAGAATACAGATACAAAGGCCAATTGGCGTGTATAATGAACCTTGAAATATTGTTTTAAATGAGTGCATTTTAAATCTTGATTTATGTAGTCTGTCCCATGTGATGGTTTTTTGGGTGTATCTTTCATCAAGTGCCTTAGTCTCAGTTTTTTTGAAAGGTCTATTTATTGTCCTATGTATAGATGGACTGAGCAATATGAATCGTTAACTAGTGCACAAGTTGTACCAAGTAGGTCTGGAAAAGACATGTATTCAAGTTGATAATATATTGTATTTAGTGTATTTTTAACACATTTTCTTGCCTTATTCTGTAGAAATAATATATGTTTGAGCACTTCTTAATGAAAGTTTATTAAAATGTGCAGGAGGAGGGTTTGTCAGTAAGACTTGAGGAAGCATTTCGTCTTGAGGTTGAAAACACCCCAGTATTTCTGATATGAAAACCTGGAGTACTGGTAATTTCCTGGCAGACATGTTTCTATTATAGCCTTGCTATGTCATGACTGACTTTTTTGTAGTTCCCATGGCAACGAGGATTTTAGATCTGCAAAACGGAATGCTGTGTATGGTTTGGGGAGGTATAAATTTTCTTTATAACAGAAGAAGTGTTGATCCATGAAAGGAGCTGATCAGGCACCCTGCTGTGTTTTTTTTCGTTAATAATCTGTGTTCTGCCTATAAGATTACATGTAAATATGAATTTCTTTTTGACAGAAATAAGGTTACTACTTCTAATTCTTGTCACAGTGGAAGAGGTGTTGGAAAATGTGAAGGCTTATTGTAGTTTTAGCATGGAAAACACATCGTCTTCCAGGTGGAATCTTGACAAACAGGAGGCCACATGTGTAAACACTGTATATGCATATAGCAAAGTAATGAGAGTTAAATTCACCCAGGATTTGTATTGGCTTCTACTAATGTTTACTTTGGCTTAATGGACCTGTTTGCAAGATGCATTAATAAAATATTTACTTTCTAAATGGACTTACAACACTTGAGATTCTCGTGTTAAAATGTGCTTTAATTCACATGCCAAGTTTTGTAAGAAGTGACAATCTCATAAGTGTGTGTGTGTGTGTCTCTTACCTTCTGAGATGAATACTTTGATTGTTTTGCTCAGGATAGTTTACGAAGACAGTGGGTGAAGCTCAGGGTCACGATCAGAGATTTTGCACTTTCCGAATTCGGGTTACATGGTCTGAAGTCACTGTACCTGCAGTAGGATATTGGCAATGTAGGCAGTGGGACGCTACTGCTTCCTCTCATGTTCTCTCTCTGAGCAAAATTGCAGCTGCATTGCCAAAACTTGCTTCTGAAAGCTGTGGATGGTAAAAACCTATTACTGCTTTCTTTGTGCAGTTCCCTTCTGAAAGGAAGGCTTTTGACAGCAGCTTTGCATATCCATTTCTCAAGACTTCTTAAAGTGTTTATTACTCTTGAGAATAATGATATTGATAGGGCTGGGTGCCAAAACAAAACTTTTAGCATCATATTTAATAAGTCACCCCTCATTAAATCATTTTTAACTCAAGAGCAGGATTCCAATATGTAGGTTAGAATTGGAAATGAAAGGTTTGGGATCTGCCCTGAGTACAGCATAGATGTTTCGAACTAAAGGCTTATAGGAGAACCCTTGATAGAGGAAGTACCTTTAGTGCATAGGCCATTTTTTCTAAATTAGATTCCCCCCCCCCCCCCCCAAAGAAGGAAAGCAAAATATTACTGGAACACTTTTTCTGAAAAAAATTAAGTCCATTCCAACTTGTCAATTTTTTTATTCTGTGCTTGTTATTTCTGTTTTTCACTGTTTTGATAACTGGTAACAAAGAAAGTGGGTAAACTACACAATTATTGTTTATTTTGTGAAAGCCTCTACAACAAAGAAAAACATCTACATGGCATCTGAAAGGCAATACAGAAGTGCATTGAAAACAAATTTGGGAGATTAAGTCTGCTCCCAGATCTCTGCAGAGATCAAACGCATGCAGTTCTGCTGGGGAAGTAGCGTATGGGATGGTAGTATGGCAACCTACTACTTAGGTGATAGCTTCATCCAAACACTCATGTTTGAAAGATTTTTCACTAGCATGGCCACCTTTACATGTCATAGCTTGTGTCAAAGCAAGAGTTGCATACACATAAGGGAGAGACCAAGCTTCACCCTTGTACCTGTGCATGCATTCCCTGGATGCATTAAAGTATGAGTATGTTGAATAATAGCTTATAGCCAGCAGTAATGTGTCATTCAGAATGCTTTATATGATTTTTGTGCATCCTCATGTTTGGGAATTCAAGAAAATTGGAGCGGGAAAAATAGAATTTTGAACGTGGGTCTGCAAAGCCTGATAGCATCTGGTAGTTTATTGTGTACCCCTTCTCCCTCCGCTATGCCAAGAAAACCGATTTCTAGTTTTGCTTGTAGTACTAGGCAGTGCAGTTCTTCATAGAGTGATTTGTTCAATGCTGCCTTGGTGAGAATTCAGGAGGTGGTTGGTAGGTCAGACTTTGTGCTTGAGAAGTGCCCCAAGGTCAGAAGAAGGGATCCCTTAACTGTACTTAATAAAAAGAAGAGTTGTGGGTTGCAGTGTCAGGTCTTTTCCATTACATATGGAGAGGATGAGGGGCTGGTGATTCCATGTGAAATTTGATGAACAGGTCAAACAGCTAGTTTCTGTAGCTCTGTAGGGACACCTTAGAAGGAGGAACAATGCAGTGACATAATCACCGACCCCAGATTGTTCTCAGCTATAAATCCTTCAATTGCAATCTCTGCTGTTCCTTCAGCATGTGTTGTTCACATTTAAGGGCTTTTCAGATCATCTCCATCACCATCTGCTACGTAATGGAAACAAAACAATTTCTGCTGAGAGAGATGAGGATTTGCAGAAATACATCTGGTCTCTAAGAACTTGTTTATCGGGTTGGTTTCAGTGGCATACTCTGCACTAGTCACTATGCTGTCATTATGGATGAAAAACAAGAAGATGTAATAAGTTGTTTGTAGGGACATACAAGGTTTTCAAACAGTTCAGGTACTATGTACTGTATGTTTGCATACCCACTGTTGCATACAAAGTTCTTTCATGCTTTTATATAAGAAATACTACACATCCTAATGTCTCTGCAGTTAGAATGAGGGAAACATAGTCCATATGTGAAGCATCTTGTCCACATGAATATAATATTAATTAATAACACTTGTTCCGCACAGGCAGTTAGAAGATAAGCAACAGTATTTCTTAACTGAAAGTATTCACTAGGTGTCAGTGCATGATCACACCAAGCTGATGTTCTTGCTGAGTTGCGTGAAAAATATGGTATCTCCCTTGTGAATAAGGATTTTAAAGGAAATGCTGCTTTTGCCTTGAGAATATAATATGACTTAAATTTAAGAATAAAAGCTCATTAAAAGCAGTCAATTCAATATATTTTATTTAGGAGTGGTTCTGATAGAAAGGTTGATTTAAAAAAAAAAAAATCATGCTTCATGCTAAGTAAAGGTATTCTAAAGACTTATAATAGCCCATGGGTTGATCATCATCTAGCCTTTTTGGCAAGATCTGATGATGGTGAAATGTTGATGTATCTGATGGTTTGATATACTGATCAAACAGCCTACATGATACTGCTTCTGATGCTGGGTATGACTAAAATTTCCATTAAGACAAGGGGGAAAAAAATCATAGTTTTCATAATGATACATTATCTGTAGAACAAACACATTCGCTTGTTTGCAAAACTATTGTTTTCTGTAATGGCTGTAAAAATCAGGTCCATAGTTATCAAAGTGGAGGACAAACACTGTGAATACAGCTAAAGTTGACTGGTTTTATTTAAGCAAATGATCTTACTCTCTTGCCATATCTCGTCACTAGAATGAAATGTGATGTTGTTTATTAGAATATCTTTTCATGCTTGAATTACATGCATCTCAGCAATAGGCTATTTTTTTCCAACAGATTTAAATTCAGAATATTTAAACTAGCTTTAAACTGATTTTAGTGACAGATGATTAGAGGAAGTATCTTTTTAATTCTGCAAAGGGTAGTAAGCATACATTTAGCATTTTAACTTGTTGCAAAACTATTCTCTTTTCTGTCTTGTATGTGGAGGTATTCAGTGAGAGCTATACATTAGTAGGTTAAAATATAATCTGGCATTCACTTGGTGAATATTTGAAATGTAGATCACTGGCTTTCTTATATCTTCTACTTCATGCAGAACTCTTCCTATTAGGTTTCAATCCATGCCATGTAGTGAGTGATAAATGCACATTTACACACGACTTGTATGCCTGATCTATTTACAGGTGAGGCCTTCCTTAACTCTACTATCTTGCATGCTCAGGAAGTTGTTAATACTTGTGCTAATAGATAAAAGAAGTCCGTTCGGTTATAAATACAAATTTTTAACTCATTCTTAGCAGTATATTGCTGGATATTCAAAATGTAGTGGAAATAATGATGTGATACACTTGGTGGCTGGCATTTAGTATTTTTCCTATTGTTGTAGCTGTAAAAGAGAACCTGTCATTGGTGTCATCTTTGTTTATCCATACCACTTAACTTTCAGATACTCTTCTATCTGATTGTCAGAAACAGAGGAGTATTTCTTGGTCTTCATTACATTTGTATAATGAGATTTGTGCACATCTTTCACTAGGGATGCAGCCACCTATCTAGCCAGATTTCAAGACAAATTTTGATTTAGCTTGCATACAGAAGGTCCATAAGATACGAGCTAATAAGACAAGTAGGGATTAGGTGGACCAGTGTTTAACATATGCTTCTCCCTTATACTGACATACTGAATGTAGATGTGTATAACAAGCTGCTAATGTAAGAGAGTGTGAGTGACTTCTCATTGTATATGATTTTTTTTTTTTTTTGAATTTGTGTCTCTGAACAGTGGATGAAAGTCCATTCTCCAGCCTCAATTGCTCATTAACCTCACCAGAATTACTACTGATTCATAATGATGGAAAATAGAGAAGATTCTCTCACTGTCTTAATTGCTCCTAACTAAGGTTTAACAATCTATATATAAGAAATGTTCATTTTTGTTTTTAATGACAACTTTGGTATTCTTTCAAGACCTCTCTTCAGAAGTTGATTTTTCTGAAAAGAGATCTCTTTGCTCAATGGCAAATAATTTATCTTTCCTCATTTGACATGTCTTGAGAAATTTTGTTAAAATCAATGCCAGTGCTTTCTGCTGTGCTGCTTTTCATTGCCAACTGTGACACTTTTTTTGGTATGGTTCCTGTGAATTTCATGTGATGCATTTTTTGCAGCCCTAATGATATGTTGGGGATGATTAAAAAGGTACTTGCAACCTGGGAAATCAATTTGATGGGTCTCTTCAGCTGCAGCTTACAAAGTAATACATTGCTGTGTTTTTAGCATAGCATCCCACTCTTCCATGTGGGTTCTTCATTATGATCTGTAAGGATCAGAATACTTACTTTAGTCATGCACCTTAGGCATCGCTTCTAGAATGTAGGTGCCTGTTCCTAGCAGGATAATCCTTAATGTCTAATTTAGCCTTGTTTTTTTCCTACCCAGTTAATGAAGAAGCATTTACATTGTCAAATCTATGGCTGGTACCGAGTTTTCTGTTCCACGTTGGCAGATTGATCCACCTCCAGTCCAGAGATTATGTAGTCGGATTAGCATAGAAACAATAATCCTTGTCTAAGATGATTTGGAATGTTTTGTCTGGGGATGCTTCTCTCTTGCTAAAATGGACAGGTTAGCACAACAGTATGTCTGAATTTCTGACTTTGGAGTATGGGCAGTTGTGTATACTGGGAATCCAAAGCACGGATCCCTCTTCTATGGGTGGACTCTTAATGTAATAGAATTTTCTCTTTTACAAATGTTAGATGTTTCCTTTTTTTATTGTAGTTGAGAGCAGTCGCAAAGAAAGCGAGAGACTTGGTTAAAGTTCTTTCCTCAGCCTGAAAGTGTTCAAATCTACACCTGCGTCTTCCAGAAATGTGCCATAATTGACAGGCTACAAAACAGTTTGTGGAAGACCGCAGAATAGTGAGAAATGCAACCTTGGGAGGAGAGGAAGAACAAAAAGAGGCATAATACTCTAAAACCTAATGATTGTGTCACTTATCTGGGCAAAGGGATATCTGGGCTTTCTCTCTTGCTCACAAGATTGCTTCTGTATTTTTTACAATGTTTTGGGAATAGTGACTAGGACCCTGGGCTGTCTCCTACCAGCTGCGTTTCCTCTTCTAGAACTTTTTTGCAGATCTGTTTGAGAAGACACAAGTGGATTATTTGCAGAGTCCTGTTTTCTTTCTTTGGTGTGGCTGAAGTTCATGTCATGCAGCAACCAAATATGTCTCAATTTATGAGTAAAACTCTGCTCAGCACTATGAACTCTGTCTTAGCTCTGATAGAGCTAGAAGGTAAACTAGGAAGGACCTTTTCACTGCAAAGAGCATGATAAATCAGACACCCAGTGAATTTTTCAAAAGACAACTAACCTTCTTTCATATTATTTCTCTAGAGTTCTTTTAGCAGCTCTGCTACATACAAACCTTGTATTTGTTTACTTTTCATTCAATTGTTGAATTCAGTGCTATACAGGGCATCATTTAAGATCGAAGATCTTTATCCGGTGCTTACATGGTGCATAAGTTCTTATGTTTTTTAGATATACAGTATTGAGTTTCACTTTAAAAAGCCAATTATGGTTTTAAAAAATACATACCAGAAGAAACACAAATAGAACAGGTGAAAGAATGGCTCTTAGAATACAATGGCATTGAAAGGTTAATGATTACTGGTTAGTTGCATGTCTTTATGGACTGGGTGCTATTCCCTCAGATATTGTTTTTTCCCTGTGTATTTTTGTGAGCCGTGCCTCAGCAGCACAGGGGATAAACAGTGAGTACTATGATAGCAGTTGTGCACAGCCTTTCTTAAAAGTATGCATAGGTTAAAGCAGTAGCTCCTTCAGTGACTTCTGGTGTTGCATTTTGCACAAGTGAAATAAATTTAGTCCTTGTATTGGGAAGAATGTAAAGTGATGTTATTCTTTAAAAAAAATTAGATTATGAAAAAAATATATTTTTTTATGATTGTATAATGTACTTGAGGACCAGACTTACCATTTGGTCTCTCCTCTTTGATCACTGGTGCTGGCTGACGTAGCAGCAAATGCAAAATAAGAGACAGAAAAAGCCTAAAATAAGGGTTACTGGGGTAGTCTTGTGAGCTGTCTGGTAACGTACCGGGGCTGATTGTGGGCAGTCCCTCAGTATTATCTGTGTCTTGGTTTAGAGCTGGTTTTAGGTGAATGTGACCAACATGTAAGGCTGAGGACAGGGAAGCTGTGGAGTTACGCGTGAAGCTGGGCTGTGCAGGGAGGGCAGAACATGTGGGGAAGAACAGGATTAGGAGAGTAAGGAGACTCAAGCTGAAATCAATGGTGGCACTCAGGGCTTAATTTATCTAGTGTAAATTAAGCTTTTTTTTTTCTTTCTTTCTTTCTTTTTTTTTTTTAATTTTCTTCTTTGTAAAATAAGAGATGTCCACAAAGCTAACATAGGGTCAGTGTCAAATGTCTGGAGCAAATGAAACTCTGTATTATCTCTGTTCCTTATGGTTTTCCACCTTCCCTTTCTGAATTAGATGTTTGTAACTAAGTTTGGTCTAACTTGTTAAGCACAGAATATTCAAATTCATGGATTTATGTTTTGGGGATTTTTATTATATTGTAGTACTGTCTGCAGTGAATTCTGAAAGAACCACGAAAGACTCAAAAAAGGAGGAATATTTACATGATGTCTGTTTGTTAAATATTTAACAAGCTTCCAAGAATGCAGGCATATGTGTGTGTACACACATACACATGCATGCATATATGACATCTAAAATCAGATTTCAAGTGTTTTCTTTACATGCAGGTTCAGTAGCAACATCTACGGGAATTATTTACCATTAGCATTCCATATAAAGCATTTTCTGGTTTTGAATAGGAAATTTGATCTGATGACAGAAATGTCGGTATTTAAGACTGATCTTGTAGGTCTTTCATCAGTAAGAATCTCTTATGGTCAGAAAACAGACAAATATTACAAATGGTCTTTGGTATTTATTAAAGTAACTATTCATGCAAGAATGAATCTCCAGGTAGGCCTAGGACACAGGCAAGCATTTTTTTCAGGCATCTTTATGCCTAATTGCTAGCTAGGTCAAAATTAGTTTGACTCGAGGTCAGCTTAAAGGTTTCATCAAGGCAGTGCATTAGCAGAGAAGGAAGGAGTATAAGTAAAAAGAGGAGACTCATCTAACCTGCTAAATAAGCAGAAAGAAAAAGAAACCTTATTAATCTTTCAGCTGTTCCGCTGTGGTGACTAAGACTCATAAACAACCTGTCGTAGCATTAAAAAGTTGTACTTTTCCTTGAACTAGGTGTCAGCTTCCACTTTGCCATCAGTTTGTGGCTGTGCTTGTTCCAGAGGGCGTGATCCCTTGTCTTTTTTCTTCCAGTGCTGTCGAAATGTTATGGTCCTGGACTTGATGTGGCTGAAAGCTAATCTTTTTTTCTTTCTTTTTTCCCTTCTTCTTCTTCCTTTTTTCCTACAGCTAGCAAAAACTAGGTTAGTATGTATTTATTTAGATTTGCTTAATTTTCTTTCAGTCATGAAGTCTAAGCTATGGTTCAAAGGAAACTTGCTTTCAAAGTCTTACATTCCGTCTTGTTTTCTGTTACTTATCATGAGAAGTGGATTTCTGATTTTGGAAAGAACTTATCTTAGTTATTGGTGTGTGCATAGTTGGAGTTGGAAATAATTGCCATGCTAGAAAGCTGAGTTATGATTGCCACAGATGAATTAATGGGAATCTGTGTATACTCTGGCACAGAAGTTCTTTTCTTACCTTTTTCTCTCCTAATCTTTTGTCACTTATTGTACTGCTTTTGATTTCACCGAAGGCAAATGACTGTACTCTTAAGTTGATTGAAGGAATATAAATGGAGGTTGGTAAGTGGGCAGGAGTCTGAGGAAGTTGAAATTTATGTAACTTGCATTTTGAAGAGGTGAAAATTAGATGGCCTGAATATACTTAATTTTTTCCTCAGATTTGTTTCCACCTGACAGTAGTTTTATGGAGGTTTCTGGTATTCTTGCACAAGCTATGTGTACGTGTGTGTGTCTATGTATGTATATATACACATATAAGAGAGGAAGTAAGAGTCGTTCCATTTGTTTTTATTAAAGTGTAAAGAAAAAGTTTCTACTCTGCTTCCTTCCATTTCCAGCTGTGACTTTTTTTGGCGTAATAGGTATAATACCTATTATAACAGAGGTGCTGTGGTACTCTCTCTCTTAAAACTGGGGGAGGAACTAAAGTTTTCTGCTTTTGGCATCCTTTCAGCTGCACAGCAAGCAGTGTATTTCTTTTCTTCTTCACCATCTTAAAATAGTTTTTTTTCTCCCTAAAATAACATTTTTGTCAGGTGTCAGATCCACTGACCAGTATGGTTGCTTGTTAGCATCCTCATGTAGTGTATAAAAAGGGCTTGGTTTCAAAAGGGGTAAACTGGAACACATTGTTAGGCACAGCTGGTTCAGAGACGGCAAAGTCCTCTAGATTCTACTAGGCAGTAAATATGAATGAATGCTATGGGAAAGTAATCCTATTCTGCTCTCGTGATGCAGTTTAGCTTCTCAAACTATAGGATGATGCATTTTCACTGTGTATGCGTTGTCCATAATTATCCAACTTCTCCAACCCCAACAGCCATTCCTTCAGGCTTCATTAAATGAGGTCAGTAGGACAATGAAGCCGATATAAGTTTATGAAGCCAAAATAAGTGCGTGGCTTCTGCATTTTAATATATTGATACTTCTGACTTCAGAGTTCTGGTTTGTTCCGAGACATAGGGAATCTCTGTAACACCTGCCCTATTTGATAGCTTCTCACTATTTAAACTTCGGATTTTGTATGGATTATACCCTACATGCATCAAGAGATTTTTAGGGCTGGAATATGATGGCATCTGTCCACTGTTCGTGAGAAAGAAACCTCAGTTTTCCATTTGCTTTGCCATAAATTGTAAGTAACTCTCTGTGATGGCAGCAGCATTCAAATTAAAGGAATGTGAGCAAGCTTGGTGTGGATTTCATAACAGAACATCAGTGGATCAGTTTTTCTGACCAAGCAAGATTTTCCAGGCAGCAGCCCTGAGTATACACCAAAAAGTCATAAATAGTTCATTCCTCACTTTCTTCTTTTTCTTCTGTCAGTGTTTATTCCACTTTGGACCATACTGGCACATTTCTTAATACCACTGGATTCTGAGTTGCTGCATGGAATTGGCAGTGGCTGTGAAATTCATATAATCTCATTGCTGCTTCACAGTGCTTGGTCTCTGGTACCCTTCGGGGATCTTTTCTCAAGTGTCTGCTTAAATCCGGAAGTCCCTGGGAGATACAGAAGTACTTCCCATTCATCACAATAGCTGCTGTTTTTTTTTACAATGGTTACTTCATTTTGCAAAGAGGAAGGGAAGTTGGCCACCCATTCTGGATTTAAGGCAGCTAAACCTCAGAATCCAGAAATTCAAATTCAGAGTTGTCAGTAGCCAATATTATTCCTGGTATGAAGAAAACGAATTCGTTTGTGATGCATCTGGGACACTGAACATGGTTTCATATAGTAATAATACAAGTTCAGCAATGAATAATCCCAGTCCATAAGAGGAAATATCATTTCAATTTACTTCCATCTCGTACTTCCACAGCTTCTTAGATCTTTACGATCTTCCTCAGATGGATGGTGGTGTCTTTCCCCCCTCACTCCTCACTATTTGGATAGTTGGTTGTATAAGAGAGCAGATCTTTATGTAGCTCATTTTTCACCTTAGTGAGAATGACTTTTAAGAAGTTGAACCTTTTGTCTTCACAAACTGTGCTAGTCATTGGTGTAACTCTTGATTCAAAGCAATGAGAGCCTTTTTTCCTCTAGACAGTTTCCTGGTCACTTTAGACTTTTAATTCTACAGCTGATCTTCCAATCAAGCACTGACAGTGGTTGTTTTTCCTAGACCACATGGCCTCTGACACCTAAGTAATGCTGTATGCCACGCTTTCTCAGCTGCCTCTAGGTGTGCTGCGCTGTAATATTTTGCTAATAGATCTTTCAGCAGGCACATTGCTCTTCCTCAAGTTGTATAACAGCATCTCCCAATTTGGCAAGACCCATGCAGTGTTTTCGGGAGCCTCTGTCCTAACCCTGGACATAAGCACATGTGTTTATCCTGGAGATTTTTTTGAATGATAAGACTGCAAAAGCCACTTGCCTCCAGAAGAACAGAGCCTGCACATCAGTGTATTAGAACCCAAGTATATTTAGAATGCATGCAAAGGACTTACCTCTTGTTTCGAATTATGCTCCAGTCATGACAGACATGTAGGGTGTAGAAAACTGAGAAACAGAATGTCTGTGCCCTTTCAGGAGATCGAAGAGATCTAATGTGTAGAGCATGACATATCTTCCTGGGATCCTGCTAGCAGAAGGGTAGATAAAATTCTTATTTCTAGACCATGTGTAAGAGATTTGTTCTGATGTCCTACTAACAATCTTCTGAGAGAGCTGTAATACTGTTGGAGATCTGTTTGCTTCCCATATTAATAGGGGAGATGATAGCATTTTTGTTCCTGAGCTAGACGGTAGCTAGTGTGTGGTTTTGTTTTGTTTTTAAGCAAATGCCTGATCCTGTGTTTAGTAGGCTGATGAACAAGTTGGTAACAGTTCCAACTGTCTGTCTCTATCACCAAGTATCAAGCTCTATCTCTATCTTCATTAAGCAGTAAGAGCTGATCTCACACTTGACAGAAGAGATCTACAGTAATCGTTTTAATGAAGGATTATGTGATCAGCTATCAAAAAGTTGCTTAACCTGAGGATATCTGATGGCAGTCACCCAGTATATGAATGTCTGTATGGATTATCAAGTGAAGATAAAAGATGTTACCAGTAATTGGAGTTCTCTTAGCCATCTTTTCCCTTTCCTTTTCTCCTACATGTAAAGATTTGCATTTCAGAAGAAACTAAAATGGTACAAGGTATGCTGCACAGCATCCTAAACATGAGGGCAGATGGGGCATGAGCACATCCTCTACTGGACTGTAGGAGGAACAAAGTTGTCTAGTCTTGATGTGAATCTACAGGTGAAGCATAAGGAACTGTAGTTACTAGTAATCAAGCTATCACCCACTAACACCCCACCCCCAAATCTGACTACTACATACTTTTTTTTTTTCCCCAAACTATGCAGTAAAGGCCACTAACAGAAAATTGGATGGCGAACTTAACCAGGGATCCTCTTTGATATCAAACGCTACTGTAAACAGTTTTCTGTACTGATGTAGCTTTAAAGAATTTAAACTTCTCTGTCTCTAGATAAATAAATCCTTTTTAGTATTTGGAAGGAGACTGGTGTGTACACTAAAGTGCTGTGGACCAGATATGGGATGGAATAAAGAACTGCTGTTTTGAGTGTGGGTTTTTGTGCTTTTTTGGGGGGGGGCGATTTGTGCTTTTTTGGGGGGGGGGGGTTGTGCTTTTTTTGGGGGGGGTTGTGCTTTTTTTGGGGGGGGGTTGTGCTTTTTTAAAAAAAATAAACAAGCATAAAACCTAAAGGGAAAGAAAAAGGGACTACTGATCGAGCCTACTGAGTCAGGGGAGTGGACCAATTAGCTCTATTGAAGGAAGATGCTAAAAGAAGGTATTCTGGGAAAGGTCATGGTTATGTTACAAAATACAAGAGATCATTTGAGATTTTAATTTCTTACTAAACCGTGTCTCTTCACCTTCACAAATCAGGCTCACCTAAGGCATTAAGATAAACATGAGTTTTGTTTGTTTTTTTCCGGGATCCCTAAGTGTGGAGGTGTGTATGGTTTAAGCATCATTGTAAATAACTTGTACTATGCAAGTGTCATTTTGCTTGTCTCCAGTGAGTCTGTGACAGCACCTGTCAAGTTGGTGTCCACTGTACCTTATCATTAGCTTACAGTAAGAAGTAAAAAATATCAGATGATAAGCTCCAACACAAAGAACTGTAAGTTGCAAGTGAAACCTGAAACAAGATTCAAGAATGTTTCATAATGAACCAAGCCAAATAGGGAACTGCCTTCAGCCCTGGCAGCATAGCTATATAGCTTCAGCCAAAGGACACGGGCAGCCTAGCAGGTACTGAGTTCAGCTTAGTCTTTCAATTTACTGAGTCAGTACCATTGTATGGTAAAGCAGAGGGGATTACTGAGGTATAATTTATATAGACTTTCTACACTTTTTCTTTTCTTTGAAGCTTTTGTTCAGGAAGGAGCTGATCTGCAACATAGTGCAGTTCTATAAAGGGATTATAAAAAGGAGCCTCATTCTATGTAGTCAGAGAAAATGTGAGCAAATATTTCAGTAGCGCAGACATAATCATGGAAAGGAGAAGCGAAAAAGTCATCTCAGGAATTTGCTTCCTGCTGAAGCCTTCCTTTTGTCTAGCAGAATTGTTCTAGAGAAACATTTTAAAATATATGTTGTAGGGAGCAGAAGTAAAGAGGGGAAAACAGAGTGCTAGAAGTTCAAAGAAAGATGAAACAGTCAAATGATTTATAAGCGCATCTCTTAATCACTTGAGTCACAGCAGGAAGTAGGTACAAACCTGGGTTCAAAAAGGGTACAATTTCTCGTTCCCCATCTCTGTGTATATGTGATTAGTCCAATATTAGCACTTCAGAGCTGGAAAGAATTAAGACTTTGCAGATGTTATCTATAGAAACTGACAGTCTGGTTCATATGTGGTGCCAGGGAGTCGCAAGGGCAGCAGGCTGCTTTGAGGGCAAGTGAGTCGGGAGCTGAGGGTGCCAGCAAGGCAGGCAGGGTCCGACCTCCCGGCTAGGGCACAGTGCTGCAGTAGCCAAGCAAGGCAGGCCCGGGGATGGTGGCCAGAGAGGCCAAGAGTCCCGTGGCTGCCCTGCGGGTCAGGGCCATAGTGGTGAAGCAGGTCTGGAGTCAATCCAGGAAGTCAAGTCTGTGGGTCAGGATCTGGAGCAAGGGGGTTTGTGCCAGGTACAGGCATGGCTGCAGTGTTGCAGCATAGCTCAGGCAGGGGCCAAGGGGAAGAGGCTTCACTTAAAAGCAGATTCCTGGCAAAGGAGGGGCAGGCCCTTGCTGGGGCTTCCGCTAGCTCTTTCTTTCAAGGCCACGAGCTGCACTGTCTCTAAGCTGGCCTTCAGCCCAGGCAGCCACGAGAGAGATGCACTCGGGGTCCTCACATACTAGCAGAATCACATTTCATAAATTAAAATGATATTTATCAAGTCAGATGACTTAAGTTTTGATGTACATAACAGTGCAAATTTCACATGGACTGACTGAACAGTATTCAGAATTTATAACCTCCATTTGACAGTTTCTTCAAAAGATCACCCAAACACCAGTCTGTTAGTGAGGTTTGTGTGTGCAGTTCTTATGAAGTGTGGAGGAAACATCAGCCTACTTAATCATTTTTAGAGCAGGACTATTTACTTTATTTTAGAAACATTGTCTATCTGTAATATAGAATTGCTTCAGTCTGAGACTAACGTGGAGGGGTTTTTTGTTGTTTTTTGTTTTTGTTTTAGCAATACTTTTTTCACAATAGGTTTTTGCAAGACATTCTGGCTTGTGTGTGTGTGTACTGCCCACTGCTCTGTGATTAATTAGTCTAATAATGCTTCAGGGCTGGAACACGGTTGCACTTTGTATCTGCACTGAAAAGATTATTAAATCCAATTTTGTGACTACCGTTCTCTGCTTCCTTCTGTCTCCCTCAGCAGTTCGGCTAGTTGAGAGGTGGAGCCTTGGTGCTGAGCTTCTGAAAGTGTACATAGATGACTGGTTAGTTTAAACTTTTTCGTATAGATTTAAAAAAAAAAACTCTGACAGGTATCTTCCAGCCAGTCAATCCTTAGGGCAAAATTTCTGTTTATGCTTTCCTCAGTATTCATGAAATTCCTTCTGCATGAGAAGATTTTTCTGGGTTTGAAGCCTAATACTAATTATAGTGTTTTTAACACTTTTGCAGGAATGGATTTCCCTTTTGTAGACACCCAGGAAGAGGTTTTAAGTTAAACTGAGGTAATTTAGTTGAAAAGACACCTACTTTGCTTGTTCAGACAGAATCTGGATGTTGTGCACATGATCCACTGACAGTTCATTATGATAAGTCTGACAGCTAATTTTCTCAGAAGCTAAAACAGCTATTACTTTACAGTGGAAGTATGTTAATTCATATGGTCTCACTGTGGTTAAAGATCAATAATTCAGTAAAGAGGATAGATGCTGTTATTTAAAGGAATTAATAGTTAATTTTATTAGAGAGTCATAGCCAAAGATTGAAATTTGTAAACAGAAATGTATTTGTCAGCTTCTGCTGCTTAACGTTTTCCTTTCAAATGGAAATCCTGGAGTACAAATGCTTTGAAGTGGTGGTAAACTTTGCCTTTGCTAAGACTGAAAACACATTCTTGATTTTTAGTTTAACTTAAACTGTCATAAAATCAGTGTAATGCTCTTGTCTTCAGCTGAGTTGAAACCTGATTGATATAGATATATGGAAAAATCAAGCTTGTCTTGGCTTGAAAAGACATTTTTCATGAAGATTGAAGAGGTTGCAGATAGACTTAGTCTAACTGAGGCACACAGACTCTGAATTCTCATTTAGGTTGAAAGTTTTGTGAGGACAAGGTTCACATTGGATTTTGGCACAGGATTTTGGCCAGTATATTATAAACAAGTAATAAAGATACACAAGCACAAGTTATTTAGGTAGATCTTAAAGAAAAGGTAAGTGTCTAGTACTTACTGTTTCAGGTATCTCATAAACTACCTCAAGCAGAAACATTAGTATGCTTTAATAAAAGAAAATGTGTTTAGCTGGTCTTAGGGATTGTATATATTAACATGAATGAAGTACAGTTACAATTCAATAGAAATTAAAGCCACAGAAGATCTGAGTTCTCTCCTTCCTTTTTATTTTGGCCTTTGAGCTTGTGATACTGCAAATCTTGGTGCCTGACCATTATTTTTACCCCTTACACTTGGTATTAATTTGCAGTTGAATGGTAGTAGGAAATCACTGCCATCAGTCTCTGAATTATTCTAATTTGCATTGAGATTTCAGATCCTTGTTTTGTGTAAAAGCTTCATTGTTATTTTGATGATAAAATTTCTTAAATGCAGGGCAGCACTCTTCACTGAAAATCTGGAGAGCTGAGTCAGCCTCAAAGAATGTGTATAGGCAGTAAACGTGTTCATACAGCTGCTTTCTTGTTTTTTCTTGGAAAAGGGCACTGAAGGGGAGAATTGCTATTCGCTAGTGGAGCTGCAGGTTTATTAATAGAGAGACTTCTTTCTTTTTTCCTGTCTCTAAATTTTGTCATTATCTTCCAGTGTGGAGTATCCTCACTGACTACTGAGTAGCTTATCAAAGCCGTTTTTCAGATGTGCTTTTTTTTTTTTTTTTTTTTTTTTTTTGGTTTGTTTTCCTCCCTTTGCTGTTTTCCCTTTTTGCTAGCATGTAGATGGGGGCGGGGAGTGGGAAATAAGAGAGAGAGCATGTTCCGGAGGATGCCAGGATGACTTCAGTTATTGGATGACTGCTGCTGATGGATGGAGAAAGGAGGAGTAAACCTTTCAGTCTGCACTGACGGAGCTGAAACACAGAAAGCCCGTTTACAGGTAAGGGAGAAAAAAATTCCTTTCTGAATAGCTGTTCTCGGTCCTTGCCACAATATTTCTTGGCTATAAAAATGCATGTGCAAGCATCTTGCAGTTTGTGCCTCACTCATGACTTTGAAGCATCTTCTCAGTTTATTATTCCATCTTTCTAGGAGATTTCAACTAGTATGAGATCCATAGCATCAGGCACGCCTATGATTTCCCTGTCTATCTGATAACTTTCCCATTTGACAGTATAAGCATTCCATCTGACTGATGCTGAAGTTGCTCAGTAAGCCGTAGGAAAACAGGTCTTGTGTGATGGAAAAACTCGCTGTTGAACAATACAATCGTATCAGCTATAAAACAGTGCAGGAAGATCTAAAATTGTTTTCCTTGAGTCTGGGTGCAAAAAGGACTTGCAAATGGACTGCTTCTAAAATTGTATATATTCTATTTAGAATGTTGAATGTACAGTGAAAATAGATCCTCAAAACAACTTACAGGTTTAAGGTTTTTTGTGGATTTTTTACATTACTTTTTGGTTTGGAATGAGTGTAGTTTATAATTCAATCATAAAATTGTCATTAAAAATATGTTGCGTATAACTAAATTATGTGTTTAAAAGGGGAAAAATCTTGTAGTACCCACAGCAGTTACATACCAGATTCAATCAACTGTTGAAATAGTTTGTATGCAACCTATGCTACCAAGTTTGCATATTATCAGCAGATTTTAATTCATAGACATTGGGATGGCAAGTATCAAATAACTCACTTGGTACAGGAAAGAGGATTATTTATCTAACCACGTCATTTGAGGATATAGGACTGGAGAATGAAGTCCCGGCCTCACTGAAGGAATAAGGTTTTGATACGGGCCTCACTGGGGCCAAGATTTCAGTGTGTGAACTCTTTATTGACATATTTCAGCGTGTTATTCATGTAGTGAATAATTGTTATACCACAGGATCCTATTATGCTGGTTTGAAGCAGAAGTTTTCATTGAAATAAATGACTTGTGATTAAAAATTGTTGCCTGTTTATAGCCTTTTTTGCCCTTTTTTGTCAGTCATTTATATGGCTTCACATTACTGATGGTTTAGATTACTATTTTTTTGGTGTATTTCATCTCATAATTATTTTAAAGGAGCTACTGCAGATACTCAAGCTACCACTATATACCTCTGTTGTGACTATTTATTTTTATACTACATTGAAAATGCAGTGATGGGATTATTTAATTGTTGCAGTCCATTTATACAACACTGAAATAAAGGAAAGGGGTAGAAGCCTTCTGCCTGGTTAGAGATTATGTAGTCATGTAATATGTTTATAAAGCTAGATTCTACTAAACAGTTGGAATTTAATTTTAAAAGATTTCAGAGATTAAAAACAGTAAATGAATGTATCCAGTTTTGTTGTATCCACTGAGAGTGAATTCACTTTAAGCAGAGTCAAAATTCTTAAAGTGTTGTTATTTAAAAAAAAAAAATGGAAAAGGTCAGTAAAACTCTTAGTGACTGCTAAAGATGATTGGAAAAAGCTCTATCCTCTGTCCAATTATTTATACACCTTACCAGCTGCAAACATGCAGTGGTGTCCTTTTCCCCCAGTTGTCCCTTCAGCAGTAGAGCCTAATGCAAATTTGCTAAACAAGCAATCAAAAAAAGCCTTAAGACTTACAGCAAATGTCAAGGATTTACAAAATTTTTCTAAAAGGCTGACAAACTGTTTCCATATCAATGTTTTATACTGAAATGTAAACACTGGTAAATAATACTGACTGAAAAATACATGAATTGCATCCTAATATTTTTGTTGTTTGTAGGGAATGGATATGCTTCTGAAACCATAATCAAAAATGTTAGAATACAATCTGAAACCTATATATTCCAATCACCCTTCAATCACTTTTTTTTTTCCCTATCAAATGAGAAATTTGACTCAAGGCAGCTCCAATAACAGAGAGGAACTGATGAAAACAGAGATTTTGGTTCCACATGTATTTAAATTATTCTGTTTCCCTGGAAACGCTGCTGCTGCAGATGCATTTGGCTTTTGGTGGCTAAAAATATCTACTCCTTAATAATGACAGCGTGAAAGATACTGAATAAAACTACTGTGTGTTGTAACTAGCTTTATAGTTCCCTAATGATTCAGGTATACTACCTGAGCTACAGATTTGCATTTTCTATCTAAGGTTCCCTCTCGGCTGCTGGCAGCACTCACCAGCTTTTTGGAAATGAGGTAAGCTCATTAGCCTTAGTTGCAGACCCTACTGAGAAGGCAGCATATGCGTGGGAGGTGGGATAGCCAAAAGGTTTGAAACCAGGTAGAAAGTTGGAATTTAAAAAAAGTTCATGAGAGTGTGTGTATATCTAATGTAATATTTGGGGTTCCAGGTTTACTCCCATTGAAGTCAATGGTAGGAGCCCCACTTAAATAAGAGAATGTTTAAACCTGCCTTTTTTATCTAGTCCCTCAGTGTAAGTTAACTGTTTGTCAATAAAATGTTTTACTTATTATATGACTTCTTCATCGGTTTTATGTGTAGATGGCTAAAATATCACACAAACAGGTCAGCAGTTGCTTTTTAAGTCAAATACTAAATTACCTTAAGCAAAAGCTGAAACCTAAATTACTGAAAACCTTGTCTTAAACAAGAAATACCTGTTACCGTTACTAGGAAGTTTCATCCTCTAAAGAATGAATTCTTTGCTTTTAAGAAAGTATAGTCACTTTATTTTTTTTTTACATCCAATTCATTATTCATTCTTCTGAGAAATGTATTTTTAATGGATTTACAGCTTCCACATACCATAGCTTCTTTTGTTCTTAGCTGATAATCAATATATACAAAAACAGCACTGGTATTCAACATACACGAAAACACCACTGTTCTGCTTTTCTTTGACCTCTTCTTTATTTCCATTGGATGACTTCCTGATTGTGCCAAGAAAACAGAACCAAGGACACACATTTCCTGAATGCTGTCTGGTGGGCTGCATATGCATGTGTGTGTGTGTGTGTGTGTGTGTGTGTGTGTGTGTGTGTTGTGTTTTTTTTATTACATGTGTTTTGTTTTAGCATAAATCACAATTGCTGATTAATTTTCCAGCATTGAAGGAGGCATTTTTCCTGTTCTGCAATGTCTCAAAGGCAACATGAAAATATTACAAGTTATTGTTTCACAGATAAATAATTAATCCTCTGCAAATTTAATACTAAAATCCATTTTTATCTGACAACAGAAGTACCAAAGGTGATTTAAAGTAAAAGCTGAATACTTGGTTTTGATTAGTTGAAATGAGTAAGAGGAAGTGATATGGTATCTTTCATTCTATAAGAAAGTATTAACATATTAATAGGGCAGATTATTGAATGGTTTATAAAAACTCTTCTATGAGGACAATGTAAATTAATCATAGCAGGCCTTCTTGTTGAGAATAATTTGTTTTGTAGGAAGATGAGCTAACCTGAATCACTTTAAAATTAAAGACAATTTCCTATAGTACATGACAACTTAATTCTAGAAATATAATATGCAGGATTACGATTTAAGATTCCATGCAGATGATAAGTAAATCTGAATATTATTTGAGGAAGAGAAGGTGTGAGAAGCTACTGGAAGTAACAACAGTGAATTTTACATCTGTGGTGTAATTGTACCAATTTGACATGGATCCTTTGATTTCTAGATATAGAAGCAGAAGTTCTCCTCTGCCGAAAACAGTAATGAGAAATTTTGTCTCATGTTGCCTGTCGCTATTTTTGGCTTGTGGAAGATAGTGATAATAACAGAGAGAGAAAACTAGAATAGTACTTTTTTTTTTTTTTTTAATGAGTTGGTTGTAGGCAGATGAGCTGCAGTTTCCTGCCAGGCTAGGCCTTTCCAGCAATTTTCTGCATTATTTGTTCATGCCTGCAGAAAAGAGGATTTAATTGTTCTATGCTAAACAGCTGATATCAGACCATGTGTGTGAAGATAGTCTATCTTGCCACATTTGTCACTCTCCAAAAGAAAAGAAATCCATTCATCTTGTTTCTCATCTCCTGGAATTAGACACTTTCTATCATATTACATATAGGTAGCACTGTTGTTGGCAATAGTTATGGTAAGAGCAAGGTAAGAAGGATTTCGTTTTTTGAAACTCTGTTAAACACTACAGATTTCAGAGGAAAGAGTAGCTAACCCTGAACCAAAATTCAAGAAACCATGGGACAGAAGAAGAGAGCTGTTGGATTCATGCTGTCTCTCCTAGCTTCAGTGGCAGTGCTGAATGAGTGCCCAGGCTATATGTTAAATAGATGCAGCAGGAAACTAGGTAGCATGCATCTGTGCTGTAGATGTCTGAGGGCCGCTTTGGTATATACCAGTCATGTCCACACTATACTTTGGCAGAAGTGTACTGAGATGCACAAGATACCCTGCCACCCTGTGCACTTTGCAAACAGTGCACAAGACTGATGTTCACAAAAAAGCAGTGTAGAAGATCAGAACCGAATTATTATGAAGATTATTATTATTATTATGTTGCAGTATGCCTATTAATGTTACTACCTGGGCTAATCTGGGCAAAATTTATATGAAGAACCACTCATTTCCAGCACTGTAAGTTAATGGTATTGACAGTCTCCATTACAGAGCTGGACTCTACTGTCATTCCTGCATGGGGAGCTGGGAGCAGCATAGTGCAAAGCAGCTGTGCTGAAAAAATGCAAAAACCACTACTGCTAGTCTCAAAATCTCTTTCCAGTTGCAAGGGGGTTGCTGAGCAAACCAAAGGTTCTCAGTCCTTTTGCAAAGAGGTGCAAAAAGACGCATTGTTAGCATGCTGTGTCTTACGCAGCAGTCAGACCAGTTCTTCCCTCATCTACGTGCTAGCTTCCTCTTTTATCAAAGGCTGTGTTTCTGTAGAGTTAGGCAGGACCGTTGGCAATGTCTTGCTCTCTCCCCCACACTTTGATCTTACGAGCAGTTGTGATGACTGCTGGCCAGAACTTTGCTATAAGCAGCTTCCTGGAACATAGTCTAAAAAGTAAAAACCTTTTCTGAGAATCCACCAACGAACTTTAGAAATGTCTTCTTGGATACAGATGCTTCTGTGGTGGAGGCAGAATACAGTGCACTGTATTTTTTCTTCATACACAAGCAAAAAATAAACTGGTTGCTTCCACAAGGATTTCTGCTGGAAATATTTTCATTAGTGAAAGCTTAAAGCCTTACATAAGAGAACTAGCCAACAGCAGGTCTTTGTCCCCTGAAAACTTTGGAGGGAGCTTCATGATGACCCCAGAAAAAAGTGTCCTGGATGACTTAGCTGGAGGTTAGGCATCATGCATCTGAGTCTGTAACCCAGTTTCAGCATAGCTTTCTCCTTAATCTCGTTTGCCTGTAGGACTCAGTGTCTTCTATGCATCTTAGACTGCGGTGGAAGCAGCTCTTGCTTCTAACACAACAGCAAGCTGAGAAGAGTGTTCTAAATGGAACACAACCTCAAACTAAATGTCTTGTATGGCCAAGTCTTCTCATGCTGACAGGAAAGCCCAGTCTCTTGTTGATTGCCTCTTAGTCTTCCTTCTCTGCTGCTGGCTTGTGCTCTTATTGCTGGAGACCTGAATGCCAAGCTCCTGGATTCCTGGTTGAACACCTCTTACTCATCTCCCTTTGACTTCAGGAGGTCATCCTGAGAGAGAAGACTTAGAAAAGCTAGCCTAGAATTTTCTTCTGTTGAAGGACTATGTGTGCGAGTGTATCTGCTGTAACTGTTGCCCAGTGTTTCTCCTGTGCTCTTTGTTGCTCGGCTTGAACCTCAGCTGTTGTAGCAAAGAAGTGAACTGAGACATCAGAAGGTTGCTTCGCTACTGGTGTATTTGGGGAGGAGGGTTATATTTGCATGATGGAGATGAGGATATTTGACCATTGGCAGTGTTGTGTGATGGCCCAGACAAGTGTGAAGGACAGGACCTTATGAGATGTTCCTGAAGAGCTGAAGGAGCTAGATCTATCATGGCTGTATCCATGCTGCATATAGGAGCTGAGCATATGCCAACATCCCTTCTGCATTCTACCTTCATTGCCAGTGGAGCCAGTTGATGTGTTAGAGCGTACAGCGATATGTAGACAGTCTAGAAGATTAGTGGATTAGTACTCAAGTGTGAAATCAGGAGCGTTCAAAAGCTATGATATAGAAACCCTGAAAAGAGCAGACTTGGCAGGATTTGGCTTGCCACGTCAGAGCAAATTCCCAGGTTGAATTGCACAGCCTTATTCTGCAGGATTTACCTAGTGCTATAGGTTTAGCTAGACTGAAGCAAACAAACAGGGAAAGACTTTTCCTAGTGTGTGTAAGTTGGCGACTGATGAGCATAAATTTAGGTACATAGTAAATGGATTATTTTTTTATATTTATTTCCCTCAGTCAAAAAACCGAAGCAGTAGAACTTGCTGTATCCTGCATATGTTATATAGGATTTTTCAAAAAAATTTTATATATAGAGAAAACTTGGAACGTTTTCAGTTGGAAACAATTGTGGTTTCATAGAGGATATGCATAATCCTTAAGAGTCAGGAAGAAACATGGAGATAAGGATTCTCCTCAGGTTTGCAGAGGACCGCAAACTGGGGAGAGTAGTCGATGGCCTCAAGGCTCCCATTCCGAGGGACCTAGGCAGGCTGGAGGAGTGGGCTGATATGAGCCTTGTAAAATTCAGCAGGGACAAATGCAAAGGCATGCACCTGGGAGGGAAGAGCCCCTTGCAAGAATATAGACAGGCTGGTGGCTGGCTGGCTGGGGAGCAGCTCTACAGAAGAGGTGCTGGGGGTCTTGGCTGGCAGGCAGACAGCAGTGTGTCGTGGCGGCCAAGAAGGGCAAGAGCCTCCCACGCCGCATTATCAGGAGCCCAGCCGGCAGGGTGAGGGAAGTGATTTTGCCCCTCTACACAGCACTCGTTAGACCCTATCTGGAATGTTGTGCCCAGGTTTGCATCTCTCCGCCCCCGCCCCCAAGAGCGACATTGATAAGCTGGAGCAAGCTCAGCAGAGGGTCGCCAAGATGAAGAGGGGCCTGGAGTGCTTGCCCTGGGAGGAGAGGCTGAGGGACCTGGGCTTGTTCAGCCTGGAGCAGGGAAGGCTTTGAGGGGGACCTGATAGAAGCTGTGCAGTACCTACGAGGAAGTTATGAAGGATGGAGTCAGGCTTTTGGCAGTGGTACGTGGCAGGAGGGCAAGAGACAGCAGACATAAATTGAAATGAGAGGTTCACGCTGGATATAAGGAGAAGCTTTTTCCCCGGGAGGACATCCGGGCCTTGGGACAGGTTGCCCAGAGAGACTGTGCGGTCATTGTCCTTGGAGGTTTTGAAGACCAGGCTGGTTAAAGCCATGAGCAGCCTAGTCTGCTCTCCTTAGCTGACTTTGCTTTGATCAGGAGGTTGGGCAAGAAACCTGCTGAGGTCCCTCCCACCCTGAATTATCCTATGACTCTAAGCAGATTTTATTTTTTATATCCTACAAATGAAAATTAGAGAACTTACAGATAAGTGCTGAAGTCATTTTTTTAATTTATTTTTGAAGCAGTTCCTCATAACTTTGAACTTGAGTGTTATTTTTCATGGAACTCTCATCTTATGAATCAGTTTCACTCTTATCTCCTGTTAAAACTGGATTTTTTGTAATGTACATGGTGATTTTTCTGTCTCTGGTTTTGTGCTGTTAAATAGAGTAGCAGGTCCTGAGAAGACAAATTCAAAAGGGCATTTTTATTTGCCCTTCTCCTCCCCAGAGGAGGAGGCATGAAAAGTGCAAAAGAAAAGGAAGAGCTGAAGGGGTGTGTGTGTGTGTGGGGGGGAAGCACATAGACTTCTCAGCGTAATTTAACTCTTCTGAAATCGTAAAAGAAGATCTGAAAGACTTTATCTGAAGTTGTGCACCTGTACAGGAACCATCAGTGAGAATCACTGTATCTGTCTCTCCCCAGACTTTTAGCTGCTGGATTTTACTGCAAAGTAAAGGTGTCACCTGACTGCAGGGATCAACTAGTGGTATTCCTTGGACCTACAAAGAACAGTTTCTATGTGGAATTATCTTGCTATGTGTTGCTAGTTTTTACAGACTGTGCTGGTGAAACTGTCGGAGCTTACCTCTGGCAACTGCTGCTTGTGATTAGAGCTGCCAACTACAGCAAAACATGTATTGCAAACATTAATTTGAATTCTGAACAGCTGTTTGATTCATGTTCTTGTACCTCTGTTGTTCACTGTTTGCAAGCATTCATGCAAATGGATTTTTGTCTGCATTAATGCAGTGCTTTACATGAATAGTCATTTTCACAAGCAAATGATATTCTTTGTCAGTGAAGTTGTCACTTTTGGTTTTGACCCTATTTTTTTCCCATTTATAACTGTCAGTTGCACAAAGAGCAAAATAATTAAGTGCAATATGTGTGACCACACAAACACCTTGATTAGTGAACAGTTCACGACTATCTCTGTTACTGGCATTTGTTCAGCAGGTGATTAGATAAGGAAAATTTGTTTTTTTAAAAGAAATCAAGTTTAGTTTACAAGCTTAAAAAAAGACCCTAATTCCAAAAGAATATTAATCACAACAGATAGTCCGAACATCTCTGCTTGTGAGCATCAATATTCATGATTTAACTGTGAAATTATTTGCCAACTCTCCCCTAGCAAGTTATAGTCCATGCTGACTGGCCAGTAGGTGCAAGTTGTTTGTGATGAGTGCTTTGCAGTAATGTTTTATGTCTAACATCTGCATTCTGCATCCTCCTGTTCAGTTTGCAATTGTTTGCATAGAAGTGTTTTTAGAAGCAAATCTATATTGCTGCTGAGGGCTTTGTCTAAAATTTTCTGTGCTTTCCAGCTGATATATTTGAGACATGGCAAAATGCTGTGCAGGTGATTCATAGGTCAGTCTTTAATGCCCTTATTTTCAGATGTGAATTCTTATCCAGGTAGACTTTATCATCGTATGTGATCTGCTTTCAAGAAGGAATTGATACAGAATAAGATTTCAGTAGTGAATGAAAAAGGCTGTTTATTGGGTTTTTTTCCTAAATGCCTGTATGTTCTTGGACTTTTTCCTGCTTTTCCTGAACTTTTAGTCAATAACCGATTCCTACAGTGAGGCTTTTCTCTAAAGCATGAGGATGTATTATCTGAGGCAGCGGCCTATTTTATCATTTCTTAGAAGTTGTTCTATTTTATGTTATGGTTACTGCATATGGTACATACTTGATGTTTATGTTTTCATGTATATTCCGTGCTTGTTCAGTTTCCCATATGATGCTGTTTAAGTTGTGTACGATAGCACTGAGTTATGCAAAATTATGTGTAGATTAACACTATGATGCAAATGTTATTTGACTATGTCTTTGTCATTGCACAAAGATTTTTTTCAATTCCCTATTTCCACATTGCAGCTTGTTCTCTGTTTTCTTAGTATCTGTTATCACCTTTTTATTGCTTTTCAAAGCAATAGCTGAAGTGCAAGATAGGAGAAGTCCTTTTACCACTCCCTGTGCTGCCTGTCTGATTTGGTTTGATTGTTTTGTGTGTGTGTGGTGGGTCCTTCTCCCTCATTTCTGTTCTCAGGTGCCAGTGAAACACTGAGGGTGATGATTTGGCATTAGTTTCTGTAAGGCTAGTTTGGCATTGAATCTCGTAGATATAACATCGTAATGAATAAGAAGGTTCTTTGAGGACCACAGGTAAGGCACTCTCACTCATCTCCACTCACTCAGTAATTCTGACACAGCCCTTTGGGGGCCTTTCACTGGTATTTGGAGACACCTGCTTTCTAAAGGACTGCTGCAGTGAGATTGTTACCATGGTGTTCTTAAAATTTCCAGCCTTTTCAGGCACAGGAGAAAGTCAGTCTAGCCAGGCTTTTACACCGATTTACTGTGTATATTTCAGGTAGTGTTGTGACTATTTTAAATACCCCCCCGCCCCGCCATTCCATTTACAAGGGATTTTTTTTTCTTCTAGTAATAACATATTGCCTCTGAACTTTTCAAATGTATGGTGCCTGCCAATTATCTGGCACTGTAGCAAGGTGAAGCCTGTTGCCATGGAGCTTTGTAGTCTTGCTTTGCCAGTCAGTGTACCTGCAACTAGAGAACTTGTTAAATGATTGCTTTGTAGGAGTAGTTTCTTCAGGGTGGAGGAAGATTAAGGGAAAAAGGAAGAAAAATGGTCAGGGGAGGGACTTGAGAAAAACACATTCTTCTCCCGCAGTCTTCCATCACATGCTTCTGCTGTGGCAAACTGCCATTTCCTTTACGAATCTGTATCTGCGTCAGGCAATTGGTGTTTGATCCGTAGCTCACACGATGCATGTGTGTGGTTGGGTTTGCTTGCTGTAATGTTCTTCCCTCTGTTTTCAGCTTTGTTTTGTCTTTCTGTGGATTAGTGCCATATTAGCATGGTGAGAAGTATGGCAGAGGATGATGCATCACATCTCTGTGTGAGCGCTTTGGTGGAGGGTACGTCAACAAACAGGAATGCTTCCAGTGCCAACTCATTACTCAGTTGTGTGAGTCAGTGGGATGCTGGTCCAAATCAAGAAGTAGCTTAGCTGTTAGATATCTATTTAATAATTATGCAGAAGGTCTGTTTTTAATTGAACTCTTCCACCCAACTTTCTCCCCTTTTCACCTAAAAGTCTGGTATAGCAGATCTGTAGCTGTTTATTGTCTCAGTGTTTGCCTCTGGAGACTGGAACTGCCTGGTATCTTACTGGGAGTCTAAGCATATTGAATTACCACTTCTTTAATTTCAGTTTTTAATCTGTTCTGTGCGACTGCTTTTCTGAGTCATGTGATGCTGTTTGGTTCCTATATGCAAGCATTTATTTTGGGGTATTGTATTCTATGCAGAAATGCAGAGATTTTGTTATTTTTCTTCATATATATATATATATATATATATATGTTGCTACAGTATGTCTATGAGGTTATTCCTGTTCCATATGACCTACTGTTCTGCTTACCATAAGTGACGTTTTTTCAGTGAAAGTTGTATCATTGTGTAGTTATGCTATCCTTATGGTTCTGCTGATAAGTGGTTTATTTGCGTATAGGTTTACTTTCTGTCCATATACATGAAAGTATGCTTTTTTGCAACTCCTTTGTGTCCTGCCCCTGAAACCTGTAGAGTTTTGAGTTAAGATCAGATAGGATCCAGGGCTTTTTGTGACTGTAGTTGTTTTAGTTTGGTTCCCCAAAACCTGAAAATATTGATTCAGGTGTAGTTGCAGTACAGGAAAACAATGGCAGTTCAGTCAGAATTGCCTGGCTTGGCTCCCTGGAAGGTATGGTTGTTGACATAGGGAGCCTTTATATCACCGACTTTGGGGCTTCATTGCTGTTAGAAGTTTGACTGCTGCTTTTTCTTGTCGATTACTGTCCTCCACTGGGATATATCACATCATCAATAGAGGGTGTGAAATAACGGCCTGATAAACAGTATCAGGCTGCATGTCACCATGTTTGTCACCATGCTTGTCTCCTAGTCGATGGAGATGTGGATCTCGCTCAGGTACTGCATGAAGTCTCTGTAAGCGATGAGTGGGTTAAATGTATCAGATAGAACATTCCTCATTTACTTCTGTGCAGATGGGCCTCTATCTGAAGAATATTGGCTTATGGAGTGGCAGCTGTTAATGCAGATGTTATTCTAAAGGAATCTGCTGCTGATGTGTAATGTGTACAAACAGTTTTGGATACTTGTTAGTCTGTCAGTGTAATATCTGAGCTTCTGAGTAATGGAAGTATTTTTTCCTTTCCCCTGTCTCCTGGGGAGATTTGATACCAGAGAGACTAGGATCAACAGATCCCAGGCAAGTGGCAACACCTAAATATTGGTGGGAATGCTTGGTCAAACAACATTCGTACCTGGAAGAGAGATTCAGGACAAAAAATAGGCAACAGTGACTCCAAAAATATACACCTTTTAAATGAATATTTTTAAATGAATATTAAATGAATATGCCTTCTTTATGAGTCATGGTGATACTCAAGCCAGGAGATATGGGAGCATCATAGAAGTTATCTTCATCAGGTAGCTGGGTATGGAACTAACCTGTATGTCTCTCCCAGGGATTCTAGGAATCACTTGTTAGGGTTCATACAGAAATTCTCGTTGTCTTAATAAAATGGCCCTGCTACTGCCAGGTCATGACACTTGATACAAATGTAGGCTATGCTATATGCAAGGAAATTTAAAATCCTTTGGTGTGAAAAATAGTTGTGTCTGCTACTAGCTGTAGTGGCCTTACTAATGTGCAAGATGCATGTTAGTTGTGTAGTCACTGTGTGGCATATTTGCAGAAGAGAATGTCTGACAAAAGGGTTTTTTGGGGAGAATTGTTTCAGGCTGTGAAACTAGTTCTTGCTTTCTGACAGTCTGTACACTAGTGATGATTACAGCTGTTAAGTTTGACTTAGAATTCAGTTTCGAAAGGGGTTATTTGGACTTGCAACTTTAAGAATCCTGTAGCCACAATTTGAATATGCTTTGACATGGGTTTGACCTAGGTTGCACTTACACAGTAAACCCTTTGTCAGCCCTTTTCTCACTTTCCTGTCTCTTCGTTGAGATGTTTGAATGTAAGCATTTTCTTTCTCACACTCCAGCTGCTTCTTTACCCTCTTCTACAGTCAAGCTGTAATCCTTTGGTTTTGATATTGCAGGCTGTTGCCATGGAAATAATTGTGATTTCACAAATTCTGTGCTATAAGCACTGCAGGAGGCAGTGGAAAAGGTGGTTGGCAAGAGGTACAGCAAGGACATGGGGGCAGTTCAGAGGAGTTGTTTCTGAACCTATCTTTTGAGATTTTCTGCTCCCTGTCCATTTTTTCTGGGTTTTGCCTTTTCTCCCCACTTTTTTCCTTTTTCTGTGTGTTTTTTCCCCTTTTTTGTAAATGTGATTTTATTAATGGTTGAAGCTTAACAATTTGGTGTATTCTTAAGTTGCTTGCAGAGGTTATTACAAAATGATGCAAAATGTTCCTTTTCTTGTCCTCAGGACAAGAATATAATGATTGCTGCTTGTGATAACTCACTTTTGGACAAAAGGGCAAGGGCTTAGAGCTAAGCATATTCAGTTTAAGTTACGTCTTTAGCCTAAAGAAATCCCTCTCAGGAAAACATTTTTCATAAATAGCAAAATAGGCTGAGGTGATCATGACAGGCAGATGCACTTAAAATTCTCTGTGATTGACAGTATTAAAACCTAATATAGTCGTTATTTAATTTTTAGCATGCTCTGCATTCAAACAAGTGCAGTCCTGAAGATCATTTTATGCAGCATCTGTTTTTAGCATTATATTGCAATTGCACATCTATACTGAAATCTTTTCTCTAAATTGGACACGTCCATGAAGACCTAATGAATCTTACTGGAGGAAATCAACTTTGTTATAAAATAAATTGAATTGTCAGCTTCCACAAGCTGAAAGCAAGTGGCACTCAGAAGAAGGAGAAATTCTGCTACTATATGTTTGAAAGCATCAAATAGTTTTTTCCCAGCTATTTACAGCAACTTTTCACTGATTAGTGTAGTTAGAGAATAAATATATTTGTGACTTTTAAATTAAGATCTTAACATTCATTTCTGGTCTTTTAGTAGGATGTAATTAGTAGTGATGAGGTCTTTTTAAATTAAAAATATAGAAAAAATGTTCTAGCCTGTCAGTTGTGTTAAACTGATCTAGAAATTGCTCTATTATTATTTTGATCTTTTTATGCTTTGTTACTCTGTAAATGGAGATAATAAGATCAGCTGTTATAAATGAAAGGGAAACGATAAGGATTGTTGAACATGACTGGCTTTACTGGACATATCTCAAATACTAGATATTTATCTTTTTTAGGCATGAGATTAGTTATAGAACTTTGTGCTGGTAGAGTAGAGGTAGTTATCAGTGAGATGATGAATATACTGATTCCTTTCTGGTAAAGTTGTTTAAAAGTCTTGGTAAGGAACCATTTGGCTAAAGGTAGTAGGATCTGACTGATATATAAACTCCTCCGTGATAAATGAATTTGAAGATCTTTGTTGCATGGATAGCCAGCAGATGTTTCAGTGCTTCACTGCCTATTCCTGTTACAGGTACATGTGACAGCATTGCAGCTATGAGTGGAATTTTAAAGAGGAAGTTTGAAGAAGTTGATGGCTCTTCATCCTGTTCCTGTGTGTGGGAATCAGATGATGACATTTCTAGCAGTGAAAGTGCTGACAGTGGAAATAATGTTCATCCAACAGCCAGTAATCATTTTATCCGTAAGTACTAAAGTGGTGTGTAAGCATGATCCTCCATTTTATACGACCTAAGGATTCAGCTTACTTGAAAGAGATGCAGTGTAGGCTATCTGCATTCATTTGGAAGCTTTTTTCTGTTTTTATTACATTTCAGTGTTGAGATTGTTAGAAATATTTCTTGTTTAAAAAAGCAACTACTTCTCTAATAGTTGTTTATGTAAAAACTAGTAGCTGTCAGAGTAAAATTCAGAAGTAACTTCACTTTTTTACTAATTCATTTACATCTAGAGAGATTGAAATGTTTCAAGTGTATGGGAGAGCACTTTCTGTTTTGGGTGGTGATTTGGGTGAGGAGGGAGGAGGGATTATCAACAGCAGCTTGGCTTGAAGTCTAGTGCTTTTGCTTGATCCTGGCAGTCAGGGTTGAGAGTAGCCTGCACTATCTGCTGTTTCAGAATAGCTGATTCCTATGGTTATCCACCATACTGCCTGAGCCAATGCAACCACATAGCCCTCTGTCCTTTTCTTTCATTCGTTACAGGAGTAAACTCAGTGTGTAATTCTCCCTGAGTGGAATATTAGATCTGTGCTTGATGTCTTGTGAGATGCTCAAAGAAAGCAGAAATTCTTTCCTTGTTTCCACTCAAGACCCAGCTGAACAGGAATAGTTAATTTACAGCATATTTTCTTTTGACTTCAGAGGTTGAGTTTGCAAGTTATGAGACTTGCATAATTTATCAAATCTATATAAACCCTCATATGTGCAGAAAATCATACATGTAAATGAGTAACAATAAGTGACCTGAACTACTTCTGAGAATTCATATGTACTTGCTGAGAGGATATTGCTTTTTTTTGGTTGGTGGGTTGGGTTGGGTTGGTTTGGTTTGGTTTGGTTTGTTTAAATTATCTGTCTTGCAAAGCTAGGCTAGTGCTATTTGTGAATCACAGCCGGAAGTAAGGTTAGTGTAGTTCCTTACCTGAAAATGAAAAAAGGCTACTCTGAATAAGGAACCCGCCACCTTTTCTCTGAGTAGACCTTTCAAAAGCACATTGATGGCTTGGATAATTGGGCTCAGAGGGTCAGGGTGAATGGATTGTTCTCTGCCTGGAGGCTGGTAACAGGTGGGGTAGCATAGGGGTCTGTCCTGGAACCTGTCCTGTTTAACATCTTTTTCAACGATCTGGAGGAGGTGATGGAGTGCACTTGTATCAGGTTTGCAAACTGGGGAGAGTAGTCGATGGCCTCAAGGCTCCCATTCCGAGGGACCTAGGCAGGCTGGAGGAGTGGGCTGATATAAGCCTTGTAAAATTCAGCAGGGACAAATGCAAAGGCATGCACCTGGGAGGGAAGAGCCCCTTGCAAGAATATAGACAGGCTGGTGGCTGGCTGGCTGGGGAGCAGCTCTACAGAAGAGGTGCTGGGGGTCTTGGCTGGCAGGCAGACAGCAGTGTGTCGTGGCGGCCAAGAAGGGCAAGAGCCTCCCACGCCGCATTATCAGGAGCCCAGCCGGCAGGGTGAGGGAAGTGATTTTGCCCCTCTACACAGCACTCGTTAGACCCTATCTGGAATGTTGTGCCCAGGTTTGCATCTCTCCGCCCCCGCCCCCAAGAGCGACATTGATAAGCTGGAGCAAGCTCAGCAGAGGGTCGCCAAGATGAAGAGGGGCCTGGAGTGCTTGCCCTGGGAGGAGAGGCTGAGGGACCTGGGCTTGTTCAGCCTGGAGCAGGGAAGGCTTTGAGGGGGACCTGATAGAAGCTGTGCAGTACCTACGAGGAAGTTATGAAGGATGGAGTCAGGCTTTTGGCAGTGGTACGTGGCAGGAGGGCAAGAGACAGCAGACATAAATTGAAATGAGAGGTTCACGCTGGATATAAGGAGAAGCTTTTTCCCCGGGAGGACATCCGGGCCTTGGGACAGGTTGCCCAGAGAGACTGTGCGGTCATTGTCCTTGGAGGTTTTGAAGACCAGGCTGGTTAAAGCCATGAGCAGCCTAGTCTGCTCTCCTTAGCTGACTTTGCTTTGATCAGGAGGTTGGGCAAGAAACCTGCTGAGGTCCTTTCTAACTTGAATTATTTTCTGGTTTTATGGGTTATGTACATGAGAGATTCAGAGAGAACTGAACTAGCTCTGCTTGTGCTAATTTTAGAACTGGGTTCACTGGGAAAGACAGTGTGGTAGTACCACGCATGTGTTTAGATTTTTGGGCTTTTGGATTTTTTTCTGCCAAGTCTATAGGGAGCCTTGTTTTGCTTCATCAACTTACTAGCTCAAGCATCTGCCAGCTCTGGTAGCTATCTGACCTGTTTCACTGCCAAATGTGTGTCTGTGTTCTGATTTGGAGTCTTGATGCCTTACTTCTGTGGGGGCAGAGAGAAGCCAGTACTGAGTGGTTTTGAAAAGCCAGTAGTTTTCTTCAAGAACTTAAAATACTAGTGAGAAGAAGAGGGATTGGGAATGGCTTGAGATACAGGTAGATGTGAGGACTTCCTCCCTCCCTGCTCCCCCAGCTCATTACCCTGTTCTGATTGAATTGGAGGCTTTTGTTGTTGGCTCTTGAACTTGAACTCCCTAGCTTAGTGATGGGGTTTTCAGAATCTGGAATTTGTTCCACTTGGCAGTCTGCCAGTGCTTCAGTCTAGTGAATAGGCTTCAGGGCATGATGCAGATGCATTTATTTTGCTTAGCTTTCATTTGTTTTCCATTTTTAGGTGGTTTTTGTTTTTTCATTTTCATTGTTTCATGCCTGACAAAGCTGCAACTTATTTGCTCGTGTTTCTGTAGTCAATGGCAGTACTTCTTTAATGCAGTTCATTTTGGGTAACTACTTTGTAAGGTTTTTGTGGGGGAGAAAAAAAAAAGCCTGACTGCTACAACAATAGACTTTGTAATTCACAAAGTAAATAAATCAGTTTGTGTTTTTGTGAAGCAGAAGAGAGAACAAAGATTGAATCTAAGGAGCACAGCTCAGCATAGCCACAGAATAGAAGCCACATCCACTTCTTACAGTTGTGTTTATATAAGGTGATGGAGAATCAGACCTATGGTCCAAGAAAATGCAGTAGTTCATGTAAATTACTCAGGAACTTCTGACTATTCTTTGAGGTCACAAGGAGAAGAAAATTTTGTGATTCCTTTATGAAGATATGATGCTAAAGCAGTTTTATTTTCCTAATTTTGCTAGCACTCATCATTTTTGGAAATATACTATTTTCTGGGGAGAGTGGGCTACTTTGAGCAATTACTGCAACAATTTTTTACTTAGAACAGGTTGTTCTGTTTTGCTTTGTTTTTCCTTCGTACAGGTTCTGGGATATGATTGTGTATTTTGTACCAGAACCCATTTTTTCTCAGCCAGATACTGGCAGTAGTTGTTTTCAGATTCCTGTTTTAAGAACCCAGTTCTCTATCATTGTTTTCAGTTAGTCATCAGCTTCTACAAAACGCAGATATTAAAATTTATTAACAGGCTGTGATCTCTAGATATACAAATGGAAGTCAGTAAGAATATTCAGAAATAAAGATCATCTGTGGGAGAAAGTTGCAGGATTAGCTCATACGGTATTTGAATACAGGGCAAAACATGCCTCACTAATGCAGGCAAGTATATCGTCACTAGCGTATGTTATATGCGTAACAGTAGGCTTTTAGAATATGTAAGATGTTTACCCTCATCTGAGATTACTGTCAAATTCTTTCCTCCTCAGCCCACTTCATGCAGTAGTGTGGTTATTCTGTATACATGTTCCTTGAACTCTAGGCTCCTGCTGTGTGCACAAGGCCACTGTGCTCTTCAGAAAAATCTAGAATAGTTAGTTTGAATTCCTCTCATTCTTCTTATGGATATATGCCAATTCATTGTTTCTCCAAGGGATCACTGAAACACATAAAAGCAACCTAAAAAACACTCTGTTATGCCATGAGCTCCAGTAATCCCTGTTAGTACATAGTAACTCTTTATGATAATGGAATGCAATATTATAACACTATATCATAAGTTGCACATAGATTAAGACTGCTGTTAATTATTAATGCTCAACATTTCACATTAATGTGTATGTTTCTTTTTCTGTGGTAGCATACTTTTTTCAAAATTAAATTTTGGGCATTTTCAAATCAATTTAATGATTACAGTAGCATTATATATTATATTAGATTTCCCTGGTGATGTGCACTGGATTTGAATATACTTTTTTAAAAAATACATAGTTATATGTGTGTTTGTGTGTGTGTGTGTGTATATATATATATAAAGTACAGTAAATGCAATAACCGTATATAGAAATATTCACTGATGTTTCAAATGTAAAATTTGTGACAAAATACTGCAGAACTGAAGAGGAGAGTGAGCAGCTACAGTATTTTTTGTGTTATGATTACTTCCTTCTCAGCAGGACTGTCTGCTTAAAGGGCAAATGGCTGCAGTAAGCTACTCCTGTAGGTTAGTTGTGACTAAGTGTCAGGTGGTTCCAGTAAAATGTTGGATGAACTCTCGTGTGGAGTTTGGTCTGTGATTTGGCTCTAGGAGATGGAGAGTGAAAAGCGGTTGTAGCTGTTGTTAGTTAAGAGTAGAATTTTACTTTGTGGAATTTCGTGTGGCACAGAAAGAGCCTGAAATAGTGTTTGGCATGGAGCTGGACCTGCTTGGTTGGAGAACAGGCATGCAGTTTATAATTCTTTTTTTGAATAGACTATGTAGGAGTCAAGAAAGCTAATGGCAGTATGTATTTTTTTTTAAAGGGACATTTGATTTGCCTTAGTTTAAAAGGCCAAAAATGGGATCTAAGGAATGTTGAGAACACTGTCCAAAAGTCCCTCCAGGGTATCTCAACCTTGCAGTCAAAGAAGTTCTGTCCGTCAAATTGGAGGCCTGTACTGAATGTTTTGGAAATAGTCTTTCTGTAGTTCATATAGCCCATGAGCAGAGCAGGGATAATACTACTTCACAGACTGTTAAGCAGATTATTGAAAATCATAATCATACCCGTTTTTAGAAGATGCTGTGTTTTTGATTTGAGGAATTAGTTGAGACTCTAGTTAAATTCACGGAAGCATTTCCAGCATGAAAACCTGTGTCAGGAGACATTTTCCTTTATCCCATTTTTATGTCATGACTGACTTCTCAGTTTTTACAGTTTCTATGGCAACCATGATTTTTGATTGGTAAAGAATAATAATAGTACTGAAAGGTTTTTTTTCTTTTTTTTCCTGACCATATAGTATTTTTCCATCAAAGGAATAGAGCAAGCACACCCAAGATGCTTTTCACTAATTAGTATTGTAGTTGAATTGCTGTTTAAATATGGATTCCTGTTTGTAGCAGACTCTACATATACTAATTTTTCAGATAGTACACATGAGAAAATAGCCTTATTAAAGTTGCTGAATAACTTTCTGGAAAACTCTTGATCATTTATACTTAGAATTTAAGACACTTTTACTTTTCAAATCATGTAGATATTTACATTCCCATGTTAATAGCTTCAGGAAACAGATTTACCAAGATACGGTGCTAAACAATGCAGCAGGCGATTTCCTGAGGTTCTTTGGCAATTCTGCAATTCATCAGCAAAATGATAGTTGGGAACTAAGGATGGAATTTCATCAGGTGAGAGTCTAAAGAAAGAAGAGAAGGGTAAGGAAATAAATTGCTAGGTTACAAGAGAACAGGGAGAGTGGTCTGGGATAACACAGAGAAGAACAAACAGAGAGCTAATCAGTGTGGGAAGACAGATTGTTGATGGTGTCCTATATGAAAGAAAGGAGAGAAGAGGTTCCCTGAGACAGGAGGAGCTTGACAAGCAACAGTTCTTTTATTTACTTTTTTTTGTTAGTATGAGCAAGAAAGTGGTAGTAACAGATTTCACTTGGTAAATATGTCAGCTTGCAGAAAAGGCTACAGATTGGCTGGCTCATAACTGGGAAAAGAGGGAGGGCTAATGAACAAAATGAGAATGAGTCAGCTTATCAAGACCAAAAGAATTTAATGCTTCAGCAGTTTACAAATTCTTCATCAGTGAAAATGACTTATCCTCTTTCACTGATGTGTATGTAACGTATTTCAAAATATCTGGTAACACTTTAGAAAATTACTGGAAAATGTTGATTGGGACATTCTGTAGTACTTCAGGTTTTGTTTTCTATTTATTAGCTAGAGAAAAGCCCCTTGTGCTAAGAACATATTTATAAATCTTGGTCCATATTCAGTAGTATGTACGGACTGCAGATCTGGAACCATCTTGTGCAGGCAGATCTGAAATCCTTAGATCAGAATGAGGGCAGCATGATGTATGAAATGAGATTTTCAAAACTGTTCTTGTCTGAGAGTTTTGTTAAAATTTAATATGGTGGTTGTATTTTTCCTTGATTTGTGGTACAAAATAAAAAACAGATTAGCAATTGAAGTATACCAGATCAAATTGTAAGCCATTATTTTTGGACTTCACAGATGATGATGTCTTCAGGTGCAATTATAATGTGAAAAACAATTTGAATAATTTTATGAATTTTATGAGTGCATGAAAATAATTTACAGGAATAGCATGTGTAGCTTCTTTTCTCTCTCCTGTGACATGTATGTACAATTTGAACAACATAAAATCATAATGACTGTGATTTTATTGATAAAGAGGTATGTAACTAAATCCACAGTCTTTAAAATCCTTCCATAAATTCATGTTTTTGACTAACTTTAAGCTATTTGAGCTAATTTTACCCCATGACCTTTTCTGGAGAAACCACAAGGTTAGAAAGTAGATGGGTTTTCTTTTAGTGAAGACTTCCTCTTTGGTCTTGGAAAAATAAGATCAAAATTTTAAAACTTTTTTCCTAAAGGTAAGCACTTAAGTATCTTGGGTGTTAAAGTAGCTGTTCTGCTTTTCACACATGAAGAAATATTGTGATGATATTTGGATAACATTTTGGACACAGTATGAGTACCTGGACAGATAGTGAAAGCTGTGGGTGGTGTGATGTCATCACATTTGCTTCTGTGAGAAAATTAAAGATTTTTATTCAGATTTGGATTTTTTATTAGGATAATGGATTTTCTTTTACCATTTTGTAACTTCTAATATCTTCATTTTTGTCTGGAAGTTTTTCTTTGTGCTTTCTTTCTCAAGGCCGCTCTATCCTAACACTAGCTTTTATTCCTACTGAGAGTCTCAATAGCCTTTCAGCAGCTTCCTTTGGATTATCTTTATGTGCTCTTATGAAGTAAACGAAGCTTCAGAAAGACTTATAATATCCTCTTTTCAAATCTAGTGCTATCTTTCTTGTTTCATGTTTAGTACATATGCTGCATTTTATGCTGGTTTACACCTTTTTAGTACCAGTCTTTAAAGGTGACTGATAAGCTAAGCCTGTTCTGCTGTTGTAAAAACTTAAAGCCAAGTTAGAATTAGTGCTGTTAATCAATGGTTAATTATTATAAGCTTTATAAATATTTTCATTGTGTATCATACTCAATATATGAGCCACTGATAATGTTTTCTGCTTTTTGAACCCTGCCCTGTTGTTCTTTGCCCACACAAACAATTAGTTTAGCTAGGGGAGAAAAACAGCAGAGAGACAATCACATACTCTAATTTAGAGGTTGGAAAAACAGTATATACATAGACTAAGTGCCAATATCTTTTTCCATTTTTGAATTAAATGTCTCCAATTTCTCAGTAAACTGATCTGCATTAGTGGTACGATTTCTTGTAGGCATTTTGATGGAAGTGAGTCTTTGAGAAAAATTAAGTAAAAGAAGATTATATTCTTAACATTTAGCAGTTTTTAAGTTCAAGAAGAACATTTCTTTCATTAAGGGCAACATGGAAGAAGGCCCTCAGCCGTTAAAATCAGAAATGTTAATAAGACGTTTCACTCTTCTAGAGAAAATGTTGTATTTTCAGATAATATAGATATACATTAACATTCCACTAATCTGTTGCTTTTCCATCTGTTATTTTGGCATTCCATTGTCAATCATTTCACACCATGTGCTGCCAATAAGTATCACTACTCTGTTTTTCTATCTGTCATTGCCTTGATTGAATCGATTCATATTGATAAGCAAAGGGCATCTGAGAACAAGGCTGAAAGAGGCAGCGAGAATGCTCACGCTAAAAGGTTTCTGTTGATGTTTGGTCTCATAGATGACGCACTGAGATCTCTTGGCATCGATTCGGTTTAGATGGTGGTTGGAGATTGAGCTGGCAGTCCTCATAATCCTGTTTCTCCATTCTCCATACCAGGCATACTGTCCCTGTATAATTAAGCTATGTGTATTTCTTAACATAACTGTGTGGTGACACATGCAGGGTCTTAATTCTTACAGGAAAAAATTGCTTTACTATCCACTGAGTTGATAACCATTGTACATCTCAGGAATATATCCTTGGAAGAAAGCAGGGTATGGTTATACTGCAGTAGTATAATGTCAAAAGAAGAAATCGGAATAGAGACAATAGAGAATAAATTACTGTTACTTTAAACATATTTTGGGGGAGTTTTGATTATATCGCATTCACACTGCTTAAGTTAAATACTTGAGATACTAAGTTCTAGACAATGTATAACTTTGATAATTGCATTTCATACATGGGAAACTAGATTTGTTCAGCAAATTTTTTAAGATCTTTACACAATCAGTCTCACAATTTGTGGATTTTGCTCACTTCTTATGAAGTCACATGCAATTTACGTGATGGACTGTTTCCCCTCCCTGGGTTCTGCTGCCTGAGGCTTTTTTCTTTTTTGTGGTCAGTCTTCATTGAAGTAAGTGGAGCTTTAAGTAGGAGTAGGTATTTTATTTGTGAGGAATTATACAGTGCTGCAATTACAACGTGTCACTGCAGGAGAGTGGGTTACCTTCTTATTATTGATTATCTGCTCATTATTTTAATATTATCTACTGAATACAAGATGATGCAATAAAGTCGTATTGTGCATATGTTCACTGTTAGTGGCTTCTTATGTCTAGCATTTTGAACAAACAAGAGGATTGCATCTGTGTCCTTGAGGACCTTACCATCTAAACAGCCAGTACTGTGGTAACTTAAGGAGGTGCATTCTTCTGCCTGTGTTGCACAAGCCTGATGACAGGGACAAGGTTACACGGATATCAAAATAAAGAGATGAATGAAAGCAATAGGAAATTAAATTTAAAAAAAAATATGTTTGGGAAGCACTATATCTAAGGTATAACAATGCAATTTTGCAGTTGTCATCTTGCAGTGTGTAAACATAGGGGACTGAAAGTCCAGAGTTGCGACCTTTATCCTCAGTTCTGCCAGAGACTGACTATATAAATTTAAGGAATCCATTCTTTAAGCTAAGGAAATAGGAACATAGGTTGGCCTTCCTGAGACATGGGAGTTAATTCCTTATTTTTAGTTGTCATTTTGGAACGTATTCCTAAGGAGAGCTTTATGAGTCATCAGAAGTAGGTACAGTAAAGTCCTACACTAAGATTCAAAGTATGCAAATTATACAGTAAGAGAAACAAACTGCAAGGTAGACCTATAAGAGCTGTACTTGCCTCACAGAAACTTGGGAAAGACTTCTGCTTTTCTCACAAATACATTTGCTTTCAAACAGAGATATTAAAAATGCAAAATACGACTATTGCTCTCATTTGAAGCCTACTGGAACATCAGAAAACAGTTTATGACCCAGTTCAACATTAGCAGTACTGTCTTTCAAGGCCACGTTCTGTGAGTCGGTGATTTGCACTTCTGGCAATGGCAGCTGAGGTGTCTTATCTTTTTGTCAGGTAAACTGCTGAAGTTGGCAGGTGCCAAGATGTTACTTAGTTAATCTTAGAAAAACATATAATGCTAGTAATTGTAGTAGTAAAGTATTTAAGATTCTGAGCCTGCTTTAAAAAAAAAATCAGAAATGCTCTCCTCAATGCTAATCAACACTGTTAATAGTCATTCTTCTGTTCACTGAACTTGTAATGTCTTTGGTGTTTTGTTTGTGTATATGAATGCTGATACTACCATACCACATTGTATTTGTAGCACTAACAACGTTGAGGCATGTGGATAGAGTCCAGACCTCAAAGCTTTTAATTCAGAATTTTCACAATACCTGTTAATAAATAGTTGGATAGTTGATAAGTAGCTGGTTCAGTCTGAATTCACGTAATAAAATGACTCTGTTCTAAAAGAGGAAGACCAGTTAGCAGTCCTCAAGGACACTGACCTGTCCTGTTCTTTTCTAGTTAACTATCAAAGTTGTTAGTATATTTTTGTAAGGTGGAGTCTTTCTATTTTAATTAATTCATCTTCAACTCTGTGCCCCAGAGTAATAGTGGTGAAAAAGGGATTTTCACCATCAGGTTGACTGAAGACTCTACTGTTATCTCCCAAATGAGGCATTAGCTGGTGTTACCTATTATTCCAGCCTTTTTATATTACTGGGTTTTGCTCTGTGTTTGGGTGCAAGATAATATGCCAACCCATAAAGTCCCACTTGCAGTGAATGTACTGAATATGCCATCGTGGAACTGACTGTGTCCTTATCAAAGATGGTTTAAGCTAGTATGAATGCTTTTTGAGCTTTCTGTATTACTGATGTTTAGTGGATTGCTCTGTTTAAATATTTTGCTTGTTCACAATTTCTTCTGAAGTTGATTGTTTTTGATGCTCCAGACTTAGGATGCAGGCAAAGGGTAGATTTTTAGTACTGAATAGCTAGTTTTTATGTTTTTCCAACTGAATAGCTAGTTTTTATGTTTTTCCAACTGAATAGCTAGTTTTTATGTTTTTCCAACCGAATAGCTAGTTTTTATGTTTTTCCAACCGAATAGCTAGTTTATCTATTCAAGGATATTAGGGGGATACTTTTGAAAATATTAAAGCAGGAGCTATATTTAAAGGTAAACCTCTTTTGTACTTTAACTGAGGCACAGCTGTACTTGTACATCACCTGTTATCAAAGAAAGCAGCTATAGGCGATGGTCATCTGTAGAGCCATAGTTCAGCAGTGGTTACTATGGAAACAGTAAGTGACCTACATTTTACCAAAAGTGATGAAGTTTCTGTGATTTCTTTTTTAAATGACACATGCCTATTTTAATTTATTTCTACTACTGTTTTTCTTCTTTTGCTCATTGTTTTACTCAATTTTTAGTTTTGAGTGATTAGTGTGGAATTGACACAAATCTTGGAGCAGAGATATCATTTCCATGTTACACTGCTATCTAAAGTTAATAGAAATTGCAGCCTTTCTGTCATGTCTAATTATATGTTCATAGGAAGAAGATAACACAATTTAATTACAGAGTGCATTATTATAATAATGTATTATTTATATAGCTTTTGGTATATGGTCTATAATGGCTTGCAGTGGAAGGCCAATTCACACAAATTTATCTATTTGACTAACACTTCAAGTCACTAGGCTACTGTATGAATAAAGTTACTCAAACTGTTAGGCCTTGAGTAAATGGTAACTTCAGCTTGTCATTGCCTTTAAAGAAATGAGAATTTTATCATAAAACAAGAGAATATTCTGCAGAGATTGTTGAAGAAATGAGCAGCCAGAAGAGAGGATGATATATGACATTCGAAATAAGGCTTCAGTTGGCATTTCAGATGTACATCTCACACAACAAGATCAACATAAAAGATAAATGTTGGGCTAGAGCATGTGTCTAATGAAGTCGTTAACTGTTCTGATTTGTCTAAAGCTATAGCTTACAGATGAGCCAGGCCTGGATTTTCAGAAGGTTTTATTAAAACAGGTTCTCAGAAAAGAATTTAAATTTAATGATTTTCATTTGGGTGGTTTTGTTGATGTTTAGATAAAACCTTGTTCTACTTTGAATTGTTTAATGTACTTTGTGTTAAGGAATCTTAAGTTTCATAGAATTTGAAGACAGAGAAAAGCTAGAATACAGAGTTGTTTGGGGCCAAATATATATTCCCTAGTTATTTTGTGAGCCATCTGCTAATCACGGAAACAGTCTCCCATAGCCATCAGAGCCTAACATGACATTTGGTGGGACTACCTGAGGCTGTGGTGGGAATACACAGATTCGTAACTACCAGTATCTGCAGTCCTTGCTCTCTGTCCCACTGGCAGCACAAAATGATAAACTGCTCACACGTGCAGTATCATACACACAGCAGCTGATACTGAAACCACCTCCTGATTACTCCCATCTTCCCCATTTCTGCTTAATGCTTAAGCATATTTTGCAGCTCTGTTTATTGCTCTGAAGTTTGTACAAGCTATTCTGTGTGGTCCATGCTGCTGGGCGTGCTGCTTTCCATCACCTCAGCCATGTATTACTACATCAGCTACTGACCCATTTTTGTTTGCATACCTCAAAAATTAAAACATTTTTTGTTACCCTGTTTTTTGCCCTAGAAAGTTTGAGTTGCATGTACATCTGCCTACACTGTGATGCATGAAAACAGCAGCAGCAGTATCAGTGAGAAATATTAATTACTTTGTGTAAAATGGCCAGTTCTAAGTGCTTTGGGAGTTATCTAGTCTGCCTTTGTTACAGGCTTTAATTATCACCTGAACTTCCTGTATCATGATCTAAAACATGGTATTCTCATATTATTTCGATCCTGAAAAATCATAAGTGTGCTTTAAATAGAGAATAGTATTTGTCAATCATCACATCACTGACACTCGAGATCACAGTAAAGGCAGAGTTGTTGCGATGTGTTATATGCCCAGAGAATCACAGCTAACAGAGCATGCCCTGTGCTGAAGGAAGATATGAAAATCACCAGAAGTCCCTCTGGACTCTGGACCTAGCTTCTTAACAACTGCATCATTATAAACTAGCTATGGGCATGAAATACCTTCCAGGCACCTTTGAAGTTTCTCTGTACTACTTCTGGGCATGAGCTAGTTTCCAGCTGTGATCAGTTTTCAGTGCCACAGAAGGAGGTGAAAAATGATGAGTCAAACCATAGAAACCAGATTCTGTATTCAGAAGTGTTGAAATGAATATTCCTTTCTGGTCCTCCACAAGTTGAGTTGAAATGCAGAACCAAAATATTATTATGAAGTTATTTTAATGCAGGACCACACATGTTATGGGCCAGAATGGAAGGTGATGCAAACTGGTATCTAATCCTGAAGCCAAAACTGTCACTGGCTTGTGCCATTGTTTCCTTCTCCCTTTACCGTAGCCACATGCACAAGTATGCAGTATGGACCAAATGTCTTTTCCAAAACCTAAATCCAAGAATGTCTTTTAGAAAAATAGCAAACCTTGCTTTAAGGACTTCAACAGATGGCAAGTCTGCCACCTGCCTTGGTAAACAAGATTAATGTTTAATTGTCCTTGCTGTTACAAAATTATGTCATGTTCTGCGAAAGATGCCTTCTAGGTTTTCAGACTTACTGTTGTGTCAGAACAAAAGTAGCTGCAGCGTACTGGAAACCAAATTTGTGTACCAGTTACGTGCTCAAAGATTATATATTTATCTAAACTAAAAAATCAGATCTGCTCCTTATTAAATATTTCATCTTGTAGAGGTAATAATTATTGTTCTTATATTAAATATTTTGGTGAAATAATCTCTATGGCTTACTTACACACAACTCGCATGTTGTCTTCTGACATTTTTTCCTCATATGTTAATTGGCTTCATTGCAAACAAAGTGTTTGTCCTGTGAGTGTGCATAAGGCATCACTAATACTTTGACAGAAATTCTGAATGTTCGTTGGTATCATTTTAACGGTAATGAGATGTGAATTTCATTTTTTTAAGGACAGATTAAGGAATTGTCTACAGACTGAAAACATGATTTCAGAGGTCTAAAAATCTCCTGAGAGAAACTGGCGTTCTTTGAGATCACAAGGTCAGTAGTACGGTAGCAGTTATTCGTGTGCATATATCCATACAGTTATGTGGCCCCAGTTTCAATTTTCTACTATCTGACGGTGCAAGGCATGATGTTATATTTTAAGCTGCAGGGATTTTTATTAGCAATTTTAGAACCATATTAGTGAAAACATTCCAATTTCCAGCTGCAACTTTAAGTTTAAAATTTTTACAATTCACACTAAAAACTATTGGAAGATCAGTATACATCAGCAGCTTGCAATGTGATTGGATTTGTACAGGAAAAATGTTCCTAAATTGTTGCCTGTGTTTGTAAATTAACTGTTGTATATTTACATTTTTATTCACTTGCTTGCAAGGGTATAAACTCTTTAATATTTTGGAAAAGGAAACACAAAGTTGTCTGAAGAGGTACTTTTAAAGCTTGTATTTTAATTTTTATGATGTGATGGGTTGTTCACTTGTTTGTTTGGAAAGTTCACCTAATCAAAGACTGGAAGTAATCAGTATGATGTATTCAACCACTAAGACCTAGGCAATACATTTCAAGTAGTAAATGTGTTCAGAGCTGTGTGTAATCAGTGTATAGGGTTTTAGTAACTTCACAAAATAATTTAAAATGTTTGATACATAGCAAAACTGATGCTAGTATCTTCTTTTAGATATTGTGTCCATAATTTATTGTAAGCTTTGCTCAGATATAGGAAAAAAACTAAAATTTTCCAGTATCACTGTATAACGGCTTTGAACATATTTCATTTATCTTTTTCCCCTGAATGACAACATGTAACATATCTTTGAGCATTTGTATAATCGTCATTAAATCTTTTAAGCGTTCGTTATTAGAATGTTATTTTTAAATGTTGCATGTATTGCTGAAATTGGAAAGTTTGAGTGTGGATAACTCTTATTTTGAAAGGACTATATGGATTGTGGGTTAACAAGTCTGTGAGTGCACACATTCAACATGGCTTTTTATGAATGAGAGGATCCAAATGTAGTAATGTTCTGCCTACGTACAGGGCTGTATCATGTGGACCTGCTTAGGGCAGTATTCCACAACCATAGATTCACTGATTGTCTTCTACTATTACACGCTCACTGAATATTTTTATAGTTTGACTCAAATGCACCTTTTCTGTGATCTCTTTACTTTATCGAGATTATCCTAATCACATGTTACTGAAGATGATTGAGAATTGATTCTGTTTCCATAACTTGAGCGTTAAATAATGTTGTGTCTGACTTTGATTATCTCTGATGAGTTTCTACAATGAAAAGGAGGACCCAACTGCTTAATAAAGGTTTACCTGAAATAGAAATGGTCTCAACTTTCCTCATCTCTAGTGTACAAGTGAAGACCAATTCATTAGAATTTTCTCCTAACTCATTTAAGAACGAGTAACACTCTTGATACTGAAATATTTTCCTTTTGGTATGCTCAAATGATGTGAAGAAGAGTGTTCCTCCTGTTTCTGTGCTTAGCATGCAATATACTGGAGCTATAATGAAAGAAAAAACAGTCTTGCTGACCTAAGAGATCCTCTGTTCAGTTAGTGACAAATGCTGCAGGAAAACTTTATGAATGAAATAATCCTTGGTGTCCCCATTGTTCCATGGCTAGATACAATTAAAAATGTGATTTAGAAAGGTAATAGGTCAATATTCCGGTAGTGACTGTGTTAGACAGAGGGGTATGTGGGGGATTTTCCAGTACTGAACAGTTTACATTAAGATGAGCTGAATAGCTCACTCTTAATATGTTACCTTCTCTAGACAGATGGATACATATGTAAAATGATGGGAAAATCTTCAGTAGAAGAGTGGTATGTCTGTGTTGCAGTATATTAATGTTATTAAAATTATCAAACTTAATTATTATTTAATTATTTAAAACGATCAAACTTCTTTGAATTATGGTGCATAAAGAAATCTTGTAAGGCCCTTACTGAAGGGAAAACTTTTGAGCTTACTAGCTACACGATAATGCTATATCTGTAACTTTATTTTTCAGTTTCTGGTGAATTTTTGGCTTGATATTATTGACTCCTGATGGGTTTTAGAGACCAGAGGAAGCTTAGCTAGGGTTCACTAGTAATAAATCTATAAAGAGGTTGGACAATTCATAGATACACAAACAGGCAGAATCCTTTGAATCCTTCAGAGCATAACATCAGTGATCATCAAAACCCATGCCCTAAGTGCTATGATGTTTATTCCTGTTTCATCATCTCATGCTATATTACAGTGCTTTAGGTGACCGTATAACATTTCCTTTAGATATCTGAATCTCTATTTAAATATTGGCATTCTAGTGAAATAAAGCATATGCAGGGACTTTTCCATCCTTATGATGGATGAACTGGTTTTTTTAGTCAACAGACTAGTATAATTTTATACTAAAATTTGTATCTTTTTAACCTGTATATCAAAAGAAACATTTATTAGGATAATTTCACAAAAGTACATGATTTAGGAATCTAAACTTCATTACTTTTTAATAGAATGAAGACTTCTTATTCAACTGTTTACTTTTTTCAAATTTCTATCGATAATGTGTCACTATGTTTAATCTTGCCTTAGTGAGAGAAGTATCTTAGAGCTCAAAAGTACTGTAAAGAAGCCAGTGTCTTACATACCCTCAGTTTACTAGAATTCCTTTCCTAACCTGTAGGTATTCCCAGTTTCCAACCTGATGTTGCTTGTCATTTTGTAGTATTTGTTGTTTTGTTGAAATCTTTATGAAATTGGGGGGGAAAGGGGAGGAAAAAGCACAAAAGACACACAAAGCAACTTCAGCTAAATGCCAGAAGTTTCAACCTGAGTAAAAATAGTGGAATTGTTTGTGAAAGGCAGTTGCATGCCATAGGTAGATCCCATGCTACCATTTTACATGGAAAATACATTGTAGACTCAGTGAGCTGAACTTTTGGAGTTACCTGCAAAACACTTATAAGGAAGAAAGATTTTTATCTGCTATTGTACAGCTGAAAAAAATCCAGGAGAGCCTTTCACTCACTGCCAAATCTGTGTTTAAAGGAAAAGACCTCAAGCGCTCCATGCAGAGGAGCACCCAGTTCCTGTAGCCACTGGGTATAGGAGTTTGTGTTCTCATTTGTTGTGATGAATAGCCTTTTGGTAAGAAGATAGTACTCTCCCTCCTGTTTCTGTAATTTTCTCAGAACTATGTATAACAGAGGAGCTTGTGATTCTTGACTTTGACCATGTGATTTGATAGGAATCTTAGATTTATTAAAAATTGTTGTTTAATATTAACTTAAAGAAAATGCTTCATTTATTTCAGAAAACATGGAAACATGAGTCAGATTTCTGGAATACATTTCTTAGATACCTAGATATTGCAGAACTTCTGGAACATGTTGATATAATTGCACCTAAAAATTCTGGGTCATCCTCAGACACTGGAAGATAGTTATTGCCCGCTACTAATTCCTTGCTACATATGTTATCCTATAATCATCTAGTACTTCAGTGTCATGCAAAGTTTTTTCATGTTCTTCTGATTTGAGAAGTGAAAGAAGGATAAAATTCCCCCCAGCACTTGGAATGAAGTTTCTGAACTACGTAAGAGAGCAGCTAACAGGGCTTTCCTTTTTTAGGATTTACTTAATAAATAACAGAAGTAACGTAATACATACCCTAAGAGCATAACTATTACATTATCAAGATAATTATTTACCATATTCATCTCTGGCTAGTGTTTTACATTCTTTTTGGAACAATTTTTCCTCCTGTCTCCCTTCTTTTTGTGAGGAGGAATTTTGTTTTGTGTGCTTCTTAAATAGCAGTGTGACTGCTGTAGCTAATTCATAAGAATAAGCAAGCTATCAAAACAAGGACAAGCTGGGAAAATTCAAAAATGAACCTCAGGTGAGATCTGCACAGAATTACTGATAAAAAGTTTTTCAAAGAGGTTTTTGTGTTAATAAGTTAAATTTAAGTAGCTTTAGAAGTTCCTATTCTGCAGTTATCTCATAACAGACCACAGTTTCAAACATCTCTGTGACTTCTTTGCCTTCTTCAGGCAGCAGCCTCTTTTCCACGCTTCATGGACACCCCTCCCTTACCTTCTCTCCCAACAGCATCACAACAGCCTCCACTTAATTTCTCCTTGTGGATCAGCCCTCCTCAGCATTGTTGACAGTCTTCATGGCCTTAATAGAGCAAGTGTATTTCAGGATATAATTTGATGCATTGAGTGAGGCCATTTTTCCATTTTTGGAGTGTTTTCCCATCTTTGTGTGTTGATATATTTGAATTTCTCTTTCAGTTACAGGAGAGACAAGTGATAGAAATTTCTGCCTACCTGTAAGATGCCAAATACAATTTTGATGAAACACATTTTTGTCCTTCCATAAGGAGTAACTGCTAGCTAATAACAATTCTGCTTTTAAAACATGAAGTCCCTGACCACTGTCTCCATGCTGCAAGCTTTGGCTAGCAACAAAGGAGGAAAAAAAACCCTGTCCAAACATCTACAACTCTTGAAATGACTCCGTATTCATAAAGGGACTGAATGGTGACGGAAGTGGAAGATGTACGTGTTTAAATCTCAATCCGTTGTCCTAAAGCTTGTAAAGGAATGAAAAGAAAGCAGTTACCCAATTGTGCTGGTACAGCTGCCCAGGTACAGCAACTGTGAAATCTGTAGTAGAACATGATTCAGTTGTTCTAAACCACTATGTCACCTAATTTGGCCCTGTGTGCTGTATCATAGTATCTGGATCCAGTGGCTGCTGTAGTCCTTCTTAGCTGGTGGGGATGACTTTGTTGAGGGTGTTACACTGCACACAGGTGCTGTTCCAATGCTGCTGGCTTGGTGTTCGCCTGTGCGCTGTTCACTCTTAGCACAGGAGAGAAGTAAGACACAGAAAGATTTGCCAAAGACTCTGAATTTCTGGTGGGGACGGTCTCCACTATCACAAAGGTAGTGGCTTCTCCCGACAGGATCTGTAAAAGTGCAGGATAACTGAACAGACATCTTATAGTTGATACTTCAGAACCTAATGGGATGGTTTTCTGTTTAAAACAGGCATCATTTAATTTTATATGACAGCAGCTGAATTTTAATGCATAGCATAATAAAGCCTGAACCCGTTAGCTGAGGTCGGTCAGTCTACTAGTGTTTCCTTATAGGCTTGGTTAAGCATATAAAGAAAAATTCTTATCTTCTAAGCACCTTCCAATGAATAACCATCTAGTACAAGAGAGTTTTTAATCAGAAATCACAGAATATAGGAACCTAGAAGGAAGACTTTGACTATAAATTTTCTCATAGCACTTTTCGTCATAGAAATTAGAAATATGTCATAAAAAGAAGATTTAAAGGCATGTGTCCCATATTCCAACTGAGAGACCAGCTGCTGCAAAATTTCTGTCATGGTTCTAGGGGCTCGTGTTGTGGATTGTAGGGCTGTGATTTCCTTTAGAGTTTTGCTCTGATACTGGTATTAGCTAAAAAAAAATTTCCTGGTCGTCGCAAAACCCAGTGTTCAGAGAGGAAAATTAATTTATATGTTGTGTACTTCTTATTAAATGTTAGCTATAAAAATACATAAGCTGTCTATTTCAGGATGGGAACCAGTTTAAAAATCCTCAATAATTCCCTTGGAGAAGGTGTGAATAATTTTAAAGAATAAGCACTTCTCTCTTCTCTCACTCTACTCTTTTGTCCATTAAGATATGGATTTTGTTCATAATATGATGTAGTGGTTGAACTGCAGACTTGGGAGACTTGTTTTTAAGGCTGTTGCCTTCCCTTGCTTTGGGTATCTGAGGAATTCATTAAGTGAATCTGGCCAGGAGAGATTAGGGCCCTCTTTCAGGAAGGTGCTTTAGTTATTGTTATACTTAACAAAATTAACTGTGGGGACCATTGTTTTTTTAGTATCTGCACTCACTCAAACGAGACCTTAAAAATCCAACCAAATTACAGCTGAATAAATGCTGAAAGATGCTGATGAGCAATTTCAAAAATGCACATTATTTGTGCTTAAATATTTTAACAATCTATTTCTCCCTGCCTCATTTTCTTCATCATCTCTATTGTCATTTTGATTGTTTGAAAAGCATTAAAATTCAGCAGTCCAGTTTAGTAAGCCCTAGACACATTCTTGCTATTTCTAATCCATCAAGAGTACCCAACAGCTCTTTTATTTCTTTACTTGGGCTTCCCTACCTAGCTGTCTAATGAGGTCAGGAAGGTCAGAAGAAACTAGCAAGAAAGGTCAGAACGGCTTATGCATCGGTCCTTTTCCGTAGGCTGATATTCAACATGCTGGGAATGGGTCAGGTTGTACTGTTTGGATTGTACGGAGAAAGAATGACCAGTTTGACAAGTAGCTCTCATTACCCTTTCCCACAGAATGTATTTCTGTGACTACAGCAATTAGTAGGGATTATCCTTGAGAAGAGAAAGAAATGGCTTTTAACAGTTTGTGTGTACTAAAATAATGCTAAATGTTTTAGATGTTTCTTATTTGAAGGATTTTTTGTAACTTCAGTTGGCAGGATATCACCGTTTATCAGAAGAAACAATACATTTCCATCCACTTATTCCTATTACTTAGATGTAAGTAAAATTGTGAAGTTCATATTAAGCTTAAACTTTTACATTTGCCACCGTAATTTGTTTTTTTTTTCTTTTTAAATGATAATAGCGCAAAATAATTCCTGCGCGATTTTCTTCCTATTAATTATTTTGACTTCTTCAATCAGACTGAATCTTTCTGGCAGTCTTGAAGCACGCCTTATACTCTTAATTCACTAAGAGCAAAATTGTGAGATAAGTAACAATAAGATGTTTGACTATGTACATATGGAGAAGCTAAGTTCAAAGTGGTTAAACTGCCCAAGATCTCACAATTATTCATTAAAAATGGCTTTCAGGGCTTTAACTGTTTTTGGATTTCAGGTCGTTGCTGCCAGGCCAATGCTAACAGTTAGATAGGTTCTCCATTTTTTAATCCATATCCTCTTTTTAATCCTCTGTATAATGAAAATAAATGTGCTGCAATTAATAATAATTGCTTGGCTTATTCTTTGCAATATTTCTCTTCTCAGGCTATGCTTCAGAGTTTTCACTGATTAGCCACTGTCTAGTAAAAATTCCCCTACAATCTATTTGATACTTAATGTACACGTTGGTCTCTGAATTTTTTTTTTTTTTGTCTTCTGAAGAAGATTTGGCTTTGATAGAAGACTGAGTGTTGGAGTGTTTCAGTGCTCTTAACACTAGTAAAGTCACCTGGTAACTTGTTTATATGCTTAGATCAAACAAATTGCCAGATTTGTGGACAGGCAGGAATTTTTACTCAGTTTTTGGTTCAGGCCAGATTTGACTTAGGCTCTGGGCCTGTTTAGTACTTTGGGTTTTGGCTATTTTTATCCCTGTCGCATTAGTTTGAGGTCACTTGTACACTTTGACCAATTGCTCTGTGATTTTTATGAAGCTATGTGATGCCTCTGCTATTCTGCTCAGCGCATACTGCGTTTTGTGGATTTTGCCTCTAACTTTGCTGGAGAGTTTGGATGCAAGTGAGTTTTGGGGAGGAGAAGTGGGTACAAATGTATTCCTAGCACAGGTTGGCAGTGCCATAGTGTGTATTTCTGATTTTCTCACTCAGTTGCTTTACAGGTGTGTTCCTTTCGGACTTTTACTATAAACTCATTTTTCACTGAATAGTTTGTCTTGTGCATCTCCTGCTAGATAGCTAACGGAACATCTTTTATATTTAACATGAACATCTTTGAGTGATGTTGAGCTGAAGGTCCCCAACTAAAACTGAGTTGTTAAGCCTTCTACCTTTGTGCTTGATTTCTTGGCTATTATAGATAATCTCTGTATCCTGCCTGCAACTTAACCACTGAGTCTTAATATAAGCTAAGTCTATTCCTCGCAATCTTCATTACTCTTAAGCCTTAAAAATTCCTTCTACAAATCATCTTTTCGGTTGGACTTTTCAACTCATCTGGGAGGCAAACTTTTTAGTATTTCCCATCTCAAGTATTACTGTGTTCTCGTGTGTATCTAATGCTGCTTCAAAGATGACTTTACTTTGACCACCTCATGCATCTCTTTGCATCCCCTTCAGCAGAACACTTTTTTACTGTTGTAAATGTATGCTATTTGACTCTGCTTCTTGGTAGAGACAAGTTCTTCTTCATCTTTTCCTCTCCACTTACCTGTCAACATTCATTAATATTGGTAGCTTTTAAAATTTTCAGCTCCCATGCTGTTTCTAATGTTTTGTTCCAGTTCCTGTAAGTCTGTAAATGTACTTCATTGGTTTTTAGATCCTTTTGTAAAACTCACCTTTGCCATTATGCCTAAAAATTTTTCAGATGCCATGTAAAAATAACTGTTATGAGATGACAAATGCCATCTCTTCATTTTCTTTGCGATCCCATCTCTTTGAATCGATCTTTATCTCTTCCTTGACATTTAAGATATATTACTTTTAAAACAGAGACCAACTTTTTTAGTTTCTGTTAATGCTGTTGTTATTGTGGTATGATAATGTAAGGATACCTACCAGGCAAGGTTTGTGGGAAAAGTAACATTTTTTTAATTAGATTAACTTATACAGACAGGCTTTTGTGTATATGACCTCATGTCCTCAAAGCATTCCGTTTTCCTAGTTATCTTAGCTGGTCTAATTAATGATACTACTTTTCTCTGCAAACTGCCTCTATCATTGCTTGACACAATGTCATGAAAGGGCTATCAGTTATCAATTTGTGTCTGTTCATGATTATGACTGTAACTTTTGAGTTTGCAACTGCAGCAAAAAAATAAGATCAACACCAAGTAAATACCAGTTTGCTGTGGTAGGTATGTTAAAAGCTAAACATGAGAACTTTTCAGGAATTCTTTTAAGTGCTGCAGATAATAAGAGAACTGCAGGATACTCAATGCATGGTTGTGACCTTATTGTCGTAAAAGGCATGAAATACGTCTTTGGCATTTAAAAGGGGTAACTACTGTCTCTCAATCCAAGACATCCAGGGTAGTGAGAATGTCGTTACTCTGGAAGAGTAGAACGGTTGGCCCTGGCAAACAGTAATAGTTTTTGAAATCTGCATTTACTATCCTTTGTCTTGGTGACTTACATAGTCATTACTGACAGGGGAGTTGCTGCAGAATGGGAACAGTTATATGGACACAGCTAAAGCAGCAGGATCATTGAAATCCGCCTGCTTGAAGAGATCGAATGAGACAGCAGAGGACCTTGACTTCATTCTTTTCAGTCACAAAACTGGTTAGTTCCTCTGAGCTTGGAGCTGTTGACCTGGTAGAAGGCTGCTAACAGTAAATGACAGCTGGTGCTGTCAGCTGACACCTTTTCTGTAACCTGGAAGGTCAAAACAGGCAAGTTGACTAGGCTCTTTCTAAATATCTGACAAGACTAGTATTATCTCCATCTATTTTAGTAGAAATAACCAGGGTCTTCATGCTGCTAAAAGGGAAAATCTTGTGACAGACACAGGACTATCCGCAGTGCTTCAAGATGTCAGGCCAAAGGGATAAATTTGGTTGGCAAACCTATTCACTGATACATTTATTGTGAGGATCCCAAAAATCACACTGAATTAATAATCACTTCTTTTCTGCAACATAGGAAACCACCAAGTGAAGCAACTTCCTACCAGGTGATATCAGTGTTCCCCACAGTCAGTCAGTTTTGTCTGTGCCATAAATTGGTGAGCCTTATTCAAAATATTTGCATATAATCCTGGACAGAAGTTTGATATTTTTTAACTGCTCACTGGAAAAGATGTGAAGTAATGATAAAATAGGGACTCATCTCCATTGAAAATGCACAAATACAACATAAAATGCTGAAAAAACATGATCTTTGAAGACTAGCCTGACATATTCAACCCTTGGCATTGCACTTCAATCTGAGAGATCAGCATATCTACTTCATACTATGAGGAAAAGTCTAATTGGAACATTAAGGCCTGTAGCTGGTAGGTGGCAAGCAATTTAATTTTAAAAATTCATGAAGATATCTGAAATGCTGAAGTCTTGAAAGACATTTGGGCTTTAAAAATAGTCTGAAGGTATCTTTATTCAGTCTCGATGCATTTCAGATAGACTTCTGAGATAAAACAAGCACTTGATTACCACTTCTACAAAAGAACTTCCAGACTTCAGCACGTTCCAAAAATGTTGATCCTTATACTGTTTAGGGCATGTGACAACTGCAGTTATCCTTTATACCTTTGGAAAGGTAGACCCAAAGCACAGTGTCCTTGAACACCAGTTGAAAACTGTGTAGTCAAATTGTAAATCAGTAGTCTGTTTTAATTGTTCATTGAAGTCGTGGATTCATAATGAGACATCTTAAAACTGTCTACCAATTTTCTAATCCGAATGTGGTTATTTAACTACTGTTAATCAGTCTCCTTCCTGTAGGAAAGAAATGGCAATCATTGTTCATTAGAAAGCATATTTCTGAACTGGAGGGTCTTACTGTATCACTGACACTTTGTTTTCTTTCAATGTTTCAATGTCATCTCCAAGTCATTAATGTTTATAATGAAATAATCAAAGGATTGCTGTAAGCATATTGTGGTTCAGGTTCTAACTTGATGGCAATCTGGCATATAGGCTATGTAACTTATTTTGGTTTCTAAATATATGAAAGGAGTCTTCTCTATTGAATTTCTTAACTACTTTAACATTGATTTCAGAGGAAGCCACATCATCACCGTATTTTTAGGGAACAAGGAGGAAAATCTCCTGCAAAATACTTTTGCCTAATAACCTTCTTAATGTAGTCTTCTGTCATGGAACATATGGGGGAAAATTGTATTTTGTTCTGCTGGTAGAGAAAATTCAACATAAGTAATAAACTTTCCAGTGCTGTGCTGACGTTATCGATGATGCTGGTACACAAAAAAGGAAGTGAAGAAAAATTATTTTCAAGCTCTGCTGGATACATGTATGGGAAAGAAATCAATGCTGGCCAAATGGAAATGGGCAGAATTATTAAAGGAGAATCAGTTTCTAGGCTGTAAAGGTTATTTAAAACAGTGAAAAATTAAAGAAAAATGAAAAGGACCTGAAAATACAGCCTGGAATATAGTGTCCTTTTAAACTTTGAACAACAGATCTAAGGTGGTATGTGGGGTGTACAAAGGTGGGAGTGTTGCAGCCAATTCACTTCCTGTGGAACAAGATCTTTAATTGATGTTTTTTTAAATTCAATACAGACACCTTGTTTTAGTATTTAAGTCTCTTCTTGCTTATAAGAATAAAAGTCCACACACTGTATACTTTATTCTAAGTAGTGCGTTGGAAATGTCTTGTGTTGTAGGTTGGGCCTCTTTGTAAGTTACTCCCTAGCTGTTGTGAAATGCAAAAATACTTTACGCTGCTGTTGAGGTCTGTCTGTGTGCCTATTATTTTATCTTTGTCGCTATTCAAATTAATAAACTTGTGCATGTATGGTAGGCAGGAACAATTTCCAAGATTTTAATGAAAGATTCATCTTCCAGTGGAAGGAATCTTTAGTAGCTGACAAAAACTAAAGAGCTTTTCTGCTGCAGTATGAAAATCTTCAAAGTGAAGAAAGAGGTAATGCTGCTGGTTATAGTGGTGAAGAGAACTTCAGAAAGTTCTATCGAGAGTAAGTCCAGTAAGAAAAGATGGTCTGCTGCTTCTTGACCAGATTTTATTCCTGTTTCAACTGCATTAACGTCAGTAAATTTCTTTCTGGTTTTCTGTTGTATAAGGGAGATTAGAACCAAATACTTGAAGGGAAAGAGAGAGGGAAAATAATAGTTATCATGCTTGCTTCAAGTATCTCTGTGTGATTTTATTTATTTTTAAGCTTTCTGCTGGTCAACAATCAAATGAAACTTAGAAGCTGAAAAATTGTAATTAGAGAAAAGGTGCGCTTAGTAACCAAGCAATAGAAAAGGAAAGAAGTATGTCAGTTAATTAATAACTAAAAGCCACCTTTATGTTTCTGCTGTTTACATCTTACAATTTCTAGCCACATTAGGAATAGCTCTGTGTAGCTCTGAATTACTACCCGGCATGGTTCATGTTGTGATGTCTGAGCTGTCATGGAAACTAGCTAGAGCAAAGCTGGCTTGTGAAATAGATGGCAGCAAAGGCACTCTGCTTTCTTAAAGTATATGGCTTTTTCTTAAGTCTTTTTTTTTCCTTATCTTTTTTAACAAGATAACGAGACATTTACTCTTTAAAATAGAGCAAACTCTTGAGAAACTTCATGGTCTGCTGGTATTCTGGACCTTGTATAAGGCCAACCATGGCTGTATCAAGCATTACAGCAACACTTGCAAAATTAATTACTTTGATTATTCACATTGTCTAATGCAGCAGCAGTTAAGAGGTTCTTTTGCCACTTGCTGTATGTCTCTCAGTGCATTAATTAGCCTGCCACAGTGTTAATATGCTCTTTGTTTTTGGTAGTTAACCAGCAGTTTTGAGGAAGGTTGTCAAAGGAGAAAGAAAGTCTACATGTTTACTACAGAGTATTTTTGTTTGAGTCTAGTAGCTTTTCTAATGCGTAGTACTATTCAAGTACATCCAGTTATCTTCTGAAAGGAAGTGTGCTTTCCTCTGAGATCTCACCCTGGTGAGAAGGTGCATTAAGATTTTGTTTTATCTTAAAAAAGTTCAGGTACTGTAAGATGTAGCAAGAATATGTCATTTTAAGTGAGGTTGTTTTCAAGAGCTGGTGTGTTAAAAATCACTTGGGAAATGGTATGATGGTGTTATACCTCTTAAGATATGTAAACAGAATTCACTCTTGCACTGTGGCTGCTTTACATCACATTTTTTGGGAAGTCGTTTTTGGTCAAAGAAACTTTTTTTTGAGTCAGAAGGAAGGGCAACTCTACAGACTGTCCTTTAAGCTGATACTGCATGGCAAATGTGCCAGAAGATTATCCACAGTAAGAGTGAAGGGCGGCCTAGGCAGTCTTACATCAGTTGACATGATACGGGTCACTGCATTATGTCTTAAGGTGAGATTGCTAATATGCCAGAAGTCGGAACAGGTTCTGACAAGCCTGTCCTTCAGTTTTTATCTGCTTTCTCCCTCCATCTATGGAGCTGAGGGTATCTTCTTACCTTTCAAATAGATTTTGTCTGTTTTCCTGCATTTCACTGACTAGACTCTTGCTTAAAACTATGGTTGTACTTGTTTGTTGGAAATTCATTTGGGAACAAGTAAGTTTTTCATATTGTGTAATTCAAGAATCCAAAGTATGTTGTTGTTCTTAACAGGCTAGTAAAATACATCAAGCCCCAGTATTTTGAACTGAGCAGTTAACTTGGTACTGCTTGAAGGCAGTTTAGTTGTGGCTGTGAGGTATCCAGAGAAAGCAAGATGTTTAGGGCAAGGGTGAGGGTGCTAAATAAATTTGATTGAATTATGTTAGGTCTAGGAAGAAATATATGGAATTTATGTTTAGGATTATTTTACCATGGTGGTATTGGCAGTAACTTCAGATGGAGAGCTTTAATTAGTATTACACTGCTTTCACTCATAGAACACAGGATGTGGGTTTTTAGCTCTGTAGAACTGCTTCTGAAATGACAGAGTTCCATAGGAAATTTGCAGCTATGCCTCATCCTGAGCTCAAACCAGAGGGTGTTGCAGGGGCAAGGGTTACAGATCTCACAAAGAACTGATAGGCCATCTACTTTCAAGCCTGAAAGCCAGGGCTCAGTTGAAAGCCAAGTTGCTGCTGCTAGTTCGTAGAATAAAAGCTGTGGCCTTCTAACTATGCTGCTGCTTAGAATTGTAGTGCAGAGCATGTGTGGTCCACTGGACTCATTTCATAAACCCTGGGCTTCTGATCTCAGACTGCAATAGAGAGTTTAAGCTAAACTGTCTATTCTCAGTTGCTGTGGAAATTGTGGCATTTCTGGTGCACTTGGAGAAACATACTCTTCTGTTTTACTGGAGGGTAAAGGATTTGGTCCTTTAGAATAACAAAGCACTGAATGCAAATTGTTTCCTTTTGTTTAATAAAATTGAACTGTATTGTTCCAACAGTTACTTTGATTCATATCTTGAATCATTCAACTTTGAGATAAGATACTGAATGACAGATCAGACTAAGTGTCTAACAAGAAGTTAGTGGTTAGAAGATGGAAATGATCTGAAGTTCAAATCTCAGGCTCAGCCTGTGTTCTGGTATGTGGCATATGGCTGTTTTCTGAATTCTGTGCAAGATCTGTATTTTGGTGCATATAATCTGTGTAAAAATATGCAGATTTAAATGCATACGGAGTAGAACAAACCAGACTTTATTCAACTATTCCTTTATAATGAAGGAGGTGATTCAGAGTCCAGACTTTCTTAACAATCCTCTTCTGCTGTAGCTTCTTTGGAATGGAAAAACATAAGAATGTTCCTATGAATTGCTTTTCCTGCAAAGCAGACATGAGATCTGATAGTTTGCCCTTATTTACAATTTACCAGCAGGTTCTCAGTTCTATTTACATTCAGATTCACGAAAAGCCTTACGTTAGAGAGGAGAGAGCCCCTGCTTGCTCTCGATTCCCATGGGAGACTCTCCGGGTGGGAGGGACTGCTAGGCAAATACACATCATTCTCCCACTTGAGAGGTGATTTTGGACTCTCCTGAAAAGCCTTCTCTGTGACAGGAAAATTCCTGCATGAGGGATACTAGATGCATCAATATGAGAAGGGTATGAAAGTATCGGCTCATTTGGAGCTGTTCCTACCCTGGAGTGACAAGGGTTCTTCTAATGGCAGCCTGGGTTCTTGCTACTGTGAAACTCTTAGGAGATCTTTAACTCCTTTCATGATGGTAAAACAGCACTTTCTGATTGGGCAGAAATCCCACAGATGGCTCTGATAAAGACTTCCTTCTATTTAGTAAACCTGTAAGAAGAGCCTATGGGACGGAAAATACTTAGCTTCCTAAAGATGTCAAATTGCAATTAGGAAACCCTAAATTCCACTGTGGAAGACTGAAGCATTTTCTTCCAACCTTGAACAGCTGATTGACTGAGGCTTTATCTTTTGTACAGCATTAAGACTGCTTGCTGTATGGTCTCCCTGCAGAATCAACACTTGCCTGCTAACTGGTTTAACTGTATCATGTTCCTGAATAGTTTCTGCTCTAACCTCCTTTTAAGATTTAAAAAAGGCTCCATAGTGTATATAATGACACACAGGAAACGTGACAATAATTCTCTTTTCCTTATCAATCAATTTTTGTTCTTTCCATCTGTCAAACATTTGGTGTGTTGCTCCCCTTCCTCCCCTCCCTGCCCCCCCTTCTACTGCAGCAAAAATGCCTGCCTGCCTTTTGTTTATGTCTTTCTACACTAGCATCGTGACATCATCAGTGGTATTGCCAGGGGAGAAAATATGCATAGCTGTAGCTAAACCAGCTGTTCGTTAGCAACCCATCTAGTCTGCTTTCGTTTCTTCTCATTAGCGTATATGCGATAGCGTTTCCTGCTTAAGAGATACAGAAGGTTCTCAGCCACGAACCTTCTGCTCAGACCATGTCTTTGGGTAGATAAAAATGGTGGCACTTTAAAATAAATACATTCTTGATAATGAAATTTTTTTGTTTTAAGAAAACAAATGTTAAATTGTAGAGGAGATTCATCAGTGGATTTAGTTGTGGTTTGTTCAGAATCCTTTACTCTCTTAATAATTCAGTTTAATTATAGAGACTGCCTATCAACTGTTCTAATAAAACCTTAATATATGATGAGCAGGATGCTGGGAACAACAAAGAAACCGAAAGTTTTGTCATTTATTTGCATGACGACACAGTAAGGCACATGATTGTCAGTGTTCATCATGCTTGTTCCTTCTTCCATGCAAATCAGTGGCACAACTCGCACTGAATTCCATAGAACCAGAATAAAGCCAACAAAGAGCAACAAGCTGTCAGTAATTCTAATGAGAGAGATGGTAAAAAGAATGGGTCGTAGGTGTTTCATTTGTGGAATTTTAATGAGTAAACTACTCCTTTTTGTCAATTTATATATTCAGAATGCTATGAATTATTCCAGAGATAATTCACTATTTCATAGTGCATATTTGCAATGTTAATATTACAGTTAATTACTTGTTAGGTACCAGTTTTCAGGGTAGTGAAGAGACATTCGGTTATCATCTCTAGCTCTATATTAGAATTTTAAACTAGCTTATTCTGTGAATTCTCTCTGAAGTAGAAGTTAGGCTATCTCCAAATATTCTGAAATGAATCACTGATACTGATAATGTATCAGTGAACTAGTCGTTAAATATTTATCATTTTATGTAAGTGCTTTCATAATTGTGAATGTAGTTTTTTATTTACTCCGACATACGGTGTTATTTAAATATTAAGTTTTTAACCAATATAAAATGTTATTTGAATTTATAATTTTGTGTAAATAAAAACCTGAGCTATTATCAAAAAGAGATCAGACTTCATTGTACTGTATAATTTGTCATTTAGATTTGGGAATAATCCTTACTCAAATGGCCAATTCTAATTCACCTGAGTAGTCTCATTGAAATCAGTAAAATTAATTTTATGACCAAAGATTACAGGATAATGCTCTTGACTGATGAGAGAATTTTAAAACAAGGGGCTGCTTTTTAGGAACAATTTTTCATTCAGAAGCTCTACCTTCTACATAAAGGATAAATGCTGGCAGACTTAGTGTGTTGGCAAAATATTACCTCTTTAGAATATTAATTTCAGTGTGTGCTATGTGTGGAGCAATGCAGACAATGCGAGGTTTTTGCCACTCCCCTCATGAAAAAATTACTTCTTAATTCTTTTGAATTTCTACCTGAAGCTTTGTTACAATGGGAGGGGGAAAAAAAAGTTGAGAGGGATTTCCGTAATTTCTGCCTCCTTAATGAGCTAAAGAAGCTTTAGAATTTGCTATTCCTTCCTCATAGTAGACCTCAGCTGATAAAAATATCCATAGACAGTGAGATCAGTGGCATGCCTGGCTTTCTCAGACAAAACTCCCATGTGATCACATAGGCAGCCTCAGTGAGACTGAAGCTGCTCAGCAAGCAGTAGGTAATGAGTCTTTGTGCAGAGTGAAGCTCTTGTCGCTGAACAATAAAGCATATGGTACCAGCAATAAAACACAGTGCTGGGAAATTTAAGAAGATTCTGCTGGAACTAGGAAGACAGTGAATATGTCAAACGTTATAAAATGACGATCAATCTGTTTTGGTTCCTAATTAAAAAAAACAGTGCATGGATTGGAAAAACAACAATTTGAACAGGTCAGTTGTTTTATAGATTATTCACACACTTCAGTGTTTTAAATATAAGCGTGTTTTTGCTATTTCCTTATTTTTAATTAAATCATTTTTTTGCATTTGGTAAGGCGGGATTGGAAAGATGCACATCAATGTGTTACCAAGCTAAATAAATTGTGCAAGTTCTGTGATCAGATTCATTGTACAAATGTTTTTACTATTATTCCTCTGCAATCCAAACTTCAATTATGCATGAAAAACTGGATAGCAAGTAAAATTAAATTTATGCTAGATGGATCATTTACCAATATCATAAAATATTTAATAACAACAATCTATTTTTGTGCTATATATTCAAGACTAATCCTTTCTTGAAAGGAAATTTGTAGTGTCTGTGGTCCTAAAAAATACAACATTGGAACGTACCTAACAGTGCACCTAGATTTTTTAGATTATTTTTCTTGAGTAATGTTAGAAGTGGTGTTTTATTTATTTTTAATACAACTGCATCCACACAAGAATGATACATTATAATGCTCTGCATTTATTTAACTCTAACATTAATGCAAAATGTATTTCTTTTTCTTTTTCAAGCAAGTATTTATTTCTGTTATTAATTCTTACAGTTAACTATGCATATTTTTTCTTTTTTGGGGAACTGGTCCCAAGGATTTTAATGGCCTGCGTTTTGTACAGGATAGACATTTAATATCTCCATCATATTGCACCACATTGAAATTAACCTTTTAAAAACTTTTTACCCATAAATCTCCAATTAGTAGTGTTTTTCTTATTTCTCCACCACTTCAAAAATCATAAGCTATGTATACTGGCAATGCCTGAAAGAAATGGAATTGCTGGGTGTTTTTTTTGTTTGTTTGTTTGGGGTTTTTTTTTTTTTTTGAGTACTTCAGCAATAGTGAGGTTGAGCCCTTGCAAAGGGAGTGCAGAAATAAAAAAAACAGAACGTGGACTCTTTTTCCTAAGGACAGGTTGTCGTTTTTATGTGAACTTCATGTGATAGCAACTGAGACATGTATTTTATAAATAACAGCTTGAATAGTTTAAAAAAAGAAAAAAGATTTACTTTGTGTTGCTGTCCAGATAGGAGTGAGAACATATCTGTACAGGCAGAGGCTTTGCACAGACGTCTGGGCGAGTTAGCCATAATTACTGGCAGTGCTAATGGCCAGTAAATACAGGCACCGGCTGGAGATGTACTCTCATATTCATCCCCTTTTACTATTGTGTCTGTATGTGATGCTAATTCACATGGGCGACTTGAGACAAGCTGTGCATAAATTAACCCCCTGAATTTCTAACCGGAAGTCGATGCCCTCTTTAATTAAAAAAACAAAAATAAAAGAAAAATGAAAGGCCGCCCGCGGGGGCACGTGGGGCGCCGCGCCCGGGCCCCGTGGGCTGCGGGCGGCGCTGCGGGCCGGCTGTGCCGGCGGGCGGGCCCGGCGCGCCCCTCGGCGGGGCGGGGCGGGGCGGGCCCAGGCCGAACGCGGCGGCGGCGGCGGCAGCGGCGCGGCCTGCAGGGGCGGCCGGCAGCCGGTGGGGGCCGCGCGGCGGCCGCGGGAGCGTAGCGCTGCCACGGGGAGGGCGGCTGCCGTGCGCCTGCGGCGGCTGCCCGGGCTGTCGCCGGTTTTCTCGGCTGGAAAATCTAACGCTGTCAAACGTTACGGTTAAAATGTTATTTCATTGCATCTGAAACACGGCGCTTTCTTCTCAGCTTCCCTGAGGGGAAGGATGAGGAACGGTTCTTCGTTGGCTGCTGTGCAAAATAAGAATTCGGGTTGCAGGATATCTGCAGATATTTGATCCGCGTGGCTCTCATTTGGCAGAGGTCAGTTTAAACCGTGCTGGTCTTAGAGTCAGAAATTCGAGTGTTTTTAAATGCAAAATTCTCCACTTACTACTAAAACCCGAGTGAAGATGCTCTGCCATCACTGTATTAAAATGCTTTTCCTGTAAAAATTCTGTATAAGAAAGGTGTAGCTTGGCATCTCTTTGAAAATAGACGTATATGTTTTTGAGAATAGAATGCGAAGAAGAATGCTGGTAACAGCACAGATACGTTATCTGTAATGTTCACCGTCAGACTGGTTGAGCTATGCTGAATCGGTTCTTTTAAATTATTTTAGAAGGAAAAAAAAGCAGTATATAGTCATACAATTTCCCTATTCATATAAAACAAATATGATGTACTTTCAGATTAGATTTATGAGGCTATTAGGTACTTACAGCAGGTACACGACGTAAATTAACAGCTCTCACTAAAATAACAATAGGAACATCACTATAGAACAGCATCCCCACTGCTAAAATGGATTCATAACATGAAGGTACACCTGTCTTTTCCATATGTGCAAACAGGAATAAAAAACAGTTTTCCTGTGGAAGATATCTTCATAAATTTCAGGTACTTAATGTTTTAAAGAGTTTTAAATAAAAAAAATCCAAAGAACTTCTGAAGCAAACAGGTGTTAATGTATTGCTGCCAAGTCCTGGTAATCCTGAAATACATTTTGTTCCTAATCTAGACTCCATTAATACTTCTGTTAATTTGTGGTCTATAAAAACATTTTGCTGCCATTTGATTGCTGGATGTTGAGCTCCTTTAAACATCATAAATAGAACCAAATATTTCTGCACAGATAAGAAATTCTGGAGACAGAGACTTGATAAGACCACCTGCATCACTGAAATTCAGTGTTAATTGTATTATTCCTGGTTTACCTCAAGATCAGAGAAGTATGAGTCTGCCGTGTAACACCCTGCTTTGAGCATGTGCAAAGTTTATCATATTTAGTGCTTTCTGTCTTTTTTGTTTAAAAATATACTGGTTTGGTCGGGTACAATGGTTGAATAGTAAGGTTTAAGTTTAGTAGTAATTGAAGGCATAAGCCATGGTTTAGCGTACAGAAGGGAGAATGTTTGGAAATTCATTCTGAAATGTTTTCCTTATTTTAGCAACAAAGGATTCTGCTGTGTCTGGAACTCTCTCTTGTCCTTAAAAGAGGCTTCTAGCAACAGAACCCTGCAGTTTAGGTGTTTTTTCCCTTGAAAAACAGATGGGAAGATCATGCTGAAGTGAGGCAGGTATAATCTATTGCAAGATTGATAAAGCTTTTTGAAAGATAAATTGCCGTGTTGTCTTTCACTATCTATCTTTGTCCTTGTTCTGAACCATTATGAAGCTGAGATAAACTGGATTAGTAATGTGCCATTCTCTCACCAAAATATCACCAAAGGCCATCAGATCTTTAAAATGTTTCTACTCGAAGTCCTACTGCTGAGTTTTGATCACTGTTGCTTCATTGCTCTTTGTAGTTTGCTTGACGCTGAAAAAGGGATTGAATTTAGCTAAAAGACAGATAAAACTTGTCTAGAAACATACACAGAAGCAGCAAAGATTTACTAGGTTAAAATAAATCTGTGGCTTTAATTTCCCATCCCTTCACAAATAGGGATACAATGTTCTAATGAAACCGGTGATAAATGGAAGTGAATAATTTCAAACAAAAAACCTCAGGCTGTTTTCTTATTCCAGATTTAAATATAATTCTCTTCAGTGACTTCGTCCTTTGTCTATTCTTACTCTTCCCCTCAAAATTTTATATTTCTAGGACCTCTCCTTCAGGTCTCCATCACTTCATACGTGTTTTTCACAAAGGAATAAGGAAAATGAGGAGGCAAAGAAATCTGTATCAACATAAAAATGTGATTAAAATTCCACTCAATATTTAAGTTTTAGGTTGTTTGAAGGGAAAACTGAGAAAAAGGAAGAGAGGTTTCTTGAATTCTTCAGGTTTTTGTTTATTTAAATACTAAAATTAAAAGCAAGGCTTGTTCTCAAGGCTAACATTTAAATGCATCAGACTGCTTATATTTAGGCTTTCTGATGAAAAGATAGATGGCTTTCAGTTAACACTTCATGAATCTTTTCATGAGATATTTAACTTGATTTCCTGACTTAGTCTGGGGCTAGATAGTATCCTTCTCTTTTACAAGCAATGGGGATTTGCATATTTATCCTTATTGACTAGTGTGAAATAGGAAATACAGAGTACATGGTATAGAGCCTGGCCCTCATTAGAGTCTTTCTGAGGGATCTGAGCAGGAACTAGAACGTTTACCAGTTGTACCATCACCATCCTGCGTATGTTGTTGGATTTTGATGTAGAAATTTAATCAAGTGCTACTGTTATGTAGGGTAAGACTGCAGAGTAAATAAGCCTCCATGGTAATCGTAGTTTTTGTTAGTACGCTGCCGCTTTGAGGATAGCAGGAAGAATTTGAGGTTGTGTTATATATCCATTTCCAACTGGTAAATCATTTTTATGTATGCCTATAAATAAATCATTTTTGTCTTCTGTGCTGAGAATCAGGGTAAATTGGTCTGTGTCGAGCTCCATGCTGCTGCAACTATTGTACTGTGAGTACTTCAGCTAGCTGGTTAGAAACTAGCTGGGGGATCTGTGCACCACTGCAGTAAAAGTCCTGTCCGCTTAAAGCAGCGGGAAGTGCTGCAGCCCCCGGAGCTGGGGAGGAAGGGCTGGCAGCCTGGCACATGGGCTTTGGTCCCCCTGCGAGGGGTCGCAGCTGGAGGAAGAAGGCTGCCTGTTCACAGCCGTCTCCCTGGGTGCCTCGTGAGCCCCTCGCGGGCATCTCCCACCCGCGGGGCTTCTGGCAGGTGCTGCTGTAAGGGTGAGTGTGCCGATCTAGCAGTGACTTCAGGAACTGATTGTTTCTTTGAATAGAAATCTGAGTTTGATAGGGGATTTCTCAGGCATTCAAAATTTGTTTTTTATTAGAAATGAATGAAGTCTTCTCTTAAGGTAGCAAAAATAAAGAAAAGAAGATTGGTTACAGATGTTTTCAGTTGCCCTGCCTATGAAACAGCAATCTCTAGCAAGTGCTGTTTTGTGTGGGAGTGAAAAGGCAAAGAAAAAAAAGTTGAAATCCACAAAATTTATTAATTCATTGTTTTTAGTGTGGATAACAAATGGCAGCGCTACTTGTTCCCAACAGGAAGAATGACAGCTGAGCGGCCTTCTCTCAGACTAACACTCTGTCCGTCTTAAAATATTTTATTATGATGGGGGGAGGGAAGCCCCATGACTCTTGCGGGATTAAAATACTGACAGAGTTTCTATTGTTTTGCTCTCCTATGATACCAGAGTTTTTGTTGAGCTTCTAATGGCTGTTCACATTAGTAGCTTTGAATTAAGTTCACTCAATTGTTTACCATTATGTCCTCCTCATTTTAGAAACTCATGTTTCTAAACAAGTGTCTTTTCAAGATGAAAATGAAAAAGTGGAAATCACAGAATATTAACTTTCTTGTATCAGCTGTCTTGGAAAAGACAAAATAATCAGTGATTTTATAAAGGAAAATGTCATTTTAAAAAAAATCTAGGATTAAAGGTGTAAGTGACATACCTTCACAGCAGGTTTATGGGAGAGCATAGGGCAGATGATTAGTTTTGTCCCAACAGAGTTCTCTGGCTGAGATGTTGTTGAATGGTCATAAGGAAGGTGCTTACAAGTCAGGCAATGCTATGGGAATGAGGTAGCTGCTTAGTTTCTGTTCATCACTGTCTTGGTGACAAGAGTGTCTTGGGAATTGGATGGGTACATACTTATTACTAGAGCTGCAGCTCTTCTGTCAGCCTTATGGAAGGGTTTTCAGCTGTGAATTATAAAGTGGACTGAAGGATTTTTAGACATGGTTATTATGATGCCAAGTCACTGGATCCATAAAGTCCAGATTTTCTTTAAAACTACAAAAAAGAGGAGAGTCAGCATTCAAGTTTAATACACTTATTTTGGGTCAATCTCATTGTGTTCTGTAGCTTTACACATTCACATTGTGATAACACCATACCCCTTCCTGCATGTGCTTTTAAGTCAAAATGCGATGTTGCAGTTAACAGTATATGCATAATTTTTGCTGGCCAAAAATATGAAGTTATCTTGAGAAAGAATGGCTGTAATCGAATATTTATTTTAAAAATCCTACCTTTCTGAGGGTGTTAGTTTTATTGAAATTATTGAGAAGACCACAGGCTTATAGAGAAAGGTTTTATTTTATTGGTTATACTTATTTTGTCTCCTCATAGAAATCAGCCAGTTTAGCCTGTGATGATGTGGTTACTAAATTCAGGACTTTGCAATCTTAGTGCAGCTGATCTTTTTTTCCTGTTTTCTTAGGCTAGTGCAGTTATGCTTTCCCTATACCGGTCGTACTGTCACATATCCCTATCGTATTGTCCTTATTAGCTTTTGAACTCATTACCTCATTTCAGCCAAATTTGAAAGAGAAATAGTAGATGATCTTCAAGTGTCATGCAAGTACGTGGTGAGATAGAGAACAGGCTGTTACTTTGCACCACAAAAAAAAGAGGTTGCACTGTGAGTAAATCCCTGCATGCCAAAGTGTAACCATATAGAAGAATGCTTTAAATGCCCTGACCTGCTGTGGGGAAAAGCATCAATGAAGCAAACCCCTTACTGTGCCTCAGGTGATCCAGCCACAAGAGGCAGATCCATAGTGAATCAAGCTCTGTTTGTTTCACAGAATGATTTTTTGTAAACTTGAAATTAAATCCTGCTTGTAGTTTGTAGCTGATAATTGAGTAGCAGATTTTCACCTTGTGCTCTTCTTAGAAGAGAAGGTGAATTGTCCACACTTTGCATGTGTGTCGGTGGCAGGGGGGATCTTATCACTAGTTGTTTTACACAAAGTCAGTTATTTGTTGTGAGTCTTATGCTTTTTGGTGATTTTTCCTCCTCAGTGTTAACTGTTGAAATTATACAGTTGCTAAAAAATCTCATCAGAATGGATGAAAAATCAAAAGGCAAATAATAGAAGCAAATACTCATTAATTTTACATCTTTTATTTTTAACATGTGTGATTTTTGTGGGCCTGAATGTCTGTTTAAGACTGTCTTAGGTTTGCATTAAACTGCAAATTTAATATTATATGTTGGTTGTACATTGCCCTCAAATTAGATATAAAAGCTTGAACTATTATGGCCATGAAGCTATTTTCGAAGATAGTTTCAAAACATCGCAGCCTTCCAGTAGGTATTAATAATTTATATTTTCCAGTATGAATATTTTTATTGAATCTGTTCTCTGGGGAGAAGGATGCACTTAAACATCGTTTTGCTAATTTTGGCTTTGTTTGAGGCCAAACTCAGAATGAAGTCATCACTTTACTCTTAAGCCATGAAGCTATATTCATTTCTTTGGTGGTAATTAAATGTTGAGCTCCTCTTGACGAAAATTATTTTTGTTTATAGGGGCCTGTTTCTTACACCATTCCTTAAATATTTCTGCAAAAGAAAATAATAGATTTTCTGATATTTTTGAGCTTCTGTTTAGTCTCCTTCATTTGCTTTCAGTTTTCCGGTAGGAAAAGGCCACAGGGTCTCCTCTTCAAGTAAGCTTTGAGCTACCAGAGACAATAATCTGTCACCAAATTGCTACTAATAACTGCCCCAAATATTTCTTTGGTGTCTTAAAAATGTGCAGAGTCCTGTGAGTGTATTGTAGAATTGGGCTAATAATGTTTTTTCTACTTAACAATTTGTACAAAGAGAAAAACAAGATGTTAGCAGAGATTTTTTTTTGGTTATTGGGAATAAAATGTCTTCCCACATTTAAAAGCAGTCAGAAAAAAAATCCCAACAGACTAAAACCCCTTGCTTACCAGATCCAATGAACCAAAGCTCACGCCATCAATTTTAAATGACTTGTTACTGAAGTTGGAAGAACATGATCCAACCATTTGTAGCATCAGGAGCTGTACACCAGGGTAAAAATGTTCTGCCTCACAGGAAGCCTGGAGGCTCCAGGAGCTCCCAAGTCTGTGATAGGACTTGCATAAGCATCGTAGATGGTATTCCTGCTGCTGTGCCTTTTCTTAGATGGATGTGACTTTGGCTTCTTCAAGACAAAGGCATCGGGTTGGGCAGAATCATCTGCCAAGCTGGGATTTGAACACTGAATTAGGAGAGGAAAGTTGAAACACAGTCTCCATCGCAGAACGTGCTGAGCATGCCGATTGTATGACAAACTGCAGCAATACTGAAAAGCAAATGGCTGCTGGCTGTGCAGAGGCAGTTCTTTAATATCTCAGGATTAGGTGCACAATAAACAGAGTATTTTTCATGCTACCTGTGCTATAAATTCTTTTTAACAATATCTCTTGAGACATGATAAATCTCTAAGATGTATATACAATTCAGTTTTATCAGCGTATGTAAAAAGAAAAGCTATGTTAGAAGAGTGGTAAAATTTGCAGCAGTAAGCTACAATGAATAATTGGGAAATAACAGAGTTTTTGCAGTCATATGACCCTTTACTGTATATTTGTTATGATATCCCAAAATGCATACCTGCACTTAGGAGATGTCTGCTGAAGGTAAGGACAAATTTCAGAAGGGTATTCCGAACAGTATAACTGTAGTAGGGCAGCATTGCCTTGGCAAATTAATTCTGCTAATAAGCTGGGTTATATTCATCCAGCTGATCTGCTTCTGCTGTTTGTGATAGCTTGTTCAAAGCAAACTAAGCATTTCCTTAGCTACATGTTCAAACACAAAGAAGAGATGAATACCTGCTGCAGGATGACACTTAACTTTGAGGATACCTGTTTTTTAATACCTGTTTTATTTACCTTGTCCCTTAAAACTGGCCTCCAGTGATCACACCACCACATGGCTTTGCTGGTTGATTTTACACTTCTCTTAAACATGAAGAAAACTTGAAGCTCAGCACTTTTGGATCAGATTCCAGCTTCTATAGGAAAGGATTTTTTTCAAGTTTGCTTAACCCTTCAGCCACTTCTTATCCTTCTTCTCTTTCCTGTTGTATCTCTCCTGTGTGTCTCCTCTCTCCTTTTAAATCGTTATTGTCATTCTCAAAAGCTTGTTAATTTGAGCAATTTTTTGTGTGTTTGGGCACATCTTTGACATCTGAAAGATGCCTCTGCTAAATTTCAAGTCTTTTCCTTGAAGTTCTTGGGAGTGAGAGTACTTTTCAACTAAGTTGCAAATTTTTTTGTACTTTTTTGCTTTTTAACAGAGGTAAAACATTTTCCCTAGTGTTTGTTCTTAGAAGTGGTCAGACTAAAAAGCAAATGAAAGTAAGTTTTACAGTGGAAGGCCATAAGCAAATCTAGCCATAGGCATCATGACACGTTCATGTGTTATGGGAGAGTCATTGCACAAATACTTTTGCTGTTTATCTCGTAACATTTTAAATATTTTTTGCCAAGTTTAAACTTTGTATGAAGGGATGTATGAAACGTGAGAAGGAGGTAGGAGAGCAAGTGGGTGAAAAGTGAAGGAATAGAAGAGGAAGCTCTTTATGTTCTCCTTTCCAGAAGAACATGTTTAGAGATCAGAATAGTCAGCATAATTGATTCCTGCCAGAGGTAGTAGTAATTTATATCTTTACCCTTGACTTGACTTTTAGCCTATATTTATTTAGCCATTTAAGTTATTATAGCCATTTCTTTTGACCATCTCCTTGGCAGTTTCTTTCATTGTTGCTGCTTACCCTTCACTTCCTCCATGCGTAAAGTCATAATGGCCAGAAATACTTTGAAAGAAAGCATATAGGCTACAATTAATACTGTGTCACTCTTTAACTCCAGTTGTTAATGCTTTCTCAATTAAATCAAACATTGTTTAGATGTATATTTCCTTATGGGGAAGTTTCAACTAAATATTTAAATTGTAATCATGATTATATGTTAATTGTATGTGACAGACAAATTTAACCTAATTAAGGATGTTAAGAAAGCAAAGTTGATTTTAAGGTGGCCAGTAGATAAATAAAAGGAATTCAGCTCCCTTTTATTGAAGGGGAGAGAGGTCAATATTCAGACAAGGAGTTACGAAATGAACAGGCCAAGGTATCATTTCCACAGAGAGCCTATTATTTAATACACCTCTTCTGTTTTTCAAACATTTCCTTTCAAACTGTTTTACATCAGAATCCCACTGTGTGTGAAGACAGGGCAAAATTACAGTGCCAGTAGTGCTGGTTTTCTCATGCAAAGGCCTAGTAACATAACGCAACTCCATCACTCTAGGAGGGAGCATGTGTTCCACAGCTATGTCAAAATAGCTATAGAATACCCTTTCCTTCCAATAGCTGCCTTGAAGTATTTTGTTACGTAGTAAGGTTAGCCTGTGGCCTTCAAGGACCACAGGTCTTTTGTTTCGGAATAAAGTTTTAGGATTAGTTGCAAGTAGCATCACATTAATATAATAATAAGAAACAAGGCAATTTGAGGTTAGAGGCTTAAAATTTAAATATTTTAATACATAAATTCTGGATGGCTGGCCTTCAACATGGAACTGGAACTCAATTGTTTGTTATCTAAGCTCCCTATACTCATTAGCCACCCTCTCCTGAAGGCAGGCCCATAAATCTTTTAAGAGCAGAGCATGGGTCACTCTTTCTCTTAAAGCATCTTTCTTTTAAAAATCTGGTACTGAATGGGTGTCCTGTCTTTTACACTGTAGTTTAATGGCTAAAGAACTCACTAAATGGCACTGGATGGCTGAATCTGTTGTCCAGTAATTGCTGCCTCTAAGCTATAGCTTCCTGAGAGAGCACCTTAATGTTCTGGTTAGGTAGAGACTGTATCATTGTGCAGAAAATAATCTGAGATTCATAGGCCAGAGAGAGTGCGCCCAAGGTAGCATGCTGAGTATTGTGTTGTATTAAACAGCTTTCAGACGCATAAACAGTCACTCTGGGAATGGGGCCCAACTCTACCTTTCCTTCCCTTTTCCTTCTGAACATGAGCTACAATCATATCCCATTTTTGGATACCTCCTTTCAAAGAATACCAAGTTTCAAGCTCCCAGGGAGGCTTAGACATCAAGTTGCTCAGACTTCTAAAATCTTGGTGCACATATCTTTGGATATGTGCACAAGCAGCCTGTAGATGTCAGGGGAACTTTAAAGTCAAAAAGTGAGACCTCAGAAAAGTATAGATGCCTTTGAAGTTTTTTGACAGATGAACAGTCTTTTAGGAAAGCAGTTTTGGTGTAAGGACAAGAGAGTCAAAGACAAGAGCATTGTAGTGGTTTAAAAGTTACTGTTTTTTCAGGTGAAAACTGCTATTTCTCAACCAACAAACAGTAATCAACCATTTGTGCACCCCTGTTCCATTGCAAGGAGTAGACTGAGCAAGTGTAATCGCTCTTAGTGGTGACTATAGTGTGTTTGCTTGGTGATATGTACTTGTCTAGATTCCTCAAATTCCTCTTATAATAATTCCTCTTATTTTCTGGCCATAGGGAGTTTTGGCACTAGTTCCCACAGCAGAATCAAGAAACCTGTATAAAGGACTAGTGCTCTCTATACATTGCGCTCAAGAATCAGATACCTTCTGATGGGATTCCTTGTCTTCTTTTGTGAATCTGTAACACAAGATTGTGAAGAATCCATCTGAATAATAACTAACTGGACAAGGGCTTTCAGATCAGTGTTTTTTTTTCCCTCACTTTCTCTTACTTGCTCTGGCCAGTAAACACCTCAGTTATCAGTAAAACTGGAATAGTATCAGCAAGAGCCTATGCTGTTTTGTGGAATTTCCCAAAAGCAGAATGTTACAAATTACGAAGCTAGGAGATTGCAAATACAGGCACTAACAGACTCAGTGCTTTTGGGAGACTAAAGCAGTATGACAGACTCCTAGTTTTGGGCTTAGCGTCCCATCCCCTTTTCCCCCAATTTTAAAGACTTTTCCAAGCTCTGTACAGGGTCAGTGGAGGTACTGCACCTCCGCTGTTATATAGTCGCTATTTGGTATTGAAATGGAAATATCACTATGAAAATGTAAGAAGAACTCTTCAGCTATTTCCATTTTGTGAGAAGTACCTATATGCGTAAAGAGTTCTAGTACAGCATACTGCTAGACACTGGCACACTTCTACTGCTTTCTACTGTGCAAAATATTATAAAGGCTGACATTGCTGTGGTTTTGAAGGGTCTGTGACTATAGTTTTGGAAGATTTGTTTGTTTGTTTTTGATACACTAATATGGAACTTGTTGCCTCAGGAGAGCAAGTCAAATGAATTTATAAGGGGCTGTGTGCACTGTCATATAGCAACGTTTCAGTCATATGCTTAGCAGAAATTGACTGCAAGGATCAGGGAGCAGAGCCGTGTATCTACAATGGCTTGTGGCTGGATTTCTCACTGCAGCGCTTTCCACTGAAGTATCAAATGCTGCCTACTACCCGAGACAGGATATTCAAACTTGGTGCAATCTTGTATGAGCTCCTCAAGAGCTTTTACTTCTTAAGAGGTGAATGATCTCCCATATTATAAGACTTAAGACTTCTGTTCTTGTCTTTGCAATTAAATAACATTAAAAAATTCTATTATGTGTCTGCAATGTCTAGTTTTGGCTTATAAAGCCAAGTTTAAGCCTGCCCATAACTCCCTTCTGCTGTGCGTAGGTCCTAAGAGCTAAGGCTAAGAGCAGGGCATCCTCATTCAAATGGCCTTCTGGATTTGGCACCTGCTATGTCTTGCAACATTGAGGAAAGTGCTAGTTGGCCTAGGTCAAAACTGTGAAGAAATCTGCTACTTGTTAAACAGTATGGCAGCTACTTGAGTCTGTGTCTTAGCCTTGTTTCCTCTAATAGTAGTCAGCCTGACATATATTAGTTTCTTGACAGATTTTTTCTTTTAACATATAATCATAGAAATGTTGTCTGGAAGGGCCCTCTGCAGGTCATCTACTCCGACCTCCTGGTCAAAGCAGAATGCAGTGTTGGCCTGGGATTAATCAGTCCTCAAGTCAGCAGCAGTGATTTAAAAAATTCCATTTCAATGAGGAATGCAGATGTCTTTTTTTCTGCTTTCAGTGAGATTTGGCAGTAGTCTTTGGTAAGTCCGTAGTGCTAGGGTGTGTCCTACCTGCTAAATCTAGCATTTCATCCTAGATAAACTTTTTGCCTGGATAAACATCTGCACTGCTTGCCTCTGCAGTGCTGTGGAAAGAAGCTTGAGATTGTGACAGGTGTGTGTCTGCTGGGCAAGCTCCAAGTGTCCTTGATCTCTCTCAGTTAGTTGAGCGTACACTTTCTCCTAAATGATGCACAATTCATGTTAAAGTTCTACCTCTGCTGCTAAATTTCTGCTTGCATACTTACCTTTCTGATCTTCTGTTCAAATTCAAGGCTTCTCATTTAGCCATATGAGGCTTCTCATTTCTTAATATGGAGAGGGGAGAGTTTGGGAGGCATTTCCTTCAGATTTTTTTTTTTTTTAAAAAGGTGCATTGCCTAGTATTTAGTGCCTCTGACTGGAATGGGGAATTTCTGAATTCCAGATATTTCCTGACCACAATATTGGTGTATGGTCTTTGTGAATTCATTGCATTTTATCTGTCTGTAATACAGGAATTATCAGGTAATACTCTCCTATGATGTCTTATAGGGGTGACATGAACGCTAATTAGAGCATGCACATTTGGGAACTGGAGTGTTCAGTGTGATTTCTTGTCTTTTAAATCCATCTCTAATAATGAACATTCCTTCCTCCACTAATGGCCTCAGATACTCATGTCTATGTGAGGGCCCAAGTAAGGGTGTCTGAAGAGAAACTCCAGTTTCTTTCCTCGTTTGCGGTCTCACAATTTAGCGCAGATAGGGGCTGATGTCAATGGAATCAGGGGTTCCAGGCGCTTTGAAAGATGAGACTGTTGCTGTTACAGTTCTCTCTGGCCTGAAGGTGTCTGCATTTCAAATAAAATTTGTGTACTTCCCATGAAAAGAGGTAACTTGAAAATGACAAAAACACCCCTCAGAAAGCAATTTGATACGTGTTATTGTAACAACAGAACCATCTTCACAGATAGGAAGTTAGAGTTCAGCCTACGAGGGCTTTTCCCTTTTCTCTAGTTTCACCGTCTCCTGATATATTATATCTAATTTCATGTTGAATGGTTGTGCAAGACTGTGGCAACTAAATAAAAATGACTTTGGAGACTGACTTGCTACTCTGCCTTTAGAGGTTTCAATGCTTCATTGCTTCTGTTCCTGTCACAGGTACATGTGACAGCATTGCAGCTATGAGCGGAATTCTAAAGAGGAAGTTTGAAGAAGTTGATGGCTCCTCACCTTGTTCCTCTGTGCGGGAATCAGATGATGAAGTATCAAGCAGTGAAAGTGCTGACAGTGGTGATAGTGTCAATCCATCCACCTCTAATCATTTTACCCGTAAGTATTAAAAGTTGTGTACCTAAATAATTCTTCCTGTTCTTCAAAATAAACTAGACTTTATGGTTAGATAAATGTGATGATGTAAAAATGAACTCCTATATGCCACTTTTCATCACTGATCACTTGGTACATTACAAGGAGGTGAGTGTCATTATCCTTAACTTACAGATGATAAAATTGACTTTCAGAGAGTTTGTGACTTGCTCAAAGTGACCTAGTAGACTTGTACCCTTTTGCCTTCGTGCTATTGATGTAAAATTATTTGTAATTCTAAAAATTGGAAGTCCCTAACTACTTGCTATTTGAATTTCATAGCTTTTTGTAGTTAACCTTCAGAGTTGTCACACTGAAGATATTTGAACAGGTACTCTAGCAAAGTGTTTTAGGTAAGCTTATTTATTTTTCTTGGATAAGCATAGTGAAGCTGTCAGCTATCTGCAGTACTGTATTGGTGAAAGTTTTTCTCCAAAGCGAGTAATAAAATTTCTTTCATTTAGGAATTGAGGAACATTGTACATTAGGCAAAGAGATACTGATCATTGCAGTAGTTTCTGTTCTTCACGTTCATGTGGGTATCTCTGTATTCAGCAATTGTTTTGTGTAAGGATAAGTGTTTTTAAGTTAGCAAATCTAGGTAGATTATGTGGGCAGCTTATCTATCAAGAATGAATTTGGGGTTTATTATTGTTGTTTATGATATTTGTTGTAGGTGGTTATGTTATTTTAATGGTGAACTGCATGTTTTAAACAGCTAGGGTTTGAATCCTTCAGTTTTGCTGTATAGTAATCTCTCCACTGAAGCTAGTGGAGGAATATAGCTGTTTCTTAAGATTGTGGGCCAAGCAGCAGGTAAGGGCTCCTGGTCACCACCCATATACAAGGTGATCCTTGTAAGTACGGTTTAGGTTGTGCCTAGAAATCATGCTTGTTGCATGTGATATGGAGGATCTCACAACTGATTTGTCTATCAAATGCTGTTGTGCAGTTCGAGCTTGATCTGGACATGAAAGTCCAAATCATCTTTGATCTAATGTGGAACACACCTGTGAAAAGGGTTACACGGGCACAACTTTTCGGATGTGTCTGTGTGTAACAATCTCGATGACACGTATTGCATTTAAGATACAGTATTAGTAGGGGACCTTATTTTATAAAAATGACACAAAGGAATGAGTGACCCTGTAAATCTTATTGGTAGTATTAGGCAATAGCTTGGTGACGATATTATCTGCATGCTGATCTTCTAACTTTTCCATCTGTTTAGGGCCTTAAATGGTTATTCATCATAGATTGAAAGTAGTCCTTTTGCATCAAACAATCATTGTCACCCACACAGAAGACAGCAATTTTATTGTGAATATACAGATAATATAAAAAAGGCTAATAATTCAGAGGCGAAACTTGGAAATTATAATACATGTACGGAACAATAAGCTTTGGTTGTAGTTGACACAATAAATATTATAGTTTAGCTTCTGAATAAAATCTTTAAGGGCAAAGTGAAACTGTAGCATTTCAGAGTATTATGATCCACATAACAGGTATTTTTGACCAGAGTAATAAATGTCTGTCTGTCTGTCTATCTGACAATTCCTAAAAATTAAAATATAAATATATATATATATATGTATAAATAACATTTATACATACATATATATCAGCTGGCAATATGGAAATACGAAGAGTAAATTGTTTTTATGTGCTTCGATACTACTTTTTACAAAGTACTGTCTTTAATATAGATGCAATGGCCTAAATTCCAAGAAATCAGTACAGAATTTTCATAGTTTTATGTAGAGGTGATTTGGGAAGAAAGTGATTGAATGAGTGGCCTTGCTGTATATTTGAATAGGCAAGTCTCAGGGTCTCCAGCAAAATGACTCTTGGAGACTGGTATATGGCTGAAAGTGGCATCTTTCAGAGTCTAACATTTTGCTTTGCTATTACTGTATGCAGTGCATTTGGAGGGGTTTGATAAAGGTAGCAATTTTTTTTTTATTGGTAGGAAAATAGGGAATGTTGATGCTCAGGTGGAGTACAAAATGGAAAGATGGTTTTATCCCCGCTTAGTTACTTTCACCTTGCATCCGGATTTTCTTCCAATCTGCATCGTTATTTCCTGGCTTTACCTGACACACTAATTTAAGCCATGTTACACCCGATGAGAAAGTTAGATTTTGTTAAATAATGGTTAAGGTGATACAAATGAGCTTTTTGAGACATTTTCTTCTTTCTTATTATTAAAACGTATTAGTTATTCATATGTTTACACAGTCATCTACCAATTGAGCAGTATTAGAAAAACTGAGATCACTAGTTTGTAGCTGGCCTTAGACACATCTGCTAAGAGCAACTCTGTACTAAAAAGGTAAGTCTTGATGATGATGTATGCTAGTAAAAGTTAATAGGTGTATGAAATAAAAACTACTCATGTTTTAGAAAAGATCCTAATTCCTTTCCCATTTAAAGTAAATGTTAAGAGTAATATTAACATTTTTCTTATTTTTGCCAATTAAATAGGATTTATTTTTAGATGCTTGACAAAAACTGAAAGATTTTCAACTTGATAAATGCCTCGTCCTAGAAAAAAACAATTTATTTTTGTTCAGGTGGCATTTTTTTTTATTCTATTCTTTTTAAATTTTTATGGAAGAGACTTCATGCCCTTTATACTGGAAAGAACACATTTTAAATGGAGAATTTATGAAGTTTTTATACATGTACAAGATTTGTTTTCATTTTGGTTCATGTCAGTTGTTTGACATTAGTTATGTGTGTTAGGTTTATGCTTCTCAGGACAAGAACACTTTTGTTTTTATGTTCTTAGATTTTTTTAATTTGTAAATTTTTAAAGTAATATTATTTGAAAAGCCTATTTTGAGTTCTGGGTAGTGATGAAAAGTGAGCTGATCCTGCTGTGGTACTTGGCCCTGTTTTGTGGAAGCAACGAGTATGTGGAAGTAGCACTTCTCATAATCTTGTATGTATATCATGACGTGTGTTTTACATATGGAGTAAGTTTCCTTTTGCTCTTGAGTAAAATGCTACCTTTAATGCACATCATACAGCCTGTGTATTAAAAAATAACCTTGATGAGGCAGGAGGGGCTTGCCTAGTGCCAGGAAGGGTGCCTGATACAAAGATGCTTCTCTCTTTTTTGAAATAGCTTTGAATCATAGCCCCAGCTTATTAACCAAGGCAGCAGAGAGACATTTTCTCTCAGTGGGGAGAGCATTGCCAACTCCAGGCACTCTGAATGTACGTTACTATTGCATTTCAAAAAAAAGTTTGTATATTCAGGAGTGCAGTCCAGTGTTGTACAAACAGGGTTGTAGTCAGTGTGTTATTTCACTTGCCGAATGAATACACAGGTGTCTTGCAGAGCTGCTGCATTAGAGCTCTCCCGTAAGTGATACTTATTTGAAAGGTGCGTGCAGGCATTTTGTTATGCAATAAAAAAACCTGTTAGCAATGTACATTAAAATATGTTTTGTTCATTCTTTAGAGACATTCAACTACTGAAATAAGAGATAGAAGCATTCCTATCTAGAATATTCAAATGAGTACTTTTAAGGGCATATGGAAAGGAGGAGTTCTGTGAAACTCCTTCAGGACAGTAAACAGACGGAAAATAGCCAGTGCGGAGGAGCTGTAGCTAGCACTCTTTCAGTCCCTCAGCAAGCATGCAGTATGTATAAACCTATTAGAATAGCTGATGCACCTTGTATTTAGGTAACCCTTGAAGTGCTACCTGTTGGGTCAGATAAACAAGAATGCTTCAGCTCTCCTGCTCTGTTAGCTGTTAAGTTCAGTTTAACCTGCCAACTAAACTAGGCGTATGGCTGCTGTGGATCACGCAAGTGGGGCAGAACCAGAAGGTGGCTTTAATCTGAACAATTATCCCTGTAGTGTGGTGGCAGAAAATATGTGAGTAATGTGTCCCTAAATGCTATCCATTGTGATTATTATGCAGAGATGACTGCCTGGTTTCTTTAACAGTATATTCATTTAAACAAATCAAGACAGCAGTAAGAAAAATCTCTTAGCCCAAGTTACACATATCTTTTTCTGAGTCATGAAATTAAATTACAGTGTGCTTCAGGCAGAGTGTACTGCTAAATAAAGTGGTTGCTGCTTTCTGCTTCAGAGCTTTCAGTTGATTTAGGGTTAGTCCAATATATATTTATATAAAATACAAAGTGCTCTATAAAGCATAGATAACTGTTGCAAGGTTCATAACCAGAAAAATAAACAACTGTTGCTGTCTCTTGGTCAGGTAGGTGTGTACATCTGCAGGTTTTTAATTCTCCTATCAAATGGTGATCAAGCAGTTTCATTATCAGACATTATCATGACAGATATAATCCTTACTGTCTCTTTTACTTACTTTCCTCAGTCTGTTGAGATCATTTCAGTTTCATTCAGCAGGCCAGTAGTCAGGCCACAGATTTACCTTTATAGATGCCAAAGCATATTCAAAACATTACTAACCAGTCTGCTTACCTGTCCCATCTCACAGCCCCTCATCCATATCAGAAAGGGCGATGTTCATCTTCAAATAGCAGTCCAAATGTGCAGTCTGTTATTAGTCAGGACTAAGAATATTTGTTCAAACCTACGTATGTGTTATTAGTCAGGCCTGAGAATATTTGTTCACTTTTTCTTGTGGGAAGGGGCATGTAAGGTGGGAGTGCACCCAGTGTAATTTCAGCTCCTTTTAATTTCCGTGTTGAGACAGGGCACCCTATCAGCTGCCCAGCAGGTTTTCTTTGGCAATTGCCATCCCAGATGTCTGTACAACTCCATGACAGTTTCTGCAGTTTTGCACACTGATAGACACTAGATTCCATGCTGGTGCCTTGTAGAGGTGCCTATCCCTAATAAATGCTTGATCTATTTTTCTGTTAAAGAAAAATATCCAAATATAAGCTGCAGAATTACATGCAATTGAAAGAGCTGTGAAGACCTCATTAGGTCCAGCCTTTGGTTCTTTTGTTCTGGTGAGAACTCCCTACACCAAATTAATCACAGATGAGTCTCTTAAGGAATACAATTTGAGGAGCTGCCTTTTTCATCTGCCATTTTGACTTCGGTTTAGTGAAGCTGAAACTTTCAGGCTAATGTAGTTATTACAGAGGCTTCTCAGGCAGGTAATATCTCTAACACTAGCTCATCTGAAAAGATGATGATCATATAATCTTCATCAACAGAAGGCAGAACTGTCACATGGTCTAGTGGATATCCTTCATCAGTTATCCATATCTTGCATAACAGTGTCATTAACAAGGTCATCCTACAGCCAACCCGCCTTTTCTTGATATTATCATACATTGTGTTGTTCTGCTAATTAGGGTGGCTATGGTAGTAGTGGTACTCTCTTAAAGAGTATTGGATGCCTGAAATTCATTATGAATGTGGCTGATCAGTAATGGGTTCTGAGGAAACCCTTCAGTCTTTATAAATATTGCCTCCAGCTTTTGCTTTTACCCTTAAAAATACCAGAAGGATTCAAAAATACAAATACAGCCCCATTGCATTTCTTTTCATATGCCCTTAAAATTACTCATTCAAGTATTCTAGAATGGCTAAAAATTGAGATTGTCTTGTCTGTGTGGTTACTTAGAATTTTGAAGAATTGTATCAAATCCTTTGAAATCTTTACGATAGTCTAGATTCTCTTATGTTATCTTTATGCAAAAGATACAAGTGTTATTTGGTGTGAGGTCAATGGCATAAGGCATTACCTGAGCCTTGAGCTTTAACTGTGTGTTTAATTACTGGTTAATGGTAGAAATCTATGTGGTGATGCTGGTTTATTATGGGAAAACACTTAAAGGGTGCAACTAAATGTAGGCATTTTTTTTTCGTGACAGCTTGCAATTATTTATATTGCCTGCAACCAGGCGCAGAATTTCCTTGTTAATGAGGAATACATTCTTACTGTTATTTGTTGACTCGCCTTATGAAATGCAAACAGATTGAGATTCTCTTGTTTCATTTTAAAAGAAGTGGGTTCATCTGGGCAGTAAACAAGAAATGCAAAGAAATTGAGTGAAGTGTGGTGTAATGTTTTAGCTTAAATACTCATACAAAATGGTAGGGCAGGATATGGCATGAGAGAATCTTGCCTGCTGTCTTTCATTGGGAGCAATGACTATTGTAGAGGGAATTTTTCAAAAAAGAGAAAGAGGGATTAGGAGGCAGGCTCCCGCTGATTTTTAGAAAGGTTTGTGTGACTAATTCTGTTTCTCTGATTTTGAGAATTTCTCACCTATAAATTAGTGCACTTCACACATTATACACACAAAGGGACAAGTTTTGCCTAAAATGATGGTTTTTTGGTCTGAAATAACTCCTAAACAAAAATTCTGCATGGAGAATGTTTATAACAGATATGCAAAATATGTTTGAAAATGTGAGGATGTGGCAGCTAAATGGGTAGTTGTATCAGACAGATAATTGCAGAAGTCACCCATAAGGTGGGAGAAAGGGGTAGACCGTAGTGCCTTAGAAGAGCTCAGTGCATACAACTGCTACGCATGGGTGTTCCTGCAAGGATACATGGTGACAGCTTTCCTCCTCACACTGTCAGAAACTAGAGCCAAGGTCAGAAATAATCATCCAAGAAACAGCAGCTGGCATTTAGAGCATTTAGAGTAAATGGTGAGGCAGAGGGCAGTTAACTGTCTCCACTTCTCCCCGTAGGCTGATTATATTTGCAGGATGGAGAAGCTGGACTATTATGATGAGGAATGTCACAGAAGAGTGTTAGAGGGATAGAGGATGGTGAGGAAGGAAACGTAAAGCTTTCATTGAAATTTTAGCAGTAAATTTCCAGCTTTTGGCTTGCATTCAAAGAATTTGACGTTTCTGTAAAATTTTAAACAAAACTGACGGAATGTTTAATTAAATGTTAAATGAAAAACCTCTCCTATTCATGTCAAACTCCTCTGTGAATTAGTCCTTTTCAAAAACCTTTTCAAATATGACATAAATAAATCTAGCATTAGGCAAGCATTCCCATTGAGCCACTCCTGTGAGGTGAGTTTAGCTGTGATTTTATCTGGGAGGAAGGTACCAGCAGGATGGAGCAGTAGAACGCTATCAGAGTGGGTGTTATTCCACAGCATAGCCCCTGTCCTGCCTAATTTCCATTCCTCAGTTTACTTCTTCCTGAGTGCACAGTTCCCTTAAAGACTTTCCGGTTCAAAGTTCTTTCAGAAAATGCCATCCTGTTCTCAAATGCATGTGTATTTTGGGGAGGGGATATAGTTGTGCCATTGTATTGCCTCCTAATGTGGATTTCTAGGCATATAGGAGAAACGTTTAATTTTTAAGGCATTTAAATTTGTAGATTTAGTGTATGGAGACTAGTAGAGATTTATCTTTTGGGAGGCACTGGGGGAAAGGTGGAAACAATTTCTGGAATATGCTCTTTTCCCCAGTTTTTGCTGTCTAGGAAGACTGCTAAGCAAGCTGGCTTTTGTAAGTGATGTTCTGACCTGGATTACTATGATGTATTAGGCTTGGCTGTTCTATATTGTTAGACTTGATTAAATACTGTGTGGGAAAGTCATGGAGCAGGTGCAGAATGGTGTTAATCCTCCTTACCATACTGGTTCATATGGTATGTAAAAAGCAGACAAACAGGATAGTAGAGTTTAGGAAAAGCAGCACTTCCCTCCTGTCAGAGACAGAGTTTTAATCAAAAAGACTGCTTCCTGCAGGTTTTTCCAGCCTTTTGAAATTTTCATGTGGCTAAGATACTTCTGCGATGGTGGCAATGAATTGCTTTGCCCTCATTGATGCAAGAGTGCTAGTAATCTGCTGCGTAGCCATATGGTTCACATTTATTTTAATGTGTCTTTGACATCAGGAGAATAGCTGATACAGCAGAAGAAAGTGCTTATGTTTTGGAGTTTGGCCAGAACTTAGGTTATTTATGTTTAGTAATCAAAGAACTACCAGTTTTCTCAGTAGAAATGGTTTGAAAAACATTATGAGCTTAACATGTCATTCCTGTCAGGATTTTATAAAATTAGGAAGCATGCTTTGCATTTTGTAGGCAGTGATACAGCTATAGTGGGATCCATTCTCAGTTGTGGGGTTCTGGATACTCTTTTGGCAGCTCAGTGTACAGAAGTAAATGCTCTCTCTTTCCAGGTTTTTCACTGCTGTAGTTCCACTGACGTCTATAAGGCACAGAGGACAAAATAGGATGTTCAGAGGCTGATAAAGCGTGAATGCATAGTGCATTATATGTTAGTACTGAGAGTAAGACTTTGTTTCAGTCTTCCAGTATGTTATTTCTGTTGCTTACCTATTTCATCAGTTATAATTTATTCGTATAGGAATGATACTTGGATGTTTCTCAAAGATATACTGGACTACTAGGCTAAATTCTGATATGTATCTAATATTGATTTTCCCTTTTGGAAAATTATTTTTCTTGGGATTGGGGAGTGGGCCTGTGATTGAAGTCTTTTACCAAGACATAAGAAATATGTTAACCTGAATTTTTCAAATATGGAAAGGGTTGGATTTGTGTATTTGTTCTTTGTATTGCATGTTTCATTTTATTTCAAGTCTATGCTTACTTACAAATAGTAAGTAAAAAAAATCCCCACCTTATTTATCTATTATTAATTATATATTTATTGTATTTAATGCTTATAAAAAGGTAGTCTCAGAAATTCCCAGATACATAAAGAACAGTTATTCTCAAGGAAGAGGGCACAAAATACAGCTTGAGTTGGAGAAAGAAGGGGGCCCCAGCACCGGCTGCAGACTGGTGCGGTGGCTGGGCAGGGGGGTGCGCAGGCGGCCCCTGCCATTGTGTCCCCCCCGCCTCTCTGCGATGTGCACTGCCTAAGGTGCTGGGAGCGTGGCTCCTTTACCAGGGGCAAGGGCTAGCAGAGGCAGCCCAGCCCAGCGCAGAGAGGTCCGTAGGAATCCCCTCTGCTGCTGGCTTTTTACTCTGTGCTTTGAGAATCCCTTGGTATGGGGTAGGGAGAGCCAAATTAAGACATTTGGAAAGAAGGGGGCAGGTTTCAAAAGTTGGAGAGCTTCTGATACATAGCTTTAAGTAACCTGTAGCAAATGAGTTAGTAATGAAAATCTAAGCTATAGTAACCTTCAGTCCTCCAGTGACACATAAAATGAAAAATAAATTTCATTTGTAATCTGCAAGGTAAATACAAAAAGTCTTAAATTTACAGGTCTGTTGGTATGAATATGGTGATGACAGCCATTATTTGAAAGGAACTTAGCAGCAGGACTTGGTGTTTTATTCCATGTAATTATGACACTAAGTAGGCTTCATCTTTATTGATGAACAAAAACCTCTCTTATTTTCTGACTTCACATGACTTGAGTGGTTCTCATTTTTCTTGCCATTCTCATTGATAAGAGTGACTTTCCAAAGCCAGAAAGTATTTCCTCACTGACTAGGTTTTTTGGTCAGAGAATTCTAGCAAAGATAAATGCTTTGTGCAACAGACATTAGCCAGAATGAATTGCCAGGTTAAAACCACTATTCATAATATTTGCCCCTCTCCCACTGACTGTCAATACAGCAGTGAGCTATGCCACACTGTAGCCCAAATGAGAAAAGAACAGCAGCCATGGAAGCTATCTTACATAGTTTTATTTAAGGCTGTTGTTGTATCTTTCGTGATAGATTTTTACATTGATACTTTCTGCAATTTTTACTTTAAATTTTTATTTTTAGAATATCTTTGAAAAATGAATTAGTGGGGCCTCCTGTTTCATGCAGACATACAAGTCACACTGAGTCTAGATAAAAACAGTTTAATGCACTCGATCAAGTATATCTATATCTATAAGCTTTAAAAAAATCTAAGGAACTTAATCTTTCCGGAACGGGTTCCATAAACCATCTTGTATGCCATTAATGTTTGTCAGTGGATGATAAAAATCATACTTTGCATTTAAATAGATAAAATGTTATATTAAATTGCAAACATTTTAATATAAATGGTGGTAATAAAAAATATGACTTGGTGGCCCAATGCAGGAGATGGTACCCAACTATATCTGTAGTTAACCACCTCCTGAAACAACCATAGTGATGTTTGTGTGTTTATTTTTAATCATTTCACAGTTCATCATCTAATATCTACTAGACCAGCGGTTGGGCTTTACTGAGTCACGCCTTCATCTATGTAATTTGGAATAGTAGCTCTGTGTGTGTGTGTGCGCGCGTGTGTGTGTATATACATCCATCCATCCATCTATATACATACATATGTACATGTGTGCATTCTTAGCAATATATATTGCTATGTCCTGCATGCTCTGCAATTGAGAAACAGATTGTATTGCGTTAAATGAAGCTTGTTGGGTGTCGGTGTGTAGTGTGATGAACAAAGCACTGGAAGAAATCTCAACTTCTTGAATTACTGCTAAGCAATTTCCTGTATTCCGTACTACTGAAAAAAGGACCTTACTGAAAACTGAAGGGCTGTAACTAAGATACTTAACATCTTGTGTTTAGGCATTGTAGATTTCTATAGATCTCTGACTCGTCTTACAGATGTTCTTAAATTTTGGAATTGCTGGAGAGTCCTTAATAGCCAGATAAGTGCATAAGCCAGGAACTGTGCATACCAAGAAATGGCAAAAGTATCCTACATAGTCATGAAATAATTATAACTGTTGTGGATAAAGAGAATTGTTATGAGAGAGAGACCAGTAGTTGAGAAAAAGGTGAAATAAAAGCATTCTGCTGTGCGTGTGTACATGCACATCACGAACAAAGACAACAAAAGGACAAGAACAAAGGTTAGGTTGATTTCTCTGAAGAGTTAACCATAATAACCACAGATGATAATTTTTCCAAGATTGCTTTGAAGTCTTTGGGCCTGATCTTTAGTTTGTTTACAGATGATTCTCAGTTTCCTTAAATACTCTGTGTCGCAGATTGCCTATGCTGTGGCTGTTAGCTCAGGTTCAGTGTGGCATGGATGTGGCTGTGGTGTGTCTAGATACAGGCCTGGATGCACAGCAGCTGCTTTTGCATAGCTAAGACACGGAGCTAGCATGCCCGACAGGACGAGCCGTGCTTCCACGAGGAGCCAGGCCAGCTGCAAGCAGGTTGTTAACTCGAGCCTGGCTCTGCTCAACCCAGAAGCTGAACCACTCAAATGTCAAGTGCCAAAACTCAAAATTTCAGCTGTTGGTATCATCTCAGAGGACAAATTCTAACAATGCTTTTTGAAGATAAGTATGTCTGAAGATGTTGTGACCTTTTCTGAGACAGTTCTGTACCAGTAATTATGTTCTTAAGAGTATCATCTTTCCCTCTGGTCATAGATATATTTTATGCATTGCAGTACTTAAGTTTTTATCAAAAGTATTAAATTCCATGTATTCTTAAACCCTATACCTATAAGTTATATTCATTGTTTAAATATATGAGAATGGAATATTTTTTCCCTTTATGGAAGTATAGCAGACTTAGGTATCAGACTTGTAATATACGTTAAACATCGTATGCGATCCATAGGACAGTTTTAGATGATGATGAATATTTATATTCCCACTGGCATCCTCTCCAGCCTTAAACTGGTAGACCCAAGAGAGTGGAGGTTCATTTTCAAAAATCACCTTCCAGTTCCTACTGACGTTATGTATGTAGCAGATGCTGGAATGAGTTAGTATCACCCCTTTTGCACAGTTGATAATGGCATTTGCTGATACCACTTGTTGCACAGGCAGATGACATGTAGGTATCTTTTTCTGAAGCTGGCCAAGCAAGGAAGCCTTTACCAGATCTCTTCCAGAAAAGTCTGGTGATTACATTCTCTTTGCATAAGTTTTTAGGTTGCAAGCTCTTCCTTCCCTGCAAAACCTTTTGAAACTGACTCCAAAAAGGCACACAAGCCAATTAATGATCCATGTACATCACTCCAAAAGGAGCCTGCAGGTGGATTAATGTCAGCAATTTTTTTCTGGGTCTATGTTCATGCTTTCTAATATATCAGAAAATAGATGTCCTGTATATCCTTTTGCTCTGTCATCCTTTCTGCTCCGTTTGGTCAGCAGAGTTCCCAGCAGTAATTGTGACTGATTTGACCCTACTATTTAAGGTACTATGCATGGAAAATAACATGTACCTCTGACTCTTGATAAGATGATCTGAGAATCTGAATTTTGGTTGGCCTGAAGTAAAAAAGCTCAATGGGTTATAGAGAGCTTTGTCACTGATGTTGAAAAACATTTAACTTTTCCATTGAATATCTACTTGTTTTTTAGAGAGAGGTGTCACTGTAAAGCAGTCCTCTGCTTAGAGGTTTTAGGAAGTACAGTAGAACAGGAACAGAGTGCTTTTGCAGTGCTGGCTCTGTGCAGTTGAATGTCTTACACCTCGCTTCCTTGCGTGCCCTTTGTTACTGAGGTGGTTGCAATTCTCCGGTCCCCTCACTGATGGCAAGCTGATTGTATTTTCAAAAACAAGGCAGACCTGAACATCTCTAATCTATGTTTCCTGGTAAACAAATAAAATCTTATAATCTTTTGCAGCTCCTGTCTGCTCTGCTCCTGAAAATAACGTTCTCATAAATATGAATATATTCTGACTATTTTCTAGCAGTAACACAGAAGAGATGACTACAGAATTATTCATAGAACTTTAGCTCTTTCCTTTAATGAGCTCTTGGGTGACACGGAAGCAGAACCATAAGATAGGATGTCTTTCAGAAAAAAATAATTGCATGTAATCTGAGGCGTCCGAATGTTTACGTGCTTGGTTACTTACACAGATTAGCATGTAATTTGCTTGACTAGGAACTACAGCTTTAATAAATAAAAGTATGAACTTTAATGACATTTGCAACAAATGCATGTGAGCTCCTGCCCTGTCTTCGTTCCAGTTGTATAGTGCTGGGTTGATAGTGCTGGTCGTTTTGCAATTACAGTATCCCAGTATCATCTTGAAGTTCATCTTAATTGCATTTTAACACAGTTTTTGTCAGTGATGATAAAAAAAAAAAAAAAAGTTCAACTTTGGTATTGATAATTTATTCACTAAAAGTGATAAAAACTATAAGGAAGTTGAGGAAATGCACAAAAAAGTTCTGTAAGACATCTCATCAAAAACTACAGGCTCTTGGAGAGAGATTGCTGATTTAACATATAGGCATAAAGTTAGCATGTTGTGTGCAGTGATGTATCCCAACTGTTGTTCTAAATTTTGACAAAACACATGCACACGTGTGCACTCCCTTTCCCCAAATGCCATACTGGAAAAGCTTATTCATGTAATCTAATTTTTACCATAATTACATTCTTTTTTTGGATTGGAAAAAGTTATATCACACAGTCGTCTTCTGAAGTTCATTTAACTATTAAGATCAGTGTTTAGATTGTGAATAAACTTAAAGTTGATTCCTTTATATGTAGAAAGAAAGTAGTCTAATCTAATTCTTCCATGAAAAGGATGACAGATATAAAACAAAGAAGCTTTGTTGCAACATTTGGTATTCCTGCCAGTAAGCAAAGATGTCAGGAAAATCCAATAGCTAAGTTCTAAAACAAATTTCTTTAAATTTAGACCTTATGTAGTAGATAATGAAGTTCACAGATACAGATTCAAAGGCATTAGTGTGTGCAATTCATGGGCATATTTACCTTCTGTTTCATCCAGAAGCAGCCTTTTTTTTTTTTTTTTTGATTTAACCTTCTTTATTTTCTTTCCTTTAATATTTTACCGTAGTACTATCTCTCATCCCATTTATGGCTGATTCTTTTACGTGGTAAAAATGCTGCTTGCACTTTGGTAGTTATCAGTATTGCCTCCCAAATACAGGCAAGATGCAACTGAGATTCAAATAATATCAACACAATTACATCAGATACTGGATACATCCCAGAATGGTTCATATGCCTCCTTCGCTAGGAACAGGATTTTTTAATACGCACTTTCCTGTGTAAAAGAGCATATAGGCAATGGAATTTCTGACTCAGAGTATTTGTTTTCATTCCAAATTGAAAGAGAATGTCAATGTCAAAATTACCCCATCTTTCAGATTCTATTAAAAACTTGGTTTTATTAATGGTAACAATTTTGTTTTGAAAACACGGCATATATGAAAAACAAGAGTACATTAAATCAATATTTAGTATTATACAAAATTGACACATTTTCTTCCCTCCAGTAAAACCTTCCTATAAATATTTTTGACAGGTTCTCTTGATATGAGATTTGCTTAAACTTGGACGCAAGTTTAGATATATCTAATATAAGAGAGTCTATCTTTTCATTGCTCCATGTACATCCTACATCCTTTTTGGAAAGCAGTTGTATCACTGAGAACATTTCCATGAATATAGGACCTCTGTTTATTGATATGAAATCTAGCATACCTTCAGCATATCTGAAGAAGTGCATATTATTTATTTAACAAACCATAATTTTAGCTGTTTATCAGTACTTAGTCAAAGTAATAATTATTTCAGTGTTGTACTGAATGCAAAATATTTTTACATTAGTGAGGCATGCCAACTGTAGTTTGGTTACAGGAATATATTTTCTAATATACTTTTTTCTCATATAGCTAGGTAGGTCATACTAATTTTTGGATAGAATTTCTGTATGTAAAAGTGACTTTTTTTCTACATTTCTGATTATCGTTTTGCTACATAATATTATTGAGAATGAACTATTTTTTAACTATGACAATAAACCAAACCTGTTTCAAAACCAGGGCTGAAAGCCAAGTGCTTCCAGTCTCTAGAGATAGCGCAATTCTAGATCAGTGCTGTACATCATGTTGTACCTTACTGCTTTTATAAAATGGTTCCAACTCTTTCAAAAGTGGTCAGGCACTTTTAAAATCATTTTACTGCCTGAATTCTGTCGGTTAGGTCTCTCATTTACCCCCGCTCAAGTGTTGCATCTAAGCTGCAAAGCTGTAGATTGTTAGCTACTTTCTCAACATCCTGTTGTCATTTTGCAATAAATCAAATAAACCAGGCTGCTGGCACGTCTTAAAAACCAAGGAGTGTCTCTTACGTTTCTCTAAAGTTTGTCTCTCTTATTTTAATCTAAAGGCTTACCATTGTTACCAGCGAGAAACAATATATCGGTATCACTGGAAGGAGTTACTAAATGTCCCTACAAAAAGAATAATATTTAAAAGTTAAAATAACACATTTATTTTTAAATAAATCCATTTTATATGATACTGTGTATTTGTATAAGAGAAACTGAGCAAGAGAGATGAATGTATGGGGTATTAGAAAAGAGAAAGGAATAGATTTTTTTTTTAATCAAGACTCTACACATTATAGCGAGTACGTGTGCACACACACACATACACACACACACGTATTCAGCGGATGGCAACAGAAATAAGGATGAAGGGAAAGAAAAAGAAAGTCCATCAGATTTTTTAATCAGCATTATTCATATATTATCATTCCGTGATGATGATGCTGTGAATTTCTGAGACAGTCTGAAACACTACATATATTGCCTTTATAGTTTTTCTAACACTAATTGCACATATTTTAGAATATAAGATAGGAATCTTCTCCTCTAATATGATCCAGTGATATGAAGATCTAGCCATACATCTCTGCAGCTGTAACCTTACTGACAGAATAATAATAGAGCTTATAGCTCTGTGAGAGACATTGGTCCACTGTTCTCCGGACTCCTGTCATAGGTAGTGTCATTGTGTTCACTGCGTTCAAAGAGGTGCAGTCGCTATCTTTGAGGTGAGACATTAGAAGAAGTTCCTTTTGCTAGGCTTTATTTGCTGCCTTGGTGAAATGATAACACATTATTAAAGTGCTGTGGGAAAACCCAAATGTCCTAGCCAAGAATTTCTGTTCTGAAATAGACAATAATGTTCATGGTTGTATCAGTTTGTAAGAGCTTCTAGGTTTGCCTATACTATAAATATTTCAGCTCTTATCTCCTCATTTGGAGTGCATTCCCCCGAACTTTAGCATAATCAGGTATTGTTAAGGCAAATTAAACTACTGAAGTGACAAAGTATTTGCTTATATGACTTCAAGTTATCATAAATGTAATCTGCTTCTGTTCTAGCTTCTTCAATCCTGAAGAGAGAGAAGCGGAAGAGAACAAAAAATGTCCATTTTAACTGTGTTACTGTGTACTACTTCACAAGAAGGCAAGGCTTCACCAGTGTTCCCAGCCAAGGGGGAAGCACGTTGGGAATGTCCACTCGCCACAACAGTGTGCGCCAATACACGCTTGGAGAGTTTGCAATGGAACAGGAGAGGCTTCACCGAGAAATGTTAAGAGAGCATCTAAGGGAGGAAAAACTTAATTCTCTAAAATTAAAGGTAAAAATTCCTTGGAGACTTTGATCCCTGCCTCCTGCACTTAATTGGGCAGTGTTAGGGTCATATGGACCCAATTTGTACATTTTAAACAAAACCCCTTCCTCGCAGTCAACTCTATTTTCAATGTAAATACTGATTTTTTTTCTTTTTTATTTCACTGAAGATAAATTTTTGTTTGATAATACTTAGTACTGCTGTAGCTATTTTTATTGTGTACCTCAAAGAGCTTTTCAGGGGGGTGGTTGTTTATTCCCTGTTTTCTACAGATAGGAAACAAAGGCAGAGAGGCAGTGTAACTGAGCCTTGACTAGGGTGTCCAGCAGAAGTCTAGAAGCACCAGAAAGAGAATGAGTCTTCTGAGACCTTGCACAGTGCCCTTATTAGACAAGAGATGGTAACATCGTGGTAATAAGTACAGGATACGAAACAGCTTATTTTCCTGGCTAACTAAAGCGAATTTGACAAAAAGTAAGAAACAGTTATGCTAGTTTTTTTAGTGTACTAATTTATATGATCATGTATCGTGTTATTACCAGCATGAGTGTTTAATATTTCACAAAAGGGTGATTAACCATCTATATCAGTTCAGTTGGTCAGAACTGGAGATACCAAGTGATATAAATCCACACTAAAGGTTTGAAGAGGGCTTTTTAAATATAGCAGAATAGAGAAAATAAACTGTGCATCTGAGGAGAGCAGAATAGAGGAGAAGATTATGGTCTTGAAAGTGTCCCTTGTGTCTTTTTCAAACTGGTGACAAAACTTCCATTTTTGTTATATTTTTGGTGGGTGAAATATTTCCTGTATAGTTGCTTGTCCCCCATATATTTTGGACTTTTTTTCAGGTGAATCCTGTAATTATAATTGAACAATTTTTTGAATTGTAGCCAAACTACTGTGCTTCACAGCCCCTTCATGATATTATATTTCTGTGTCAGACACTACTACAGTTGCCCAAAGTAAACTAGTATCCACGCAGTTTGAGAAATGCCTCTTAGCATTTTTCCCACAGATCTATATCTGAACTCCTGGAGAAGTGCATATGACTCTTATTATTCTAATTATTTTTTTCAGTCTCCTAATTGTTTTTTATTTGAATAGCTAAATAGATTCTTAAATAGTTTATAAAAATTGAACTGGCATAATAAAAACAAACATAAAATCACTCAGGACAAGAGGAAATTGAAGACGGATATTTGTACAGGTTGGAAGCGAAAGGCTTGAGTATTATTAATTTAACCACTGAACAGAGAGATTATACCTCTAAATGTCTTGCATCACAGGATCTTCAGAGCATTGTATGTGAATAGAGCTGTGTCAGTGTAACCAATGACTCTGTGCAGATCCCTAGGCAGACTTCCAGGACTCAGCTCAGATCATATATTCCCCAGAAATACAGATAGAGGATGAAATGGAGAGAGGGAGGAATCCCCAGTGGAGTGAGTAAAGAATAGTAAGGCATGCAAATATTTCATTTTTCCTTTTTATTGGGAGAAAGTTAATCATGAAAGATCATAAATCCTATTTACTTCTAAAGACCGGGTGAGACCTCTTAGCTTTCATCTATACTGAGTATAGAGCTTGCCTCTGTGTGCTTTCGTAGTTCATCTCCTGGCTGTGATGGATCTTCTTTCAACTACTTCACTCCAGCCCACTCTTTTTTAAAACACAGACTCTACTTTCGGCTCCTCTTCCAAACACAATGCATTCTTCCATCTGCCCTGTCACATTTTCCCATGCACCATAAATACTTAAGTGGATGATAATCTCTACTCTGAATGTTAAACTTCTGCAAAATCTCTTCATAAGTATTGAGTGAATAATGAAAGCCTGATTTGCATTCTTCCCTGTCTTAATTGTTTCCTTTTCCCAAATGGAAAAATCCTTACCCTACACTTAATTCAGCGTTGCCAAGATTCTTTCTTCATCGATCCTCAGCAGCTGATATGGGAATAGTTTACTAACCTTTCTGAGACTAGTAAACAGACTCCAAAGTTTCAAATTCAGATATGAAGAAATCGTGGTTAAGCGTTCAGAATCCTGAGAGTGTCTTAAAAATTGTGGCATCTAATTAGTGTTAAATCTTTTAGTAGAGTAAAATATTTCTTTCCACTCTAGAGCATATATAAAGAGGTAGGAAACAGAACACTTCCTTTAGGAAATAGTTTTGATTTGAGATAAAAAAAGAAACACTTTCCCTCCCAAAAACCTATGTGGGAATCCTTGATTTATATTGAAGAATGACTGTAAAGCACTGAGGATGTTTTATTTGCTTATAAGAATTGGGCCGTGGTGATTTCCTGTTACAGAGATGGAGGAGCTGTTTTGCTATTTGCCTGGTTTCTAAATAAACACAACAAGGAAAGGCTGTAGAGTTTTAAGGTGATAATGACAGTGATTATGATCTTTATTTAAAATGTACTGATCGGGATTTTCATCCAAATTACTGTACATCTGCAAAGAAAAATGAAGAAAAGGAGAAACTGCAGTAAGGCAAAGTTTGTTCGAAAAGGTTTTTTTTGTTGTTTGAAAATCTACATGCAAAAGGAAAGAAATAAGTTTCAGCATTTTTTTTTAATCTTGGTTTTCCTGGTTTGTTAATTTTTTCAATTGAATTAAACTGTTCAAGTCAATAGGTAGAGGGCACTATCTCTTGTAGAATTTGTTTAAAAAAAAACAGGTATACAGTAATATAGAGAATTGAGACTGTTACGTACTGTTAGGTACTTGCTAAAAGTAGAGAGCCAAATAAGAAACTTCTCTTAATTAAAATCAGAGAAAGACTTTAAAATCATCTTCAAGTGACTTTAGCCATTTAGCAGAAGCACTTTGGTGTAAACACTGCTGGTTGTGGCATACACACTATTAGCAGCTGAGTGTGAAAAGTCTAATGGCAAGCTGGGCATGAAAGCCATCTTGTCAAGATGAAAGGTACAAGGGAGGCTTTACTTTAATATGCTGCAATTTGAGTAAACGTTATGAGCAAGCACAGTAAATTAGCTGGAATGTTCCTTACTGCTTACTCATAACGTTTCCTCAAATGAAGATACATTAAAATAATTAGCATGACCCTAATGATGGTAGGGCTCATGGATCTGTGGACTGATAGATAAAACAGCACAGATTATTCTCATTCTGAAAACAGGGCAAATGCAAATGGAAAAGGATGTGGGTTTGCCTCTGAACAGAATTACCCTAGGAGTCTTTTTCCTTTTTTTTTAAAAAAAAAGATGTGTTTAAAAAGATTCCATCCCTTTTCCTGCCTTTTTATCTCCATAAGACATTAGGGAACGTGCATGAACACATGGCAAGGAATGGTAAAACCCTTGAATAGCTGCTTTGAAAATCTCTGTGCCGTTTCTTGGTTTCTTTATAAGCTAGGTAAAAAGCTATTGAGGAAACCTAAGTGGTGTGATTATAATGGTGCATATGAAGGTGTGTGCTCAACAATTTCCAAGAAAAGAAAGTAGCAGTACACTATCTGCATTAGACATATATGAATGAACTTAATTCATTCAAGTCTATCATGGAACTGTCAATAATTGGCCAATTAGTTTTATTTTAGGACAGAGTATTCAAATTTTACTTGCTAGTGCTGTCTAGGAACTTGCACAAATCTTTAACTTAAGGCTGTATCCTACTCTAGTATACATAGCCATGAGCTATTTAATTTCTACAGTTGAATGGTACAAATAGAAGCCAGTAGTTCTAACAGGCAGAATTAAAATGAATTGAACTGAAAATGAGTTCAATTTTCCTAGAGAAAACTGCAGAAACTAAAACTCTATGTTTTGTTTTGGTTTCCAGTGTAGGAAATTGTAAGGAATAATTTCCAGCTGGGGCAGGTAAAGGTGCTATGTGTCTAACCTAAATTTTACAGGTTTTACAGAACTGAAGTGAATTTCACCCAAGGACTTCACATATTGATCGTCATGAAAGTTACCTTTAGTTAACTTTTACCCATCTATATGCCAAAGTTTAATTCAGATAAGCAATGTTATCACGATCAGGAGAACTTAATGTAGTTTTGAGTAGGAAAATGTAATTTGATGGTCCTTGATAATCTTCCTCTTTCTGTAGTTACTCAATTACTTGTATGAGAGATGTTCAAATCTTACTTTTCTCAACCTTTCGTTGAAGTATTTAATTTCTTTCTTTACATCTGTGGTTGTGTCATTTGCTGTTTCCTCTGCCAGGCAAAAATAACCAGTCACAAAAACAAAAAATAATTTCCCCATCTGATCATTTGATGCAGAGATCATGACTGCATCCTGTCTATTTTGTTGGAGAAGTACACTGAAGTCCATCAGGAGCAAGTGTTGGCTGCTAATCAAACTATCTGATATTTTGATTGATCACTTAGTCTCATTCTGACCATATTTAATCTATGATGTACTGACCTAAAGAGAGTGTATTAAAAAATCAAACAGTAAAATGACGACTGAGAGCATGACCCAGTGCTCTGAACACAGGCTTGTGATAAGAGACTTGAGTCCAGACCATGTTGTCACCTTTGCAGAAATTTATGTGTCAGCAGAAAATAGAATTACCCACTTTTGCTGTTTGAAATAAACACAATAATTAGGTGATAATCTGAATGACCTATGAGTTATTATCATTCTTAAGACAGTACGTTCAAGCTCCTAACTAAAAGTATTGAATATGCTAAGCAGAAAAATAAGGGTTATTAAATGAGGAAAGATCAGTAGGCTCCAACTAAAACCCTAGATCTGAACATTTACAGAATTTGCATCTGGAGCCGAATTTTTCGGGTTTGGTTCCTGCAAAGCAAAAACAGAAGTAAAATCTGTTTTCTTGTCGAAATAGTTGAGATCAACTTGTCCCTATGTTTTGTGCAAGGTTGGAAAAATTCTGTGTGTTTTTATTTCCCACCCTGGATAACGAATCTCTCTTAGTTAGTGGTTACCCCCAAAATTCTCAGCCCCCAAGAAGCCTCCCAACTCAATGTCATTTTTTCAGTGTGGTATTTCTAAAGAGAAACTAGAATATACATTGTTTTTCTATAATGGACACCATTAGCGTTTGTTCTCTGGGTGACAAATTTGAGAAAAAAATCAGAGGACACAACAAAATGCAGTTTGATTTAAAAAAACGTGTAGTGTTCCATTCCAAATAACAATTTTGTAGACTTTTTTTTGTCGATGAATAAGAGTGCAGAGCAATGCAGCAAAGGACTCAGGATGAGCTAAAGTTCTCTGAAACTGCAAACTGCTGTCTAATCTCACTTGATGCCCTAATATTTGGCTTTATGGTCTGATGGCTGCATACAGCATTCAGCACCTGACTGGTATCCACCCCTTAATGCTCTACTGCTGTGTAGATTTACAGGAAGGGAAGAAAAAAACACGACAGGTCTGGTATCGTTTTGTATGTGCCTTTGTAAGCTGAGCAGTTACAGCATTCACCTCAGAGGTGAAAGCCCTCTACTCCTAGGACTGAAACTTAGTTTTTATTAAGTAGTCATATAATAAAAAAAATATTACAGAAGCATGGACTGGATCAGAATTGTTCCCCCCTTCCCAGTTTCACTTTTAAATTCTGATAGGCCATTAAGTAACACTGATCCGCTAAAGAAGTGGTTGAGTCATCTGTATTTATTTATTTGGAGAACTCAGAATTCTTAAGTCATTCTCCTATTGAATGAAAAAGCAAAGCAAAGAAACATAAATATACTGTACTTAGCTGTACCTAACTAACAAAAAAGGAAAAACAAACAAACCCCTGAAATCTGTTCAAAAGATGGCATTCTGGATTTGAACATTCAGGCTAAGTTGCATGTATAGTGGGGTATTCCCACACACTAGCTTCAGGCAGTTAATTCAAGATGATTTTAATCAATCCATGGATTTACCTGTCTCTCACCATAGATTGTACAGAAGGAGGAAGAGTTCTAATGTTAGCTTCTCTCCTTAACTCACTGAACTAATACATCGAAGTACCTGGAGTAAATTATCTCTCCATTGCGCCAGAGTCAAGCAGAACTGATTAGGGAGCTCTTACCCCTCTTTTCCTAGCCCCTATAAAAAAAGATAAATAGTAGAAAACAGAGTAGGAAAAAATATAAAGGTAGTTTGAGAGGACATTTTGAAAATGCCTGCATTTAAGATGAAGAAAGAACTGGAAGTATATGCACATATAGGGATTTGAACGTTATAGGGATAACAGACATGGAATTAAAATGAAACATGAAATAGAATGAGGGCGTCGAACTCCGAAGGCTGTAGTTAAGGAGTGAGAATACACTGGAAAGAGAAGGACACAGTAATGCCTGTAACGCGGAGCTGTGGAAATGGCAGAACACCTCTGCATGAACTCAGTGTTCTGAATTGCTAAGAGGAATGAATGATTACTGATGCTAAGGAGATTTTTTTCCTTATGTAGTGTAATGTATAGTCTTTACACAGTATGTAAGGACTACCAGTCATGATACTGGGACTCTTCTCCTCAAAGGGTATTGCTTTTAACCTGACTTAACAAGGAAGTAGCTGAATCATCTCTTTTTCTCTGTGATTGCTGTATCCAGTTGCTATAAACACAAAACTGCAATCACAAAGACAGTAAACAGTCAACAGAAGCCCACTGTTGATTAATTCATTTATGCCATAAAATGACAGTTGCAATCCAGAAGGTTGTGGAAAGGCCAAACTGTTAATGTAAATGGGAAAACTAAAATACCTACCCCAGTTGGGAACATTAAAAAAGCAGAAATAGTAAGGTGGGTCAGATTCAGGACTGCTTTCTTACTCGTAAACATAGCTAGATGGAGCATCAGGAGGAGAGGTGACAGGATTAGGTAGCAGAAAAAAAGGGAGTTCACTACACAGTGATAATTTTTAAATGGCTAACAGTGAAATGCATAAAACCCAGGAAACGGCAGCTATGACTTCAGAATTGTATCTCTATGTGAAATGGGTGTCTGAAAATCTATTTGGGATAACAGGCCAAGCTAAAATTTTCTGCAGCTTAATAAAGCAAACAAAATTAATTTGAATGCTTACTTTTCTATAGGTAAGAAACAATCAAATTACATTCACTGAGAGCCATTTTTCTGAGATCATGGTGATGCCCATGATGAAACAGTGTTTTAATGCAAACAAAACTTGAGATTTCACCACTGTACAAATACAATTTATATCATATTCTGTTCGCAAAATTATGGGTCCAGGTGCTCTGCTAGTGTAAGTCAGTAGCCTCAATTCAAAACATTGCTTAGTGCAGGGTGAACATTGGGAATATGTTTTTTTGTTTTTCCATTTTCCATTTTCAGCAAAATGATTTCATAGAACTAAAAGAATAAGGGTTCATTGCATGACAAAACAGTCACATAACTGCACTTGCTACAGATGTTTGCTGTGGTACCATGCTCAGTGTGTGTAACTTGAGATTGAGAAAATACATTTCCATGTAGTAAATGTTACCATCCCTCTCAAGATTTTTTTAGCGCTCACTATTCTTTTGATTCTCAATTTTCTCTTCAGAAGAACTTTTATAAAAGCTCTAGTTTTATTATCTGGCAGGTGTAGCAAGCTAGCTGTACCATGGATAGAAAAGTTACCCTTCCTTCAGTACAGTAGATGAAAGAATGTGGCCTTTTTCATCTTTTTCTTTTCTTCTTGAATATGTACACGCCTTTCTATATGAAATGGTTTACAAGCACATATGACACACATGGCACTGAAGTGTACTAATTTATGAAAGTGGAAAGTGCCTTTGGAGTTTTGTGCTTGATGCTCATGGGCATTTACTTTTGAAACAAATTTAAAAAGATTTGAGAGGAAAACTATACATCAGAAATGGTCTAGGGAACTCATAGTGCTAGGGAACTCGTATATACAGAGGGTCAAAAATTAATCTTGTTAGGAAATGAGCAGGAAAAAGCTTTTCTCGAGATCCCCCACAACAGGTTAACACCATATTTCTTTGTTTATTCATTAACAATCTAAGAATAATCTGGACTGGTTAGTGAAGTACTAAAATATATGATGGCACAAAGCTATTATTTAGGTTATTTTCAGGACCTAATATGACTGTAAAGAACTTCAGAAAAGCTGTATGCATAAGCAGCATGAAATCTATTGCAAATAAATTTGAAGTTACAGAGGTAGAAAGTAGGTAATATTAAGTGACTTACAGGTTCAAAAATAATAAGCAGATACAGGCATCTGCGCAAACACTTCAGTGGAAATACTGCTTTTTGACCTCAGCTGTACACATAGCAAATACGTTGTCAGGCTACATGAGGAAGAGGATAGAGAACAGTACATAAAATAAATATGCCATTTTAGAAATCTCTGATGTAACCTAATCTGGAACAGTGTTGGTAGAATAACTACTAAGCTCAAGAGGGATAATGAAGAATTACAAAGTGCTAAGAAATAGGAACTAAAATCAATTGAGGGCTCAGAAAAATCATCCTATGCAGAAATTTTGTAAAGGCTAGAATCTTATAAAGGCATGAGATCTGCCAAACTACTGCATATGGTAAAGGACATAAAGAACAGTTAAGAAATTGGAGTTTATAAGAAATACAGTTTCATGACAAACCTGAAACTAAAAATGAATTGCCTTTTCACCTCCCCATCTATGATTATATTATAGAACTTACTGACAGTTGTGGAGACTAGAGCAAGGCATGACAAGTAACAGGATTTTTACATATGGCTTTCTACTGTTGTAATTCATTACATGTATTTACATATATGACACACATTTGTAAGTATAGTCTACACATTATGTATGTTAATTGTTCTGTATTACAGATGACAAAGAATGGTACAGTGGAATCTGAAGAAGCTAATACCCTGACACTGGATGACATTTCTGATGATGATATTGATCTAGACAACACTGAAGTAGATGAGTACTTCTTTCTACAACCCCTGCCAACAAAAAAACGAAGGGCACTGCTACGAGCTTCTGGAGTGAAGAAGATTGATGTGGAAGAGAAACACGAGTTGCGAGCCATCCGCTTGTCCAGAGAGGATTGTGGCTGTGACTGCCGTGTATTCTGTGATCCAGAAACTTGTACTTGCAGTCTTGCAGGCATAAAATGTCAGGTAAATATCTATATTGTTGTTGTCATTTAACTAACAAGGGGTGTGTGTGTGTATTTTTTGTTGTTGTTAAAGTGATAACTAAACATATTATGGAAAATCATTAAATGAATTATTACATGATGATGCTTGTGGATCTCAAACTAGTTTTTTAAGGCCCAGTTTAAGAGTATATTGTGTGCAGTACAAATTATCTCCTTAAAACCATTATTTATTTTACAGTTGGTTTAGACGCACACATTTATACACATTTATCTGGTATTTTTTCATTCACATACAAATACAGTGCTCCTCATGTTCTTCTCTGGCCTTTATCTAAATGTTCAAATGGAGAAAACAGACGAATCAATAACCTGCAGATGTCAGAAGGGATATTAGCTTTTAGTCTAGAGACAGTTCACATACTGTTCAAATGTGAATTATAATCAAAACTCAGTAAGAAGCAACGCATGAAACCCTATGATACTGTCCTTACCCAACATGCAGATGTCAGCAATAGAGTACAACTGCTAATATGTCATGTAGTTTTTCTCTCTGAACTGAAAAGGTATTTTGTGTCACACATTTACATGGTCTCCTATGTACAGCTGTAAATGTTCCAGAATGTCCCCTAAAAGATGCTTCCACTAATTCTCTTGAGTAGCTGCTAGCACCTGAGTTGATTTCTCCATGAATACATTTTTCATAATTACTTAAACCCAAGCAAAACTCTCTCTGCTGTTCTAAATAATGTTCCCTTCTTTGCTGTTTGTTTTCATCTTCAGGTGTCTGGGCTTTATTTGGTTCTCCTCTGCATTACATTTTATGCTTAGGTATCACAGTGTAGATGAAAAAATCATAGACCTTAAGTCATCTGACTGAAGTACCTGATTTGTGGATTCACTCACATTTTTAGATATTTAAGCTAGGTATTATTAGATACGTAAGTTCTGCCCACAGTCTGTTGAGCTTACAACATTGCATCTACAACTGACTGAAGTATCTTTTAACACGTATTCAAGCTTCCATTTCCTATCTTCTGTGGTCAGGTGTTGCCCTATTGGAAGCTTTACAAAGTTTTTTATACATAATTCATGTTTCATTAGGTTTCTAATTATTTCCATGATTTTCATCAAATTCCATAATTTTTTTTTTCCTGCTAGTGATTTTGCCAGGATTTGAACACATTTAGTGTAGCTGTAGCAGATCCGTAAATAGAAAAACTGTGTATTCTTTGTTCCACTCTGTAATGCCTACAGCTGTGAAACTGAAGTATTTTTCCTATTCTGCAACATTGTAAATCCATGCCTTACTATTTTTTGCAGTATTGCTAAACTCCAGGTTAGCTGTCTGAATTATTGTTATTTTGGATTATTCTCACGAATACTTCTCAGGTGACTCCTGTTTTGTTTCTTTAGGCTGACTAGGTTCTGTCATAACACCAGATTTATGATATGTATTACTAATCTGTACTCTCTTTTTCTAAAAGGTGGATCGTATGTCTTTTCCATGTGGTTGCACTAAAGAAGGGTGTAGCAATACAGCAGGTAGAATTGAATTTAATCCTATCCGTGTACGGACTCACTTTTTGCACACAATAATGAAACTTGAATTGGAGAAAAATAGAGAGCAGCAAGTTCCTGCACTAAATGGCTGCCACAGTGAGATAAGTGCACACACTAGTTCTATGAGTCCAGGACCCCATCCAGCTGAATATTCAATCACAGAGAATTTTGAGATTGAACCTGAACCGCAGGCTGCAGTTATGCATTCTCAGTCAGCCGAGGACTTGGACTGCCCAGGGGAAGATGAGGAAGAGGAAGATGGGAGTAGCTTTTGTAGTGGAGTTACAGATTCTAGCACACAAAGTTTAGCCCCTAGTGAATCAGAAGATGATGAAGAGGAGGAGGAAGAGGAAGAGGAGGAAGAAGAAAAAGCAGATGATTTTGTGGAAAGCATGGGCTCCCATGCTGACATGGTGCCTCTTCCTACTGTCCTTTGCTACTCTGATGGCACTGCTGTGCATGAAAACCACTCTAAAAATGCCTCATACTATACTAACTCTTCAAATCTGTATTACCAAATAGAGAACCATGTTGCTGGCACTACTAACCAGATTGGTGAGACTTACTCAGAAAGAGATGCTGTCAAGAATGGTAGTCTTTCTCTGGTGCCTTACAACATGACTTCAGAACAGTTTGTTGACTACACGCGGCAATCAGAGGAAACTTTTAGCAGCCCTCATTACCCTTCTGCAAATCCCTCAGTGATTGTTTGCTGCTCATCGTCTGAAGGTGATAACAGCGCTCCATGTAACAGTTTATACACTGAACATAGGCCAGGCCATCCTCAAGTGGAATTTCACTCATACTTGAAAGGTCCCTCTCAAGATGGATTTGTTTCAGCTTTGAATGGTGACAGTCATTTACAAGACCACCCTGCTGAGAATTCGCTAAACCTCCCAGAAAAAAGCAGACTGCATGAAGAGTGCATCAAATCACCAGTGGTAGAAACAGTACCTGTTTAATATTAAAATTATTCTAGGACTGAATTCCTTTATTAAATGCACTCAGATTAGATTTCCTAGAATCTTACTTTTTTTAAGAGGTAGACAACACTTGGACTATGGTCAACGTTCCAGACACTTTTTTTTTTTTTTTTGAGATACATTGGCAGTGGCATTGCACACAGACAGTTCGTGTAAAGATTAAAGAAACAAACTGTCTTTTGATTTTAAAAAAAGCATAAGTAAAAAAAATATATATATTCAAAGTAGCCTACCTATCAAAGTATGTGAAACCTGCCAAGCTATGTGAATCAAAGCTTCATGTTTTTGATTGTCGGGCCTGTGCAAGATTGTTAAAAATGGTACTTTGAAATAATCATGTTTAGAGTCCTAATTTTCAACATATCTGGAAAGATGGTGAGTTTTAATGTAAAAGTAATTACTGTACAAAAAATTTTAATTGTTCTGTACTGTATGTATTTAATTTATGGTAGTTTAGTACTCATGTTTTGATAAAAATGAACAGCATGTTCATTTGAACAGAAGATCCATAGCTAATAACAAAGAGCATGTCCACTTTTCATCTGGAGTACCATGTACTTTTTTTTTTTTTTTTTAAAACACTATTCCTTGTAAGTTATCTAGTTATCTTGAAATGCATTTTTAGAGTGTACTCTTTTCTCTTTTTACTGTTCTGGACAAACTGAAGAGTCAGAAAGGGGGCATTTACATTTTCTAGAAAGGTGAAAGGTAGACAATCCGCCATTAAAATTAGAATCAGTGGCATTCTCAGAACTAACCTCTCCCTCCCCAAAGAAAAATGATCTTGTATATAATGGCAAAGCAGTAGTTTAAGCTTACACAGCACCTTTTAGCCCTACAAAACATTCAGATATTTATGCACTTTAGTGCCATTTTGCAGTACTTTATTAACTATGGGAACTGTGAACTATTTTGGAGAAATGCCATAGCTCCAGACTCTGAGGTATACGTAACATAATAGCATCCTAATCATTGTAACAAAACCGGTAAGTTTTCCCAAGCCAGTTTATGACTATTTCAGCAAGCAATTTATAAAGACTAAGTCTTGCTGATCACAGTTTAAATGAAGCATGGAAAACAATGTGAAAATGTCTAGGTTTTCCTAAATATTTAGCAGTTTTTATAAAATATGAGACTGCCTTTTTTTGGACGTCTGATCATATCGCAGATTTAGAGACCTAATTAGGTGCAGGAACCTGCATATTCAGTGAGAAACATAGCTTCAGAAATTTTGTATCTGTGACAGTTTGCAAGCAAAATACAAAAGTGCATCATGTGGATATCAATTACCTCGTACTCCGTTTTTTTTTAAATGAAAAGGGAATTAAAAGATCTATGTCTCAACCTTTAATTTATTAACTAAAGTTGCTTTCTTCTAGAGAAGGAGATGCAGGAGCCTGTTTTTCTATACACTGATAATTCTGCCCTGCCTTATTTTAATTTCAAAATTATTTTGATATTTTTTGTTTTTCTAATACTGAAATATTATTTATTATTTATCCAGTAGTTTGAAATGTAGACATGTCTTATTTGTTGAATTAAGGATCAGGATCTTAACTTTTATCTAATCAAATCTAGATGGTTAGCAGTATGCATGTAAACACAGTGTAAATTTTAGCTCATAACAGTGACTCTTCTGGTTAGAAGCTTTTTATGACATCATGTACAATACTCCAGTAGAAAAGATTGCCAGACTTAAAATGCTTTTTAAAAAATAAGCTTAATTGTTTTTTTATGAAAACTGTGCACAATGATTTCCAATTTTTATTTTTACATAAATTGGCAAAATATTTTTACTCCATGTAGTAGCCAGGAAGGGGTTTTTTTTTTTTTATTTATTTGTTTCCACACCAAGTCCTACGTGTTTTATCTTAAAAGAATTGCATTAAAAAGTCCTAGCTCTCTAGGGACTGGATCCACCTTTGCGAAGTATTCCATCTCCTGGGTAAGTGCAGTCATGTTGATTCTCTGTTCAGCAGTTCCTTGAGCTCTGTTCCTCTTATTCACAGAACACTCCAGTCTCGTTCTCTAACAGTTGAGTAGCCAGGTAAATGCATGTACTCTCCACTCTATATAGTATATACCCACCTTCATTTTTAAAGAGAAACATGTTAGGAACAGTTCATAAAAAGTTCTGCATGTAAGAATGAGAATAGTATAATGCTATTCAAGATATTTTACAGGCAGATATAACAAGTCTCTGTATATAGGCATCTTGCATTAACAGCAGGCTTAAATCTGGCAATCTCACTCAACACCAGCACCGAAAGCACAAATCCCTACTACTTGAGCTGGAAGAGTAGCTGTGAATCAGTAGCAGCTTTTTAACCTCAGTGTGTGTTGGCCACGGGAGGATACGATCAGGCACACTTTACCAGGGTATTACTCTCAGGGGAAAGTTAAATGAAATAGTTTTGTTTCATTATTCACCCCGTTACTGAGCAATAAGAATTTTTCTTGGTCCCTATGCTTTCACATGAGAAATATCTTTAATAATGTTAGCAAGCACAGTACATAATTAACTTTATAAAATACATCTCAGCTAGCTTTAAAATACTGAGATGGTGGTTATTTAATATTTCCATCGCCACAGGCTTCAGACCCAGGATTCCTTAACATTAGCATCTATATAAACTGAGTACCCAGATGTATATCTTCTATGCCACTGTAGCATCAGAGGTGAATACAGCTGAATTCTCCAAAGCATGCGGCATAAGCTGACAAGTAGCTGATACAGTGAGGGGTAAAGAAGGCAGTGGCTATATAAAGAGCTTTTGCTATGCTATTTTCCCTTGCTTAAAGGAGCTAGTTCCTGGGAACTGAAAAATAACATATGCCTAGTAAAGATTAATACTGAGAACATAATTACTGGGCCGTGGTGTAGACAGTGTAGATGATAGTAATACCCTTGTTTTGTCCTTCATGTGGTCTGGTATTTTGTGATCCAGATTTGATTTCAGGATACAAACTAAACAAATCTTGTTTAATTCTGGGAACAACTTAAAAAGTGAAGTCTGTGTTTATAATTGACAGAGATTTCCTGGTAACTATACTAATAATATTAACATGCCTTCTAAGAGATATAAAGCTTGTACTGAGGAAAAAAGAAAAAAAAAAGCCTTAAAAAAAAAGGCTTACTACAGCATGGGACAGAGAATTTTTTAGCTTCATTTTTTGGGCTTATATATAATAATATATGATGTGTCCAATTTTCCAGGTAATTATCATTAATGTTGATAACCACTCCTTTCATTATGGGTAGGCTTATTTCTGTGCACTGAGTTATGTTATTAAATGATAAACATAGAGCAGTGTGTGCTTCTGAATAGATCTGGCGCATCATTTGTTGAAATGTTTACTGATAGCCTGTATCAGCTTTATTTCCCAAGGTGTTTAGCTACTAATAATTATTTGTAAGAAGGCAGATAATAAACTAGCAGATAATTTATGATTACATTTAGGCAGTTCAGAAAAATTAGTAATAAGAAAAGCAGTTCCCTCTGTAAGAATAAAATAAATTTCCACACTAAAGATCACTGAAACAGCACATAAAATGGACTGCCTTTTTTCCCATAATGTGAACTTTGACTCTCTTAAGAAATGCATTGTTAAAGTTTATATATAAAGCTTTAACTGATGTTTGTTAGAGGTGAAACTGGAACTTTGCTGGCAAAAAGCAATTATAGTGATTGCAATTGTTTCCTTAGAGCTATAATTCATGCCCACTAGTACATCCTTTGAAAATTAAATGCCGGTCAGTAAAAGTTTCTAGTATTTCTTTTCATTTTTTTAAGGAAAATTTCTGATCAGCTCTATTCCATTCAGATCAAAAAGTTTTACTATTTTGCATTTACACAAGTTGCTGATCATGAATCAGAATTTGAGTTGACATCTATCATTTCCTTAAAGGCCATTTGATTATTCTTAGTAACCATCTTCACTTGTTATAAATATGGTTCAGCCCTCTCACTCATCTGTTAAATTGTTCTGAGTCAACTAAAAATATTAGCCTGCCTTTTGTGCAAGGTCTGTAGAAGCTGCATGTAGTGTTCATGGTGGTGTTACTCACAGGATTACTAACAGCTATAGATACAGTTTCTTATCTTACCTGGGTGTCATATTTCAGTAAATGCCCTAACAAACCAATCCTGTAGCACCTCTCCCATCAGTTGAGAGTGTATCTTCAGTAAGCCCAATTAGTTGGATAAAGATTGTATACATACATTTGTACACAAAACAGAAAAATGTGTTGTATTTGAGTATTTCAGATGTTTATGACATCTTGCTAAAAATCTGATCTACTTAATAGAGAACTGGGCTAGGAAAGAAGAGACCTGGACTCTGTTTTTGGCTTTGCCTTCATCCAGCTCTGTCACCGCCCCCCCTGCCCCATGTCACCCCCATTCTCTGTGCTGTGGTAGTAAGGTACTTGGATATGTAGTGATTAAAAAAAAAAAAATCTATAGATCAGCCAAAATATCATTTGCATCTTTTTTTGGCATCATTACTAAATTTCTGTAATACTGAGACACTTTCCCAGTCCAGCCCAATCCTGCTCAGAAGTGAACAGAAATTTTACCACAGAGAAGAAATATAGCAAAAGCAAGCTCTTCTTTCCATGGATCAAGTTAACGAGCAAAAATTTAATAATAAAGTTCACCATAAAAATGGGAAAATTAGAATAAAAGCTATGTTGAATACCTAACATTTACCTATAGACTGCTTAACATTTGAGCAGCAAGACTAGTTTGCCTACAACACCACACAGGGCAGCAAAAGCAGTCTTACTCCCCTGCATGTCTTCCTCCTTTGCCAGGTTAATTCCCTGAGTCAAAACTCCATGCCTAGGCTGCCTCCGAGGCAAGGCAGGTGGCCTTACTCGGAGCTAAAGCAAAAGAGACATTGGACCCACAATATTGTTTAAAGGGCATTTGCTAAATAAGAAGCTCGTGTCTGTGCTGTGGTCTATACTGTAAAGCAGTGTCATGAGCTGGGCTTAGTTATTGTGCCAGTTGTTAAATTTCCTGAAGGAGTCAGGAACAGACATCATAGAGGATGAGATGAGAAATCCTTAAATGTTTAGGGATGTTATGCTTTCCTCCTGGGGCTAAAGGGTACCCTCTACTTTATTATGGTTACAGAACATTTGATGTAAAATACATAGAAAAAAATAGAATTAACTCAGAGAATATATTCTATAGAATTTATTTCTAAAATATTAAATCTGATTACTATTTTTTTAAAATAGTAGAAAACTACAGTTATTTTCAGAAAATAGATACATGGAGTCTGGTTTGTTAACATGTTCCTTAGTGAGTAAGAGAAATCTCAACATTTGCCTTTTTGAATGTTTCCAAAAATTTCTTTTAAAAAACAATGTACCTTGTTTAATTTTGCTGTTCTCAGTAATCACTGTCTATGTGCTAATTAACAATTGTCTTTTCTCCAAGAGGTGTGCAATCGAAAGCAAGAACATTGTGAAGTGATGAAAAAGTGTGATTTAGTTGTAAAGACATCTGAGTGAGCACCTGCTTGAGTTGTTCATAAGTGCTTCCTGTGCATTGTCTCTTCCCCCTCCCAAATCAGAGGCAGTTTTTAACTTGTTTGCTAATAAATGTGCCACAAGGTTGTTGCTATCACTTAAGGAGAAGGAAAGCTATAAACACCCTTGAGACCTTTCTGCCAGCCTACTAGCTGATACCACGTTTTGACTTATTATAAGCACATCCAACTTAGGAGACATCTCAGTGTTTTGTAGCCTTTTGTTTTCCTTCCTCTTTTCACATCTTTGTCTCTGAGACAGGTTTGTTTTACAGTAAGGCTTTTCATTAAAAAAAAGGTTTGAAATGTATATGAGGGCAACTCTAGTGTCCTCTGTGCTATCGTTTACTTTGCTAGAAGAGTTAATTTTATGTTTCACTTAACATTAGCACGCAGATGGACTGGGACTTCGGGGAAAGCGTACCCTGTAGGCTCTGACTAGAGAGTCTTTGGGGCTGATCCCAACAAGGTCTGTAGGTGCCCCTACTCCATGCATGCAAACAAGCACGAAGGAAACCTACCCCCACCGGCTGCAGATGTACAGTATGAGATACTCACTGTCTCCTAATGTGCGTAGATCTAGGGGAAGAGTGTCAGTCTTGATGTAGCACAGCCCAGTACTGGATGAAAAATCCCAAATAAGGGAAGGCAGAAAAACATCACCTAGGGAAACAAAAAATTTCCATTAAAACTACCAGTGAGACATTAGCAATAAATAAATAAATGTAAACACCCTTTTGTAAAATGGAAGTGAATTGGATCTGAAAAAAGGAAAATTAAAATGTGTGTGGCTTTACTACTGCATAGGCTTCATGGTTAGGAAGATACCCAGCATGTAGAAGGTCCCACCAACTGGAGAACCGTATTCATGATGCTCCATAATGTTACCACTCAATTGGGAAGACGAGTCTTTCATCCAGGCTAGGAAACAAAAAATCAGAGGGCAAACTTCCATTTGTTTGCTCAGTTATTTTCATTTGGATCTTAGCAATGACTCTTTAGCAAGTTTTTTGTTTTTGTTTTTAGCTTTTTTATAAACCTCAAATGGAACAAAGTCAAAAGAAGTTTGTCTCATGTGTGTGTACTTCTCTAACTGTACACTTTTTCAACAACCTGTGAAGACTGGATTAGCTTTTCTGTATGGGCGGGAAGAACAATGGAAGATAAATATCAATACCACTATTATAACCCAAGGATCAAGACAGTCCTTTGTCTTGGCATGGGTGGATACACCCTGGGCAGGGGGGGAGGGGACAACAGAAAGGGCAATATAGAGGAAAGGAAGGAAGAAGGCAAGAGGTAGATTGATGAGAAGGAAATTTTTTTTTTCTAGAGGACAAAAGAAAATATAACAGAAAAAAAGGAAATAAAGACATGCCCAGACAAAAGATAGACATGTGTATGTTCTCTACAAGTTAGGTCATGTTAGAACATGATACGAGTTATGCCAATTCATATATTTTAAAACAAAACCATGAACTCAGTGCAAACAGGAAATGTCTTTTTTTTTTTTTTTTTTAACATAACAGTTGGATGCAGATAAACATTAAATAAAACATGATTATCCAATAGTACGGGGTAAAAAAAAAAACCAACACAATGAAACTCTAGAAACAGCATTACTGTCTTTTCTTTGCCTATGTCAACTGCAGAGGCATGTTAAAATACCGTTTTCGTTAACTCAGCTCCCAGGCATACGTTCTAACACAACCAATTTCTCAGATAACAAGTGACATTAAAGGCAAAGAAGAAATAGCTGTCTTTCTTACTAGCAATTCAGCTTGGGCTTTTCAAATGAGATTTAGTACCTTATTGGCAGCTAATTCCTCTAGGTTTCACCACCTTAAACTTTTTTTAGGTATGCAATTTTGTTTGGGATTATGGGTGCAGGTCAACCTTGCTGGGGTACTGGGGCATTGCTGTAAAAACAGCCACCTATCTGTGAGTTTCTGGTATGCAGATTGAGCACAGATGTTCATCTTCTTCAAAAGATCATGTCATTGTGTGCAGCAGCTGGTTCTCTTAAAACAAGACTAGAAAAAAAAGCATCCTGTTTTTTTCAAACCATCACACACCAAATACCGCCACTTTAGTTCTCACATAACAATGCCCACATAAACATTGCTTAACCACTGGGCCCTTCTTTTAATTGACTGATTGTAGGCACTTCTATGGAAATATGTCCGAAGTGTAGTTTGTGAAACGTTAAAAAAGTGTTTGATGTAAAATAAGCGCTAGACATTTAACAGTGCAAAAATAGTCAAAATCTGTAATTACAAATCCATTCCTAACAGCCTCAGCCTGTAATAGTGTCTTAGTAAAGTTGATCTTTAAGTTACATTGCATTCTGGTGTAATAATCTTTTGAAAATAAATTTGTTAATACAGATGTGCTGGTTAATACCTGCTAACATAAAACACGGCATTTCGTTACTTTGATTTGATTCCATCTACAGCCAATAGATAGCAATTCTGGAAAAAAACCCCCAACATTTATTATTACAGTATTACAGTTCTATGTTAAGTGTTTTCATCGTTTTAACAAATATGGACTGTGTCAAATTTACACTGTCTATTCCAGCTCTGTCTTTCAAAAGATTCATCTGTCTGTATATCTATATATAGATATATATTCCCATAAGAATATAAAATTGCTTTTGAAATTTTTGTTGGCAAGTAGTAAATAATACACTGCAGCATAGATTCAAAAGCATTTAAGTTGATGGTCTTTCAGACATGTAGTCCATTCAAATGGGACTAGTAAAATTGTGGTATAATTGCAGCCATATGTTTAAAATTTATACATTACTTCTAACTTCAGCAATTTTTGAGAAAAATAATTATGTAAAGGAATTAATATTTTCCATTCCGTAACGTTAACATTACAGATAATCTTACATGCTAAAATTATGGAGGTCTCAACAGAAAAGCAACATTTTTAATTGGACTGCTACTTTAAAACTGTTTGAAGAAGTGAAAGGAAAGAAAGTTCATCTTAAAATATGTACATGAAAATAATTCTACAGCTTCATGAATTACACATTTCCTTTTTAAAAAAAAAAAAAAAAGTTGTAACATCAAAGATGCCAAAGGGTAATATAAGCTACAATAATATTCAACAGAACGTAACCTAGACCTTATGTTGTAATAATTTATTCAAATTAACTGTATTCTTCTGTATTTATATTTTCAGTATTTATTATGAATGATATGGAATTTGATGTATTTATTGTGGCTTATTACTGCAATGTATATATTACAAAAATGAGCATTTTTAAGTCTTAACATTAGGATTTTTTGTTAATTAGTGGCACTTGTATCGGCTGTATTTTTATTATATATTGTACAATATATATTGTCCATTTGTTTGCAATGAAGTAAAACAGGTTTCTACGTTACATCAACAGTGCATCTTATTTCTATTATGCAGTCTAGACATTCCTCTCTTGTCTCGCCGTACCAGGATTAGTACAACATCTCCTCCCCCGGACCCACAGTGCCTGTCTTAAAGACGCACTGTGAAATTTCTAGCATTTCTCCCATTCCCCGTAGCATAAGAAGAAACAGTTTCAAAATTTTTTTTAACTTAACCAGTGTATAAATATTTAAGAAAATGAATATAAATGCCTTTTTTGGTATATCTGGTTGCACTTTAAGGAACACTAATGTCTACACTTTTCTTTGGCCAATGGAATAAACTATGTGATTCCTCTATACACTTCATAGTAAATTTGATCAGTTTGGTTATGTAGTAACGAAAGAAAGGTTTTCAACAACTGCTAGAGAAAAAAATTTGCAATAGCTCCCTCTGGTGGACATTTTCAGTATTTTTTCATACAGCAAATCATTTCAACAGTAACAAAGGCATATAAGCCATACTGTTAGATTTCAGGACAACTGCTTAATTATTTTTAAAATTGCTGATTAAGATTCCTTTATTATGACAATAATTTAAAATCACAGCTCTCTGCCATCTTTATGACATTTATAAATACTGAGCTTTAGATGTGTAAAAGGTGAGTTGTCCGTAAGTCTTCATTGATGACAAATTATATATGGCTAAGTTATTTGTATTTGTAACAATTGATAAAGATCAGGTGCTGTTCTCTAGATTAAAAAAAAAGTCCTCAGAGGGTTTAAGGTAGCATTCAGAGCTTTAATTTATTAGGAGTTACAGAGAAGAGAATACACAAACATATGCTATCAGACTGCTTTTGAGCTGCCATGAACTATGTATGACTAACCATGCTCCAGCACCTGGTAAGCCATAGGGATAAAGTCTTTTCTATAAAACAATGTTCAAGAGAAGTGTTCTGATTCAGGATGCCAGTTCAGACATAGGAAGGCTTAGCACTAAGATTCAGCTATGTAGTGATTAATAAATAGTACTCACATATTCTCTGCTCATGCTGGTGTGAGTCAGTAGTTACTCCTGAAGTAAGGAGACAAAATCCTCAGGTGTAGCAAGCTGCTGAAGCTCGGCTGCAGTTAATAGCACCATGCCCAAGTAGAGCCACCGAGGATCCAGGATCATCATTTATGGGGGCTGAGGCTGCTCGTCACCACAGGCTCTGCTGTTCTGGACCATTCAGGACCTGTGTTGTCCTGCAGGGAGTAAGGCTGAGCTGGTTTTGCCTTAAATCAAGCCTTCTTCAAATTGTGTAATTATGTTCATGAATGTGTAAGAGAGCACAGTGAGATCACTGATGCTAGCTTTTCTGGTAAACTTTAGTAGCCCACATAGCCATCTGACTGATGCATGGTTTTTACATAAATGTATAAGTACAATAATGCACTATGTACATATATAATGGTATTACTATTATACTATTATTGTTTGTTTTAGATTTCCTGCTAAAGAGTGAGAGAGAAAGGATTTTTGGAAATAGGGTGACCTCCTATAAAGTGGAGCGTAGAACAAGGGGAATATTCAATTGATCATGGTAAAACCCTGTAAACTGTTAAGCTGTTTAAAGTATAGTCATAGAGCTCCCTGAAATGAGATAATAAAATAGAGAAATGATTCATTACTAAGGAGAGTTTTGAATTATACAACAAATAATTCTTGGTTTCTGACACAGAAATGGGATTTAGCTTGAATAGCTTTTGTTTGCATTTTTTATTCAGTTTTATATATACATAGGCAGACTGCAGAAACCCTTTTTATTTCCACATTTGTTTTTAACTAGTTCGAGCAGCTACAAGCTGTGGATAATGGCAAGTCAGCATTTCCAGAAGACCTCTCCCATTTATACTTTGTACTGGAAATCGCCATACAGAAAGTGTTTCTAGTTACAATTCTTCTAAGTGTTGGGTTTTTTTCCCCTGAAATGCACACTGGACATTAAGGCTGCACCTCTGCCTCTTCCTTCCCATTCACATCAAAGGCACAGGCCACCTCTCATCTCTCTTGGCCTCTACATGGCTTCAGCTTATGCTGCTTGGGCCTGGTAGGACCAGCCACCCACCGAAACCGATCTTTGTTCCACAGCCAGCAAACACATTGAACACAGGCCTCAAATAAGTCAATAATAGGTGGCCTCTAGCTCTTAATATCCTGTTATCTAGACAGGAGGTAGTATCCATGATTCACCATGAGCTCTCTCTTTTCCCCTTACTCCCTTTTTTCCTCCCTGGCTACAGATTCCAGATCCTTTTAAAAATATACACAAGAGCTCTTGGATTAGCAGTCAGGCTAGAGAACCTAGCACATTCAGTGAATGTTTCCTGATCCTAGAGTAGAACAGTTCAATGCTTTAGGTAAGTGTGCTGTGTCACTGTTAACTGCTGTCACCTGCTAAATTGCAAATTTTATATTCTCATGGTAATTATTTATTATAAAAGCCAGGGTTAATACTAAAGCTAAGGTTTTTGATTAGATGCAAGGTAACCTATGCAAATAAATGGTATTTCACTGAATGCCATTTAGAAGCAATTATACCAGTGTGACCAAAACTATGTAATGGTTCTCCTTGGCCACAGGCCCAGTAGCCAGCAGCCTGTCAACTGACCAGTTATCAATCATGAGGCCTTGCGATGATTTTGTGATAGCATAACCACTGTCAACCACTTCTCTTCCTCCAGGCACAACTGCAGGTTTGAAGTAGAATGGGTTTAGGCAAATGGGGAAGACAGCATCTAAACTTCTCAAACCTATATAGTCCAGGAGACGCAGAAGCACTCCGCAAGAATCACTATTTCAGTGAAGTTTGATACAAATGAAGTTGGTGTTAAGAAACCTCAGCAGCACTGCATGATTCTAACCCTTGGAGCTCTTCCTTAATATGCTCACCAACATTTACTGTGCGACTTCCATTTCTGCTAATACTCTTCCCACCACCAATTCCAGATTCCTTATTTTCTTCAAACATAGCTTGCTACCTCACTTTTCTAGCTCTCTCCCGAATTCTCAACGGGCCCTCACTTGCACTGGCTGTCCCACACTCAGTCCTATTGGAGAGGAACCTGCTCCCTCCGGTTTCTTCATTTTTCCCTCCCACATCTTTTCTTTGTCCCTAAAGTTTCCCACTCAGTCCTTGACTAGCCATCCCGCCTCCTGCCTTGGTCACTGCTTCCCAACAGTATGTTCTTGCCCTTCAGGCTCCACTAGTACTCCCTTCTAGCAGAAGGCCTCTTTTTCTGGAGCTCTGAGTGTGCCAGAAAGTGGTCTTCTCTTCTTTATTCATGGGTTAACACCTGCTAGGCAGAACCAACCTTTCTTCTGCAGCTGTCCTTACCAACCATTTGCACACGGCACAGACTGTTGATGTCCATTGAGCAAATTATTGTTACTTCAACTTCAGTTATGTACTAGCTTGAAATGTTTCTCCATCTTCCACAAATACCCCAGGACTTACTGCTAATGATTTCAGGCCTCAGTCATACTGACTGAATCCAGATGGAAATTTGACTAGAGCTGCAGCACTGCCAAGTTTCACAATCACAAATTCACCAGAGTAGATCATCCTTTCCGCAACTCCACTGCAAAGACATTATCAACCACACACTCAGTCCCTGATGCTGGACTTCATACTACCAGAGACATTCCCCTTTCTGCTTCCTTTCAGCCCACCAAGAACTACAAAAAGAAGGGAAACAAAATAGATGAAAATAGAAAAACGGGGAGAAGGACAGAGCTAATCCCAAGCCTCCACTTCAGGACCTGCTATTTCTCCCGATCCTTCCCATTTGACACGTTGCTCCCTCCAGCAATTCCTCTCAGTTCCACCTCCCCTGTTAACTTCAAGCAGCATCCAAATTTCAAAGATTTGTTAGCTTTTCTCTCCCACCTCCTCTCTCAAATTACTACCAAATCCCAGCAAAATACACCTATTTATCCTTAGACCATTGCCTGAGCTCTCCTGTAACTCTGAGTTTTCTTGCACCTACCTTCTCCTTCCTGGACAAATTCTATTACTCTTTGTTGTTATTATTTCACTCTCCCAATCCTTCATTCTATTGTAGGCATTCCCTTCTTTCACCAGACACTCCCATATGTATTTCTCCTTCATGATCCCAAACATCATATATTCCTTCCTGGCTGTTCAACACCTACTAAATTTATCCACAATATTCAAGATATTACTGTCGAGGAAGGATTTACCCTAAACTGTCTCTACACTCTAGCCATACAAAATTATAACTTAGTACATAAAGCAGGCCATTCTGGAGGCTTGAAAAAAATACAATATCCACATGAAAATGTCTCAATCTGATCTTTCTGTGACTGCCAAGGTTCCTCCTGGTGGTAGAAGGAGACAGAGGAGGTTTAAAGGACTGTCAGGAGGGAGGGAAAAAAAAAGCTAGCAAGATGTTCCTCTCTTGAATGTGGCTTAGTTGATTCTAATCCCTCCCTAAGCATTTTGCAACAGCTTTTAATAGCAAAGACACATTACTACCAACAGTTTGTAATGCTGCTTTTGAGCTGTGCTGAGTCAACTTATTACGAGTCCAGAATTCCACTACATAGTTCTCCAGGTGTCTAAAGGACTGTCAGGAGGGAGGGAAAAAAAAAAGCTAGCAAGATGTTCCTCTCTTGAATGTGGCTTAGTTGATTCTAATCCCTCCCTAAGCATTTTGCAACAGCTTTTAATAGCAAAGACACATTACTACCAACAGTTTGTAATGCTGCTTTTGAGCTGTGCTGAGTCAACTTATTACGAGTCCAGAATTCCACTACATAGTTCTCCAGGTGTCCCGTTAGCTTTATCTGGTAACTAGTTCTACCAGAAAGACTGGCAGGATCCTACTGAATCACAGTGGACAACATACTCCCCAGATGATCGCTAACTTGCCTCAAGTAAGTTGCATCGCAGCACTCAGCCATCAGTAGATAACTTCCACAATTAATCAATCTTACCTTTTAGGATAAGCCAGTGGAATTGAACTCAGAATAGAATCTAATGTAAACATTGTATTCTGGGAACATAATACATTAGAGTTTCCCATTTGTTCTGAGGTCATTATCCCTAAGAAATTCTCTATTAGCAAAAATAGCATTTTTCCAGGTGCTTTATGCACTCTAGCAAAATGCAGCATAAGAAAATACACCAGAGAGAAAGCACAGTAAGTTTTCAAAAACTAACTGTAACAACTAGCCATTTTTATGCCTATCATTTAAGTATAATATAATGAAGTACTGTATAATAATTATATAATGAAGTGTGTGAAGAGTAGATGAAGTACGTATCTAAAAAGAGAAGCCAGGACAGCTTTAGTCATAAAGTGACAAAAAGATGATGTGTTATATCACCCATCTTCTAGATGATGTGTTATATCACCCATCTTCTAGGTTAGTTATAGATAGAGACAATCCCAAATGGCAATTAAACTATTTCACAGTGTTTAAAAAAAAAAAAAAGAATATATATATAATTAAATATATATAAGTTAATTTATATATATATATATATATATATATATATATATATATATATAAAATTTAAGTTTTAATTGCAACGGCACTTCAAAATTTGTTTTTGGTGTTGTCCAGAGCTGCAACCAGGATAGAGGAAAAATAATGTTTTGACATGCAAACCATAGATTAAAATGAAGAGAGAAAGAGGAAACTGCATTGGGGACACAGAAAAACCCACAAAAAATAAATTAAGCAAACAAGGGTGCTATTGGAAGTGTCTACCTTTGAGATTAATTTTTTGTAGAGACTGGCTTTAGGAGTAAAGGCCACTTTAGCAACATAAATGTTATTCGTTAAATAAATCTTATTCCTTACCCATGAGCTTATTTAATCCTGAAACTCATATATCCTATGCAACTGAAGCAGCACCTGTCAGAAAACATAGCATATCTTTTTTTTTATTTTGCGCAGACAGAAATGGCTGAATCGTCACTTCCTAGCTTTTCAGTGTGTGAATGTGTTGATCTACTCTAAGCAACTTTTAAATGCAATTCCTTTTAGAAAACCAACAAGTCAGAACCTTCATCACGTAAAACTATTTCACAAGGAAGTGGATTGGGCAGAGCATTCAGCGTTTAGTGCATTTCACTTTCTTTTGCCAAGCCTGGGGATAGCAATGTGTAAGTCTAATCTCTGCATGGAAAGCTGTAGTTTTAAACAGCTCTTTTCCTCATCCATCAAACTCCTTTTCTATTTTTCTTCTTCTCTTGGTTTCCTACACAGTGATACTGCTTTACTTTTAAAAGTTTGTTACTTCCTCTGGGCAGCAGTAATCTTCTTTTAATTTCTCCATCCAGCTGGGGAGAAATTTAACATTTAAACAAGACATACTAAAGTTATCATTTCCACCCTTTAAAAAAATACAAAGTCAAGCTAACATTTGGATTATAAAGGACAGATTCAACTACTGGAGATTTAAATGTAAAAATACAATTTTAAAAACAGTTAAGAGGATAACTTGAAGATGTAATATTTATAAGGCAAAGCTTTTTAATAAAATCAGTGATTTTTTTCTAAACACTACAAAATTAAACTAGGACTTGAAATACTATTGTGCCATGGAGACAAAGGCAGTTTTGGACAAAACATTCTATGAAGCAGGTTCCCTACTTGGAGAACTAAGGAGACAGGTTAATGTATAGAAAAGAAGAAAAGATTACATGCCTCTTCCTTGGATTTTTTTTATTTTTTTTTTTGGTAGAAAGTAGAACCATAAAGGGCACCCACGTGCTAAGAGTTCAAATGACTGGCTCTGGTTCTGACAACCCAGCCACTGACCTCAGGCCTCCTACATCTCAATCTAGTATTTTAATCTTGATTAGATGCATAAGATTACATAAGGGTAATTCACAAAATGTGGAAGATTATTTTTTTAAGGAAGTAGTGACCACAAGTTCTTGCAACTTCTCATATTTCTCAGTTGTAGTAACTCAAATATTTAAAGAAATGCATACAGCAAACCATCAAGTAGATAAAAGTCAGCATCACAATACAGAACGCACTGTATTACTCAAGAGAGTCATGCTGAAAGAGTAAGTTATGCCAAGAAGCACATCTGCTTCTGCCTTCTAACAAAAAACTACAAGGAAGTTTACTTTTCAGTAAAGATTAAAGAGCAATGCTAAAAAAGCATGGAAAAGATGCGTAATGACTAATACTTGAACCCCTTGCAATTTTTTTACTGCTGCTTTACTGCTACATTTTAAAGAAAAATTTTAAGAAGTTTTAGCTGCTAGTCACTGCAAATCTTCCCTGGGGAGTATTGGAGTATTTTGTTAAAGGATCACATATTCCACTTAGATACACTTTTCTAACTTTCTTTAAGTCTCCAATAGAAAGTCCACATCTTTCTAGACATCTGTTCCTATGTTTAAGTGTCCTGAGCATTCAACAGTTACTTTTTAGTTTTGTGAATTGTAGCAAGGAAAGCTTAAGTCTAACATTTTGCACTATGGATGTAGAACACTGTTCCCTTTCTCTCTGCTGCTACTGGTCACAAACTTAAGATTTATATCATTTAATAGAGAGGAGCCTAAAGGATATATATTTTCAGTCCTTCCTCCTAGTTCATCTAAACCTCCAATCATATTTACTGCTCTCATCTTGCTCATCTGAAATTGTCCTATATATATATATATTTTGGAGGCGATACCCAAAATAGGCACAAAACTTCATCTGAGATCTTTGCACAGAAAAGTTACTTAGTATCTTTCACTGTTCATACATCTGCCTCCCTCTTTTATTTTACTCAAAAGCATGGCATTGTTAATATTTTTCAGCTGCACAATAACCCCCAGCTCTTTTCTGCTGTAAACCTCTAGCAGGTAGTAGGAGTCCAAGTAACAGACTTAACTGCTGTTACAGTAAGTGCTGCAAAAATGCAGACTAAAATGTCTGCTCATAACTTAAAGAATAGATAGGAAACACAGAGAAAAGATTAGAATGTTTCATGGTGGTTGAAAAAAGCTTTATGTTGAAGTGTTTTACAGGTTTTGGACTACTCACCTGTGTTATGCCAGAAAAGAAAAAAAAAGCAAAATCTTAAAGGCATTTAGAGATCACAGAATAAACTTTCCCTTCCCACAGCTAGAAGTTGTCACAGAATATTAAAACTAGGCTAACTGCTATACCTGATCTTCCTAGAAAACAGGAGGACAAGTATATATATTTGCTGTACTTGTCATAACATGGTCTTAGATTAACACTTAGATGAAGAAAAAAGACAGAAGTGGTACTCTACAGCACTGAACTCCCCTCCATGCATCAATTCCTATCTCCAAGTGCAAGAGGATCCTTGTTTCCTTGCAATTTAAATTCTATCCACGTTTTGAATGTTATCTCTAAAAAGAAGAAACACTAATGAGCAATAAAGTTCAGATATGTAAATTCCAGTCTGGCAAATTTGTAAGAAAAACATATTGCATGAAAAAATTACACTTTAGCAGTATGAAAAATAATGTAATGCATTCGCTGTATAACATGATCTATCTTCACTGAAGTTTTTTTAAAACGATCAGTTATTCTAAATACCTTGTCTTCTAGAACTGGTTCCCTGAAAGCTCTTGGTTTTCATCTCATAACTGGGGACCAACACAGCATAGCTGCTATCTACGTACTCATCCTCTATTCATTCTTGTTGAACAATTTTCTCATTGACATGCATCCTATTCTTCCTCAAATGCTTCTCCAGTTTGTCAAGAGCATTTGCTGCCCTTCCCACATTGGTTTGATCTGCAAAAGTAATAAGAATACTTTGTATTCCATATTGAATCTATTCACTGAAAGATCTCAGGGCATAGGAGTGATCTTGGTGGAATCCCACCTGATACAGAATTTGAGCTTTACAAGTGTCATTAATAACCTTTTCCAGTACTGCTTTTCAATAACTTGTGTCCACCTTGTAGCAGCTTAGTTTAAGCCATATTGCTTTTACTTACTTCCTAGGATATTCTCACAGGTATCACCAAAAGCCTTAACAGAAGCCAAGACAGGACTTGACTTCTTCTAATCAAAAACATGATTATCAAGCCAGAAAAAGAAGTTAGCTTAAACTAATGATCCTGACAAATTTTTGCTGGACCTTACTTATGCTCTTGTTATCTTGTTACCTTACACCTACTGAAAGGATTTGTTCTTGCTTTTCTTCAGAAGCTGAACTTCTCATTAGTCAGATATTGCAAAATTAACCAAAGACAGGCTCCTGCCCACATTTTGTTTTTAAATTATCATTCATCCATTAACCAAATCCTAAAGGCAAATTACCATTGATCTTTAATGCGATATTACTATAGACCACAGACTACAGTTCATCAGGATAAATCAAACTTGATATTAGTCCCCAACCCTTCATTTTAAGTCTTAACTTTGTATTTGATCATGCAGCCAATTTTGTCTTCACCTTAAAAAAGGTAAGACTTCTTCCTCTATCTTCCTCCTCTTACAAATACAGTACTTAAAGAAAATACTATTTTCCTTATGAGTTGCATCTAACTAGTCTTGATCTCATTGTTCCATTTTCCACTCTTATGCACACCTTTCCTGAGATTTAGATCATTAAAGAGTTTATTATTAAGGAATGCTGGCTGCTCTTACACCTCCTAATTTTTTCCTATTTAAATAGATACCACAGATGTTCAATGCAGTTCCTTTGACAGACTGCCAAATCAAAGTGCCTTTTTACCTTTGACGTTTCCCGTAACTACTTAACAACAACAATGGCACCAATTACGCTAAATCTTCTCTTTGTCTTTATTTTGCCACTTCCCTCCCTCTGTGGAAGTTTGATTCTTATTTCATATTCACATTCCCCCCATATCACAAAATATGCAACTTTGAGGTTTATTTAAATCTCTATAATTCACATCACCCAGTTAAGTCTTCTCCAATCAAACTACAGAATTTTATTATGAAATGGAGTTTACCTTATTAAAGTGCACTTTTTATGTGATCTTAGATGCTTTAAGGGTGGGATGGTGTTTACTCTCACATACATACCCTGAAGTTTTTAAACACTACATCTCTGTTCTGTAAGAGGCCATTTCTTATGCTGAAGAGATACCTTCATTAAAGAAGGTCAGGAAATTGGCACGACTGGTGATTGTAATAGAAGACCAAGTGAAGGATGTTTGTATGTCTTCATGTATTTTACTATATGCACAGTTGTCATATTTTTAAAGTCCCTAATCAAAGGAAGGCTATTTATAAAGCCACAGCTCTACATGCTCTATTAAAATATACTTCTGGATACCTACAAGAATAAAATATTTCACTAAAAGAGTCAGCAGAACAGTTAGGAGGGCAAAGCTTTCACTTTGACTGATAAGCTGTCCTTTGGAAAAGGGAAAACAACAATAAAAAAGACAAGACATAAATGTTTTCATAAGAAATGATGTACAGAAAAAGTTAGAAACCTGTTAGGTAAACATTGCACAAATCACTACAGACCATATAAAGAAAAGTGGTGTTAGTAGATATGTGCAAGTTAAAAGCAACAATTAACAAAATACTTGAAAAATGTGTTAATGTTAAACAGCGTAGGAAATCTGTTACAATATAACTTTGTCATAAAATTCAAAGTTCATGAAATTATAAGAAAAGCTATACAAGAAGTTTTAGCTGAATAAAAGGAGATTAAGATCAGGATGAGTAGATTCTCCATTGAAAGAATCATACATAAATAGTGTATCAAGGAGAAGATACTCTTCCACAACAAAAGGATTGACTTGATAGAAGCTGAGCACAATGTGGCTCATTTGGTTTCAGTATGAAAGTCAAATATTTCTTTTTTTTTTTTCCTCAAGTGAGAGAAGTTTAAAAAATATTAAGAAAGGTACACTGAAGAAAATAAATGGTGAAAAAAATTGAAGTCAAGCAACTGAGCATTTTATATATATATATATATAAAATATATATATATATATATATAATCTTAGTTTTCAGATAGTATACAAGAATTTCTCCTAACTCTACAGAAAAAAAAAATTGCCTTCCTCAGAAGTCCTTATAGTATGTGGAAAAACAATATATATTTGGTCCCCCAGACGACAGGGGACTATGACATCCATAAATCAGTGGTTAAGATAGACTCACGGAAAGGCTGTAAACATTCTTCTTAACTGTGAGGCCTCAAAACATTCTTTGGTATAACAGTCTCCCCTAAGGGATCTCTGATGACACATTTTATATCCAGCTTCAAGTAAGGGGGAAAAGAAACTGCTTAAACACTTTACATTTAAACTTTGCATCACTTAAAAAATGCAGTATACACATATGGTCACAGTTTAGAATGCATCTGTTATTTTAATAAAATGCCTCCTAGTCTATAAATAGCAAATCTTAATTGTTTTGGCCAAAGATCCACTTCTGGAAGAGGTCTGATGGGTTACATGATGCCAGACTTGGATGCTCTCCATTTCCTGTAAGGCACATGTGTAGTGCTGCACTGTACAGTGTTTGATCCTAAAGTGGGTGAGAAAGGAAGAAAAAAGAAAATAAGCATCCAATGAGCATGCTATTTACCCTCCCCCCCCTTTTTTTTTTCCTCGCATGTTTACTGTCATTAAAAAGAGTTGGGCCATACGGGCAGAGCAGAAGAGGGCTAGCAAAAGAATTCTAATAGTACGCAAGTGTGAACTTGTTTTGATAGGAAGAAAAAACATTAAGTATTTTAAAAGATACAAAAAATCTGGACCAACTTCCAGACACACACTGCCCAAACACAGACACACTACAGGATATCAATCGTTTTTGTAAGTGATATTTCCACTTCAGTAAAATAAGGCCATCAGTCCAATTACATTTACAATAGTGAAATCATCAAGTTTCGACCTGGTAACCCAAAAGGTGAAACTATCTACATCTTCTCCCAGAACTGAACTTCCTCCTTTTTGGCTTCAGAGTTTTGTTTTGTTGGGGTTCTCTCTTTTACTGGAAACCAGAATTAACTGACACAAAAGATCACCAAAGATGCCCGTTCACTGCACAGTCTAAATACCTTTCGATGCTCCCATTGCTCTTCTCTGAGAGCAAAGGTTTTCCAGCCTTTGTAGTTACATTCACGAAGCTGCACTGGTCCTTTCGAAGCATGCAGACAAAGCTCCTTCTGAACGTTATGTCGGATTTCATGGTGTGCAGAATATTCAAAATACTATTTAAATAATTTTAAAAGATTAGTAAATAAATACAAACAAGAATATCGAACTAAATTAATCCCTTGAAATTCCAATATACGGAGAAATAGACTTCTTTTGTTATTCAACAATTTGAAACTAAGGAATGATTTCTCTAATATTTAGCAGGTACACTATAAAAAAAGTACAAAAATAAAAGCACTTTTGAATGTTCATACAACCAAATATAGTCAGTAGTACTTTAAAGTAAAACATGAAAAAACACTTGGTGCAAAGGCATTATGAGGCAAGATCTCATTGCTTGCTTCCCCAGGAATCATAACACAAGGAGGCAAAAGGAATAGTGGAGGCAGTTTCATGGATAATTTTAAATTTGTTATTTCTTAACTTCAGAAGTCTTACTCAATTTTTGTTGCAGATTTTGGTTTTTCTTAGAGCAACTGAAAACAAATTTTATCACATAAAACAAAACTGATTCCCATTTGCCAACTTTTACTGCTTGAACTAAGCAACAAATGCTAACAATAGGATGCTGTCATGTTCTGTGTGAGCTAGGCATTAGAAAAGTGTAACACAAGCACATATTTTGCCAGTGAGTTCTACTGTTATTTCCTGACAGCAGACTATTCTTAAGACTCAGGAATCCTAGGCTGTAATTCAGGTCTAAAAAGGGATTCTAGTAGTTACAGACACAGCTGTCCTTTTATACCTCTCGTCCTTCCCTTCTCTTCCTTTTCTCCTTCTTCAAACAGCAGGATTCCTATCACTGTATGTGCTTGGTTCCACACGTCAGCCTTCTTCACCAAATCCTTCCTTCAACTATTAAGTCCAGGTTCAGTTAGCTCCCAGTGGCTTCTACCTACCTGTCCAACTGGTCAGCTTCCCTCTCCTCACTGCCTTGGCATGAATGCAAATAGCACTGAGAAACAGGTATCTTACTCTTAGTTCCTGTGCCCAGCATCATTGCCTGAAACAGATACTGGAAGGAGTGACCTGCTTAGTCACTTAGCTCTTAGCCATAATAATTTACTCTAAAGAGTTAGTCTGCTCTTATTTACCTTTTGAACTCCAAAATTTCTACTAGCCCTGAAAACACGAACTGAAAGCTAGCTTAATGAACCTTAATTTTGATATCAAGATGCCACTGAGATGGATATGATCCCAGCTCTAGAATATCATTTGCTGTGCCAAAAGGGAAAAATGACAGACAACTGCTGTACAAGTCTGAAAATTAGGTTCCCATCTTGAACATACGGACTGAGAAGACAAGTAGCATGGAAAATTTCAGCCTACACTGCTAAAGTTCGGCAAAGAACATAAAACATCTGAAAACAGGATATTGCTATGAAAAGGGTTAGGTAATCAAATATATACAACTCTTGTGCAACACCAGCACAATCTGTATTAAAAGGCTGGCATTTAAAGGGATTCAGACTGTTATTGTATAGCAGGAGAAAAAGCAAAAACCACAAAACCTGAAAACAGAGTAGTACACCCTAAGATAGCTTAGAAATAGATGACAATAGAAGCATAAAACAGATGCATTAATACAATATTCTCAGTACAGTGTTCCTGCATCAGGGACTGTGACAATCTGAAAAGGTTTATATAGTATTAACCCACAAACAGAATCCAAAGAAAAATACAAAACTGTAAGAAATACCAACATAACAGGGTCGCTGTTTTTAATTCATAGAGTTTTCCTGCTCCCCCAGAACTTAATTAGGAAAGCATCAACTGACTTCAGGATAAGGTATCTGACTTATCATAATGCCATTAACTGGATGGCTATTAGGAGTAAAGTTTTTATACAGAGTGGTAACTGCAATAACCATTTTCTAACTAAAATGTTTAAACCTTTAGTAATTAAGGATCTCCAGTTAATAGAATGTATTCCCCAGATACTTCTCTGTTGCTTTAAAGAGTTATGTGTTTCGGGGCAGGGAGGGAGATGCTACTTTACTAATATTACAATAGTGTCTGAAGGATTCACTGTCTGACATCTATTGCAAGTCATACTGTAGAAGAAACAGAAGACCATTGCTTCCTTCAAGAGCTATGTATCAGAGAGAGCTCTTCTTGGACAAATTCAGTCATATTACTCATTTGCATTAGCCAGTATAGGGTAGACCATTTGGACCTCACACTACAAGGCTGCAATCGTGATAGGGAAGGTGGCTCAGGCCTGGCCACTTGGTCTCCCATTGACAGGATTCTCATCAACATCTTCCTTGACAGTGCGAGTCCTGGTGGCAGAGAAAGAAGCAATAGGAGGAAGTATGAGGAAAGGAAGAATCAAGCAGGCAACACTTACAAGAAAGTAGTAAGGGTAGGGTGAAAAGGCTGTGCATAGCAGAAAAGAGAGATCAAGTGAAGAAGTGCAATTGCATTATAGAGGAATTTGCGTATTTTGTCATGCAGAGTTTTTGTCCAGCTGATTCTGTACGCTGCTCTCAGAATAATCGTATTCTGTTGATCCAAGTCCAAAACTGAGGCTTAACTATAAAACTGTGTTCTCAAAAGTCTGTGCCAGCAATTCCATAGCTTAAATATTACTAGTTGTTTCCTGGCATAATGATTGCAATGTAACATACTGTAGGTGGAGATACCAAAGGTGCCTGTAGCATACTTCTGACAGAATATAAATTTCAAGACATAGAATACTTAAAATAATTTTTAAAACCTCTAGGAAACACATACACACACATACTATAAGCATACAGCTATCCCATTGCGTTTCTAACGTCCCACCACAGGAAGTATAAAGTGTGAATTTGTATGCTGAAGATATAACGCTAGAAGATTCCTTGAATAAATACATATAGGAATTAACTCTTAATAAAAAAAATGAAGCGTGAAATATACTAGAAAAATAAATGGTAAAAATGAGTCAGTTTCTCTAAAATAAATGTTAAGCTTTGCGACGGTAAAGTTATAGCTGAACAGATCATAAAAATTAGGTATCAAATATTTTACCTGATTTCCTCCAAGCCCATGACAAGAATACATAATCAGGGGTTTGCCACCATGGTTGTTTTCACCAACATCCAGACAGGTATGGCTACCTATATTTTTTAACTGAAGAAAACACATTATCAGCAAAAATGAAATAAAAACTCAGCGGTGATGAGGAGAATTAAATTGCCTCGCTTGTATATGAAACAATCCTTTCGCTTGACAATAGTTACAACAGTTAAGTCATTTTTACATACTTATGCTCAGATTTAAAAATACAGGTCTCTCAGTTAATCTTTTCTAGCCAAAGCCTAGTAACTGTGTTATGGTTATCTCCAGCCATGCGCTATGAGTTATCAGGTTACTAGTGCATGGTTACTATATTATTCACATTACAATTTGACCAAATAAACATAAAATATTCAAAACTGGAGGAAGGGAAAGTTTTATTTGCAAATACATGCTAAACATTCACATTTACCTGAAATTAAGAAAGAGTTGTTTAATATTTTGTTATTTTTACGACTGCAATACATAAGTTATTTGGTAGAGAAAATACACTGGTGTATACAGCTGCACACAGTTTATTTTTTTAAACACACATTTTCCTCACCACAAATCTAATTCTGAGAAGCAAACAGCTGTCAAAGCACAGGTTTCCTCTTTAACATGAACAAAAATTCCCTCAAACTTCTTACTATTTAAAGCTAAAATTACTCTGACAATTCAGAAAATCTCTCACCACTGGCTTAGTCATTTCATTGTTAGTGATGGGCAGAACACTGCTCATCTTAGCAGGCTGAAATGCTGCTGTTGGTTAGGACAAGGGTTTGCTAAAGTTTCATATCAGCATTGACAGAGTGTCAAAATACTTAAATAACAAGGTATGCAGAAGAGAGTCTTTGTCCAGAGTGAAAGTAAATGCTAGACCAATGGTAATGATGGCTAAAGTAGAACAAAAGATTAGCGAACTTTTTAAATTCTGAAATGCTATAGAAAATAAGTAAAATTAGAAATAAACTTACATATCCAAAAAACAAAGGATTCAGATCTGGCACGTATGCTTCCGGATAAACATTATTTAGATACCACGTAAAATTTTTACATTGCAGACGCTGCCTTAAATCAAGTCTTTCTGAGATGTCTCCAAATGTTTTCTGATGAAGGGAAGGAATAAATGGTAGATGGAAGAGGACTATGTTCAGGTTACTAACACCAATGTTGTGCATATAAATCTATGACATTCTGTATTGATATTCTGTATAGTATTATTAAACAGATTTTAAGCTTCATTTTTTGATTTTTTTTTAAATATACTAAACTACCACCATTAATGCTGCTTTTTTTCCAGTAGCATAACACCACTGACCTCCTGCAAGCAGGACCTCCTTTCAAAGCATGTGCAAGAAATGTACTTTGCCGCGTGGAAGCAGTACAAGCATCCTTAGTCCCAAGAGGGATTTAACACAGCACCGTAAGAGGGGAAACTACACACAGGTAAAGATCATATTGACCACAGCTATAAAGCCAGATGCATACATCTCATCTCACTAAAAATAATGTGCTGAAATAATGAATTGGATTAACCCAATAATCAGCATAATAGTCAGTGTAATGCAGAATCTCCCAAATAAAATGCAGTTATTGTTAGCCATTAAGCAAGCTAATTCTGTTAGTGATATTATTTTTTCTCAAAACTTCATCACATGAAGGGAGAAAAATTGGCTTTTCAAAAAGTGAAGTATAGGTTCCAGCTGGCAGAACACCTAAGTTCCAGAACACACAAAAATAAACAAACCAACCCCTGCCCCCAAATCTGCATTTAGCTTAAGGTTTTAATCAGATAGAAGTAGCATTGATATCATTGAGTAAGCTTTATTTTGCAGTTAAAGAACAACAAAAGCTGCTTTTAAGACAAAAATACTAAGCAGCCTGAGAAAAATGAGTCAGTACATTTCTCACTCAAAAAAAGGAATTTGCATTTTTTGTATTCAGTATTCTTCTAATAGCTCCAATAGCTGTTCAATGGAAACAACCCAGAGTTTTAGAGAATGTATGAAAAACTCTACCAATCAAAAAAACCCCATCATAGCCATCACTCAAACTCCTAAGTGTTTTGGGGCTACAGTGTTAAGCAAAATGAACTCTGCCTGCCTTTTCATTAAAATATCTAGAATTCTTACATACTTTGTCAATAAATAACTTTTGCTCACCAAAACTTTCAACGCAGCAAGCGTGATTTCTAATACCACCACCACCACCTACTTGTTTCACAATTTTTGCTGCCTCTGTATTTCTTCGGTAAAATATTTCTTTATATTCATCCATCCAGACTTCTGCAAGGCGGACTTGATTACGTGTGATCACTTGAGTACCTTTGGGGAAAGTATGGGGGCTCTTGCTGCGAAAGACATGGCCAACAACAGAGCAAGGCATGATCTCCAACTGTCCACCACATTGCCATACCTAATAATAACATTTTTGGTATAAGTGCACTGCAGTTAGAATTAAAGGGGTGGAAAAAATTCAACAATGTTACTGTTTACCTGAAAAACCAAAAACTAGCAAGAATGCGTATCTTAGGAATACCATAAGTGAATTTCCTATTCAGGTACACCCTGGAAACATAAATTCTGGCTATCAAACCTAAAAGCATTTTAGAAAAATCACTTCACTGAGCAAGTTTTTAGTTTATTTCACAGATCATTAGTGATTCATTTCCCATTTTCTATGTCCTAGCAGGCTGATTCAGCAGAGAAGTCAAGATCTAATAATCTGCCCTCAAACATCCTATACAGTGTGAGCATAGAGACTTCAACCTGAGCATTAATTAAATAGCTAAACTTACTCTGAAAGACATTTCTATATTTTCACCTCCCCATATTTCCATTTCTTCATCGTAGCTTCCAATTTGTTCAAAATAGTCCTTTGATATCGAAAAGAGACCTCCAGCAAAAGTAGGTGTTCTGCAAAAAAAGAAATTTACTGAGGAAATCAGGATTCAAACTGCATTAAAGGTATGTTAACTATAGGTTTAAAATCTCTGTATAACTATTCTAGGAAGTTTCAATGAACTTGCTAGTGTTTTACTGCATTGATACATTTTCCTAGCAGGGTTAATATCTCAAGCAATTAAATCTGCCCATATCAAGTCTCACTTGACAGTTTTATCATCATTTATTAAAAACGGATTTAGACAAATGACTTCTGGAATAATAGACAGCATCAGGAGAAATAGCATCTTTTCCCTGTAGAGAGGATATCGAGCAAAGTATTACTCTTCTAGACCAGTAACCAGTCTGAGGCCAAAGCACATACAAGTATCACTGAATGCACCACCATAACTGTCCAGTATTTCAGGGTTCTGAACTTTTATTGCCATCGCTTTAGGAATGATGAATGGGGCGCCAGAATCTGTGGTACCATCTTTGAAAAGAACAACTTATAATCCTCTCCTCTCCAAGAAAAAAAACAGAAATTGCTTATGAACTTCTTTTCAAGGCTTCTTTCTCAAATTTGAAATCACAGTACTGTACATATTTCCTACTTTATATAGGAAAAAAGAAATGCATAGCCTTTAGAAGGCTATGTATATTTTTATGAAAGCTTTAAAATTTACTATCTGCTATTTAAGGAAACTATTATTAAAAAAAACTCAGACATTAAGACTTCTGATCATACTCATCTGAAGAACTAGTTCATTTAAAAACTGCTGTTTATAACAAAAGGCATGAAAACTGAAGCATTTAAAATAGTCTTCAAATTCTGTTTACCTAATTGGGTAAGTTTCATCTTTTCTTCTTTTATTTTCGTGTTTAGGAAGAGACTCCCATCCAAATGACAAACTCCAATCAAAATTTCCTCTGTTATGGCTTTGCCCATAAGGAGACGGTTTACTGAATTCAAAAGTATTGAGATCTATAGAAGCAATATCAGGGCTTACAACAGCAACAGAATTCTCAGCTATTCTTGCCAATAGTGGCTCTAACCATCCATAAAAGCATTCACCTGCAGACAAAGAAAAAATTGGAGCAAGCACTAAATTTTGACTTCACTATATAGTAGCAGACAGACTACTTTAACATGCCCACAAGAAGCAACCATGCGATATCTTTAAATAGCAACGCCAATATACTTTAAATAATATAAAATAGTGGTTGGAGAGATTACACAATATTAATGTTCATAAATATTTGCAATATTAAATCAAAGCAAACAACGTTATAAACCAGACCTGCTGCAGTTACACTTACAGTGAGCATCCAGAAAGGTAAGGGTCTCTCCTGTTGCTACTGATGCTCCCAACAACCGTGCAGTGATTAGACCTTTTCTTTCCTTTTGACGGACTACTTTAACTATTTGAAATTGTTTCACGTATTCATCTAGTTTATCATGCAAGTATTCTAAAATGAGAAATCAATTTTAGGATATTCAGTACATATATGCCACTGCCTAAGCTTTTACTTTCACTTTACTAAACTAACAGGGTAAAAAAGAAGTTCACTCTAATGCAAGCAGTGACCTCTACATCAAAGCAGTAAACAATTCCTGACAGTCAAATGTTATTTTTAGGGGCTGATTTTTGTTTGTTTGGGGGAGAGCAGGCAGGGAAGTGTGCTAAAAATATTCTGTAAAAGGACATTGTCTAGTACATCTGTTCTGCAGTATCACCAGTAAAATACTCAAAATCCATTTTCAGGGCAAATAGATCATGTACCTACTTACTCAAGTTATCTGCAGCACCTGCAACTGCTTTTCCTTAATGACAGCACATTTTAAACACAGTTTCCAAAGGCTATATTTACTTGTGACAGAAACCACACAAAAATCTTTTTAGACATGCAAAATTTGAAAAACAATCCCACATTCCACTTTAAACATCCTGCATCCTCCCATCCCTTAGTTTTTAACTGTACTGAATACACGTCACATCTGTGTGTCAATATACTAAAAATAGATTTAAAAGTAAGTGTGAGTACAGTAATCAGTATGTACACACAGATGTGTTCATCTGAAGTTAAGCATACAAAGTTTTCTGAACTTTCATTTGTGATCACTCTCTGTATACATTAAATTATTTTTGGCAGTCAGATGGAGTATCAAAGATTATTTTTATATTAAATAATTTTACATTCTAGGAAAGAAGCTGCCCTTCATATTAAGGAAATTCATTTGCATAAAGGTAATCGATATGATAAAATCTTTGAAAACTGTTATAAGCATTGATTGATTTATCCTTGGATACTTTGTTCCATAAACTGTAATTAGTTTTAAACATACATTAGTGTTACTTGTCATGCTACCATTTATGCAGTTTAAGTAGCATTAGACAACTTAGAAAATTAGGTTATAACTGGAATCACAAGAACCGGGGTTTAAAAACCTGTTAGCAGACAAGAATTTCATATTTGACCACCCTTACGAAGACAAGATGAGGGGGTGACTATTTTTTATTTTACAGAAAAAGAAAGGAACAAAAGCACTTCAAATACTGTTACACATCTCAATGGTGTTAAAGAGCACCTTGTTTAATCAATTGTTTAATAAATTCTGTATAGAAACTTAACATGCATTAAATCAAAAAAACACATTCCAAAGCAAAATAGAAAGACTTTTCCTTACCATCAACACTGGCATCATCCACCAAAATAATCTCCTTTAGCAGTATGGCAGGAGACGTATACATCACACTGTGAACAGTTCTGAGCAGGGTGGACCATGCTTCATTATGAAAAACTATTATAATACTTGTGGTTGGCAATGGTGGGCAACGCTTAAACTTTTGTTCAATACATCTACAGATTAAAAAGTGTCAGATGTTACAAAACATACACTAAGTTTTGACTCAAACTCTTAAAAAACCCTTCTCTTTCTAATGCAAAGTTTAAAGAACGGAAATTAAATGGTTAAACTAAATTTCTAGCCAAATTTTAGAGCACAAAAGCCAGCATTAACTGGAGAAGCTGTAAAAAATATTTTTAAAAATCTGATGAATAAAAACTCTACTTGAACAATTAGCTCAGTCCTGCTTTTGTCCTCGCAAACATTTGAATACATTTGATATAGCACCCAAGTCTTCTCCGGACAAAACTATATGACTTCTGTTGAGTCCAACAGACATTGAGCTGCAAAGTTGAGACACCGTTACTGTTGAAAAGTGCAATCCAAAAATAAGATGACAAATATCTACCAGAAGATACAGGTATAAAATTCTGGATGGGTAGCTAACATATAGAACTAATACAGAATAAATTTTGAGGAGTGAAAGAGTTTCCAAACTTTCCATACTGGAGACTATGAAAATGTTATCTCCAGAGGAAGTTGTACTTAAGCATTCCTGTTCTCAAGAGGTGCAATGCCAATGTTGGTAATAATACCAATGTATTACTATCTAGACACTTGAGATATTTAGAACAGAAAAATGCGGAGCATTTCTGCGGTAGCACAATTCCACACTTGGAGAATTTTGTGCCTCTTGAAGACTGTCTGTCCAGAATCTTCCAAGCTTTTCAAGCAAGGAAAGATGGTTTCTACTCACAGCTTGTATGACACTGAGCATATCTGGCCATTAATGCTAATCATCTCCCACTGTCTACAAGAATATAGGTAAGAGTCCTCACATGAAGGGAAGCATTCAGCCTTTAACACCTAAATCAGATTTGTTTCTAAAAATCTGCAACTCTTTTGATTAAATCTTATCTAATTTTTAAATGATAAATATCTGTTCCTCATATTCAAGTTTTTCAAGATTTCTAGAGACAAGATAATATATTTTTGTCAATAAAGGTAACAATTTTATACATGAAATACTCAAATCAGTTAAGCATAGGATATTAGAGGGTCATCAGATGGTAACTTCCATCCATTATTACTTGGACATAGATTTAAAACTCATAAAGATGAAAGAAAATCCCCATTAATTATTATAACCTCTGCAAACATCATTTAAATAGAAGATTGCATTTTGGAGGTTTCTTTAAAGAAATATTTAGTTCTCCAAAATGTCTGTGAAGCCTGTAAAGCATGTATAGAATCATGTGCTTTGCAGAGTTTGAAAGGAAAGAGAGAATAAATCTGATTCAGCACTTCAAAATTTTGCAGGAATACCATATAATGCTTAGGGAATTATATCTCATTTAGAGGCAATGATTTTAAACTTAGTTTTTCAAGGTCAATGTATTCTAAACAGAGCTTTAAACCCAATTCCAAGTCTAGATCAACAAGACAACACTTCTGCATGTCATAAGCGACACACTAAGTGTTATTGCCTGTCAGCTCTAGAGACTGGAACACTCATCAAGCCAAGTATCACAGCCACAGCCAAAGCTCTCACAAAATACACAAGCCAAATCTCATCAGTTACCCTCTACCAAAGGGTACTGTGAGCTGCACCACATATAATGTGATACTCTTACTATCAGCAGCAGTTCAGGAAGATTAGTCACTTCTGATGCTGACAGCTAAAAACATTCTGACACTAACAGAGATTGCTCGAAACCAAAACCAATCCCACCCGCCAAGTCCTATAGGTTTCATTAGCAAAATCACTTCGGACTATAAGGTTGCAGAGATGTTCCACCATCTTGCTCACCAATTTACAACTCCTGGTTTATTAAATTATGCTAGTAGTTTTTTATTAATATGTAATACTAAAAAAGGAAAAAAATCTCTAAAATGTAAAAATATCAAACACATTGTTCATTTTCTTTAAGTAAAATTTAACAAGACCTCAGAAAATCACTGAGAAAATTTAGCTTAAAGGCAAAGCCAGAAAACCTTATTTAATTATCTCTGCTTTGAATTCAACAACCATGAAATAAGTGAGCCTTTCTAGACATTCTTGGCTTTGGCACTGTGGATCAGTCAATCATTATGTATAGTTAAGAGGCTTCCTTTCTTAAACTATCGCCTAATGCTGAATCCAATCACTTTGCACAGACTAGGCATTTCTGACAAGTTTTTCAACTCTCAGCACATACAGATTTCAACATACTCAGGAGGTCGAGTGTCTGGTCCAAGATCTCGGTGCAGAGAAATCCGGTCACTCGCAAATGCATTAAAACAGTGTTTTTCTTCTCCATGCTCTTTTTCTTTCTGCTCTTCTGAACTTAAGTTGATGGTTTTAAATGCTTTACCAGAAGCTCCAGGAGCATTAGGATCCTGAAGGGGTCGATCCAGAAAGGGTTTTAGTTCCACGGATGTATAGTGTCCCGGCAAACAGCGCCTCTCTCCAGGAACCTTAGTTTGCCTAACAGGTGCTTTTATCTGCATTTTCGGTTTTGCACCTTTGATATTGTTCACTGCATTTAACACGAGACCTAATACGTGACTTTTCTTTCCCACAACTGGCTCAATCCCTGCTTCATCTTTAGAATCCTCAATGCCAACTTCTCTTTGTAATAAAAGCAAAAATACCAGAAAGACAAGAACAATAATGCTAAATTTCCAGAGTTTCCAGTGAAAAAATAATTTCTTGAATAGTTTAAGTATTTTTTTCAAAGCCATGCTAGTTTTAGAAGTTTATCACAAGAAAAAAAGTTTCTGTGAATGATGTTCTTTAATGCTGACGAGGTCACAAAATTTCTTGAAATTGTAACACCTGTATATTGAAATAAAGAAGTCTTAATTTAGACATCTAATATACACAGCAATGTAAAACCAAAAGTAGAAAATATCTAGGAATTAATTTACAAGTCCCAACGGTCAAACATCGTATCTTTATCATTTAAATCTAGGTCAAACTGATCTGCAAGATACCCAAGATGCATGTTCCCCCATTTTTTCTAAACACTTCAAATAGAAGAACCAGAAAGCAAGCATACCAACAAGAATAAAATAAAAAAGTTTCTAGGCAAAGTTATTAATTTTCTTGCAAATCTTGAAAACTAAGTTTTTTTTTAAATTAGAGAAGAGTGTTGTTCTAGGTCTTCCAGAAGCAGGGAATTTTAGTTCAACAATGAAAGAGCAGGAAACCAGATGGGATCAATATGGTAGGTTCTGTGTGTAAAGATCCACATCAGACATGAACTGTAAAGGACAAGAAAGACCTCTCAAATCAATCCACTGAATCTTACTTCATCAATTTTGAAATTTCCAATAATTTTAAAAATATTTCTATTTCAAGATCAAACTTAATCAAATTTCTGAGTGGGAAATTTTTAGACTCATTTATATTCTGGGATACATGTTCAATGCAGACTTCATACAGGTAATTTGGAGTATGTTAATTTAGTTTGAGCAACTAGTAGCTATTTCCTACTTTTTTTTATTCACTTGTACTGCATTCTCTGGCATGTGCTGCTGCAACTCACCAAGAGAGCACGTCAAAGAGCTGTCATTCAGGAACTGTGACACTAATTTTTTCACAGACAAGCAAAAACTCAGTGGCTTTGAAAGACAGGGAACTGTGAAAAACATCTGAGGACTACCAGCATCCAAGTGATTTGAATTAAGTTCTCACCACAAAATTGGCAGTTTATGAGACGTGGAAAAAATGGCAGCCAGCCTGAATTTAAAGCAGCAATTTATTTTTGTATAAGTTGCATGTATGTGAACTGAGAAAAGAAGTGAGCAGCATCCAGGTAAAAGCCATACTTAATTCCCACTTGCTAACTACTGACTGTACAGAATTGCAGGAAGCCACTTCTCTATTTCATCCTTTAAAATAGATACAGACTCCTCATTTGTTAATTAGGATAACATACAAAAAGATATACAAGTCATAGAAAAAAGAAAAAACTCGCTTCCTTTCCTTCAAGAATTTGTGAGATAAGCTAAGCATCAGGACTTGTTCATATGATACTTTATTTCAAAGCTTATGCCAGCTTTTTAATAGAATCATATATTCAAATCACAGTAGTTTTACCATAGACCTACTGGTCTAAGGAGGAAGGGGGAGGAACTATCTCTAAACTCATTACAGCACAGCCATAAGATACTAAAAGTTATCAAAAATACTCTTCACAAGGCTCACAAGATTTCCAAGAAAATCCATTAAAAAAACCCCAAGCAACTTCAGTCTCACACATTATTTTGCCACACTTTAGTGCTGAAGGCTTTGCACTACAATATTGATGCCTGTGTATAGCACAACTGAGAATAGAAACGACTTTTTTCCTGGGGAAAGGACTGTAATCAACTTATGAAACTGCCAGATGAAAAACTGCCTTGCTTTACTGCACTGTAAAACATTAAGAATATGTACAAGTTCAGCATCCACCAAGGAGACTGTAACTTAGAAAACCATTATTGCCAGGTTTGCAAGGGTTCAGCTGTCTACAGTCTCTGCAACCTGTTTACCATGAATGTTTTCTGTAGCACCATAAAAAACACATTATTATTTATCTGTGCACATGCGCATGATATTTGTAAATCTTAAATCTTAGGAACTGATAAGCAATGTAGAATCTTCCTCAAATTTAAAAAGAAACATCTTTTTCATACTTGAGGCATTTAGTATCACAAGAGACATCTGGGAATTTCTTTATCTCACCAAGCAGTCATGAGGCATATTCAATCAGACAAACATCTGGCTAGAGGAAGCGGGGGGCAGCGGGGTTGTTTCCAAACATCATTGCCCTCAAATTTCTTTTGTATTACTAAACAAGCAACAATCCTCTCCAACCTCCTCCTCTTGCTCTTGGAAAAGGGATGCTAACGTTTGTTCATGACAAGGGAACAGTCAAGTTTTAATAAACCTTATGGTATGAGACATATCATGAATACAGATGTTAAAGTTCATTCCAGACAAGAATTAATACTGACTGTTAGACACTGAAGTTATCCTTCTGTTTGAGAACTTTATCAGCACTTGAGTCAAATACTGAAGACTGACTCTTTTTGAGTTAGTGAGCTTGCGGAGAGCTCTGTCTTGCTAGAGAGAGAATTAAGTCTCAGTTGTCAGATTTCCATTGCCCATCTAACTTTTCAATGCAGCAATATTTACTTACACTAAGCTCACTGCCTCATTAGACTTTTTTTTTCAATTTTATGTATATTACATGAAATTTGGCTTCATGTTTCCAGTAACAAAAAAGAAAAATGAACTAGATGACACCAAAGATTTCTTCTATAGATTTTCACACATACTTCAGATAAATAAAATCTTTTGAAGCTGATGGCTTTGATGGTTACACACCGACCTATTTTTAACAAAACATTTAAAGTACATTTGTACATTTTACCAAAAATGTGAAAAAACTAAATTAGTGCTAGGGTTAATTTAGTGTTAATTAGTGCTAGTTTTATTTGGGAATATTTCTTGCACAAATTGAGCATATACAAATCCTTAGGACACTCATAACTAGTACAACATAATATTCAAGATACCTGTAAACCAAAATAACCAAAACCTAAAATCTATCCAGGATATTTCTTACACTTCCAGTGTGTTACATGTGTCTGTCTTCAGACAAATTGTTCAAGGCTGTAATAAGCAGACTTAACGAGCAACCAAGAATGTAGGCAAATCATGCAGCATTTTATTTCCTTCATAACTATGTTCGCTTTTATATGCATGCACTTTGACTTCCCTCTGACACCACATCTCCTTGTATTGGAGACATCTGTCCCAGCTGCTCAGGACCAACTGCAGCAGGCTGCCATAATGCACAGGTGAAATGTGTCTATCCCAGGAAAGGAACAGACAACTCACTTTAGTGGGTTGTGCAGGCAGAGCAACACAACAACTTACCCTTTCAATGTGGCTTCACAGCATTCCAGTAGCATACATGGCAGCATGCTACAAACAGAAATAAAAACAAGTGATGCCTCATAGGGTGAGGAAGAAAGGGATAGCCTTGGGATAGCACATATAGCAGAAGTGAAGAGGACAAGCATGGGCTTGTTTGCCATGAAGCTTGGGCTTGTTTGCCATGAACATGAAGCAAACTCTTCAATACAGACAAACCCTGAATGTAATTTTATTGACAAAATATTTTATAGGTATGCTGCTTACAAGTAAGAGGAGAGCTATTTGTCTTACAAAATAATGTCAGTTTCCAGAACAGAGACTACATTGTCAAAAGAACTTCTGTCAAGGAAGCTGCATCTTCCTTAGGGATTTTGCCAGGATAATTTTGCAGTCAGAAGTGCAATCTTTATTCCACACAAACTCCTCACACATTTTTATGGCATAGCAACGTCAGTAAGCACAGACCAAGGTACTGTTCCATCGTCCAGGACATGCTCAAGAAATATGTGGCATGATTAAATTCCCCGAGGTTACTGTTTAGTTAAGTATTTCATCTTCTATTCAATTAGTGTTATTTTCACTGATAGTATTCTTTCTATAGGACTTTGAAATAATTAGCCCTGAACATGAGAAGTTTGATTCTAGGGGAAATTTTTTAGAAGAAAATAACCAAAAAACTAATATGCACTATAAAAGTCTTCCAAAATGTGCCGAAAAGCAGATGCCACACCACTACTATACCATATCACACGGGCAGTGTGTGAATTCAATACCCACTGTATGTTACATTTTGCCACCCACTAACTCTGATGTAAACCAGAGTTTTTTGCAGACAGTCTGACAAGAAAGCCTCACTCCGGTAGCCAACACACAGACAACTTTGACTTTTTGTTAGTTAGCTTGAACGGCACTGTAGACACTCTTTCTTTTTTTTTTAATTAAAAATTTCAAAATAACCCAAATCAGTGGTAGATCTTAGGTTACAGGGTTTTTTTCCCCCCAGCTTCTCTATCTTCAGCCTTTAATTTACGTAATGATGCTACCCTTTAATCAGCAGAAATTCTTTTAGACCGTCCTCGTAAGGAGAAATTTCTTGGTGTTATTGTTAACAATACTGTATTTGACCTTATTTTTTAATAAAAAACCAACAAAAATCTATCTTTATTTTATCTGCGTGTTAAAGAAGTTTCTAATGTTACTTGAAAATGTTCCCTATGGAACAAAAAATACTTAAGAAATAAATAATGACTTTAGCCTTAAGAATGACTCTAATTACAGCTATTGAACTATCCAATTTAGCTTCATCCTTAATTTAATTTCTTCTGTAACTCCTGCATCAGTTTGATTAAAAAGCTTGTCTATCTTTTCTCATTAGCTTAGTATACAATGCCTTTATCAAGACCTTAATGCTCCCCTTAACATGTACGGGAACAGAAACACTGAACAAATTCTTGACAACAAGGAGCTCATACTGATGATCAGCTGTTCTCACCAGATTAACACAAGCCAGCCAAAGATTAGGTACAGGGAATACTTCACCAATAAGAAATCCTACTTTCACCATTGCTGTTTCTGAAGGTTATCTAAAATGCTAGACAGTGCTTTCTGCCTCCTTTATGAATACCAGTGTAGGTGTTATTAATATATTAACTACTGAAGTTATAATTTAGGAAAGTGATATTCTCTTCTTCTGCCACCATGAAAAGTGAGATTTTTCTACCAGCAAAAAGTCACTGAACAAAACTAATTGTGTTCACTTCCCAGAACATCCACCCACAATACGAGCTCTTGTGACAAATTAAGAAATGTCAAATTCGGAGTGAACTTTGCCTTCGGGTCTAGGTGATCATGGAACAGCAAGGCAATCCACACAATCAAGAACATTCTTTGAAACTTGAGGGGAAAAAGTAAAAAACAGAGCGGCCTAAGATTTCCAAACAACGCTACTGTTTAGGAGAATATTAGCATTTGGCTTAAAGAAAGGAACAAGTTACAAAACGAAGCATGAAGAAGTTACAGATCAAGGCTTCATGTAAAAATAAACAGAATCAGTCTGCCAGTTCCTATCTCTTCACTCACAAGAGAAGATACCACGTCTGTCTGCCCCACCGAGAATTCCCACTGAACACACCCCTGGCCAGGGCACACAAGCCTCAAGGAAACGCAGATCCACAGACCTGCGATGCTGCTCCTCTAGGGACGTTCCTTGAAGCTCGGCCAGTGGAAATTTAGTTCTGCTCCTGAAAAGAGGAAGCTACAAGAGGAATACTGACTGCATTCAGTTCCTGAGCTGTAGTTTTAGAAACTCGAAGGGCATGGACTATTCCAGCAAAGACTGGAAGGAATCTGCCCCAGTGATCATTATGGAAAAATCAGCAGAAATAACCGGCTGATAATACCCTGGGTTGAAGAAATTCAAATCAGCAGCAGCAGTCAGGAATGCCTAGCTGTATTCCAATTTTGTAAACTACCTTCTTCTGCAATTTACTTGAGAGTAAAAAAAAACAAGCAAACAAAAGCACCCCTCCCCCCACCAATACCCTCTTCTACATCTTCTAATGGAAGTGTTTCCAAAAACTCTTTCCAAATAAGCATTGCTACTATTTCTCTACAGCTAAGCACTGTACGGGATGGGCAGAGACTGAAAGAAAGCTCCTCATGACAAAAAATTAGTATATTAAAGTAAACAGTAACTGTATAACAACAGTAAGATTTATTGCTTATTTTTACAGTCTTGGAACTATGAACTTGCATCAAAATTGAGTTAAATTTAAATATCACACAACACTGCAGCTTCCTATTTTCTTGACCAGTTTGGTTTAGGCCTCTGATAAAATAATTTTAGACTGTCCCTAAAAGTGCCAGGATAACAGGTGCCATATCAGCTGTAGAGTGCTGTTTTAACTTAAGATGGATTAGTGGCTGATTTTTATTTAAGCACCACAAAATAATCCCTGGATAACATCAAAGGGAACTTTTTGTTTTCCTGTCTGTTCCCCAGGACCTAAATTAATCTTGCCAGAACCTCCCAAAGGCATCTCTTCTCCTCTCCACACTCAATTTGTTCTTTTCCAGCTACATATTGCTGCTAGCAATCTTACCTAACACACAATGAGTAGTCACTTAACTATAAAATTTCATTACTAAGTAACTAAGTAGTTCTGTCAACATGATTTCTCTGTGTAGAGAACACAGAGAAGCAGAGAAGCAGAACTCGCACCTGTGACATGGTATCAGCAAAACTTCAGACGGTTGTGATCTACACCGAAGGCTAGCGCACTTCGGCAAGAAAATAAAAATGTGTTTTACACAAGTGGACAAAATACAGCACTTCATAGTATAAAATCTTGAGGCGCTTTCACACCTTCTAGAAGATGAGCACAGGAACAAGCGGATTACAAGGACAAACATCAGTGCTGGCAGGCACCTGATCGGCAATCCAGGTTACAAACGTGACTCTCTAACTTGCTTTTGAAGAAAGGCGAAGCCCTGCGCTAGATGTCAGCTCCCAGGACTGACAGACCAAGGAACACCTTCGCGCAAAGCACAAAGTAATGTCGCTAAGCAAAGTGGGCTGCCACTAAAACAGCAGACTTTCAGAAAGGACAGTTATATCCTGTGTCTGTTTCAACAGCCGTCAAGAGATCCAGGCTGCTGCTGGTATTGCCCCCAAAGAAGGGGGCAAACTTAAATGGTGACAGCAACTACAAGAGGGAAAGCTGTTCATCTGCCCCTCCACCCAGTGCACTAAAAATACTGAGTCTGGCTCTCTGCAACTATCTTAATTCTCATTTTGCTATCTTACTGAGAAGCCTTGAGAAGACAGTAGCACATGCCAAGTTGACCAGGCCACTGGGCAAACCCTAAGCTAAAAAAGAGAAACCACAAGCCATAAATTGGCTGTTCTGTTGGGCTGAGTCTTTAGCTCTGGCTCTAGGCTCAGTAGCATTGCAAGTATGGCTTTACTCCAGACTGAATAGATCGCTTACAATTTTTCAACAAAAGATGCTATTTTGTAAGAGAAGACTAACATGTAAAACACTACTGAGATGAACACTTGAAATTCATGTTTCCAATAAGATATTTTCTATTTAATCAATATCAATGTTTATTAATAAATTTTTTTTAATAAACATATTTTGCACAAAGCTAAAAATAAATCCCATGACACTAATGTTATCTGTGTTACAATCCACTTTTAGACTCGGTTCTCCGGAGCCAAGAAAATACTTGGTAAGTACTGTCACCTGCTGTGCAGAAATAAGACTAACAAACTGCCAGGAAAGAGACAATCTAGTAATTTAAAAACACTTAAATAACGTGGGATGAAGGATGCCAAAGGAAGGTGGCAGAACAACGCAATGGAAGTGCCACCCCGCCGTTATCAACGCGGTACCACGGACACATATTTGGAGGCGATGGGTACGTGGCGAAGGACACCTCCCTCGGTCAACACCGGCTTTGGACGCCGCATCCGGCCCGCGGCCCGCGTTTCCCGCAGACCTGTTTGCTCAGCTGGCGGGCGGCAGCACCCTGCCCGGTGCCGCCCGAGCTCCCCGCGCCCCTTCGCGCTCCCCCCGGGGGGGTGGCGGAGCTGGGCTGCCCCCAGCCCCCTGGAAGACGCTCGGGTCTGGCCCAAGGGGGCGGTGCGAAGGGAGTGGGGGGGGGGGTGTGCGGGGGGTGTGAGGAGAGAGGAGGCGGTGGGGTGGGGGGGACGAGGAGGGGGGTGCTAGGGAAGCGGTGAGAGGGGGGCGAAGGGGCGTGTGGAGGGGGATACGTGGGGGGTGCGGAGGGGCGAAGGGGAGCGTTTGGGGCTGCGTGTGGGGAGGGGCCGGGGCTCCCGCGGGCCGGCGCCGCCCCCCCCGACCTCTCCCTCCCGCCGCGCCCCCCGCAGCGCCGCGCGCGCCGGGCCGTTGGCGGGCCGCGCCGGGGCCCGAGGGGAAAGGGGGGGCGGGGCGGGGGCCGCGCGCCGGCTCCGCTGCGCGGCGGGACGGGGCCCCCCGCGGGGAGCGGCGCTGCCCGCGGCGCAGGGGGCCGCGCCGGGGTCTCCTGTGGGCACCGGGCTTCCCCGCGCCCCGCGGCGCTCACCTCGGTCCGGCAGCAGGAAAGGCGAGAGCGCAGCCCGCAGCGCGGCTGCAGGCGACGGCCGAGCCTGGCGCCCTCCGCCGCCTCCGCCCCGGCCGGGAGGCCGCCCACGGCGCGGGGAGGCTGCAGCCAGGCCGGTCCGACGGCTTCCGCTCGGCGGCGGCCAGGTGCGCGCGGGCGGCGGGCGCTGCGCTGCGCCTGCGCACGGCGCCGCCCTCACCTGCCAGGTGCGCGGCGGCTGCGAGCCCCGCCCGGGCCCCGAGCGCGGCGCGGGGCAGCGCCCGCCCGGCCGCATCGCCGCCCCGCAGCCGGCCCAGCGGCGGGGAAGGCACGTCCGTGCCGGCGCTCTGGCCCCGCGCGAAAGCGTAATTTTCAGACAATTACATAATGCGCACGGCGGGAGCAGCGAGGCGTGATGTGGGATCGCAGCTCGGGGTTGCTTTTCAAGCAGCCCGGCAGGGCGCTGCGGTTTTCCTTCAGCCCCGACGCGTGCTGTCACGCGGGACGGCGCTGACCGAGCGCTCCCAGCACCCGTTGCCGGGAAACGCAGCACCAAACCCCTCCGAGGTGAGAACAGGCTGAGGGAAGGATATCACACTGGGCTCCCTTCCTTTACCCTGCACACTTTCCCAGAGGCAGAGACATAAAATCACTTCTCTATAAAAGCAGCGTTGGACGGTTTTTTCGTTCCACAGCGAAGTTCTCTTAAGATAGTGCACTCTCTCCCCTTCTTCCTACCCTCAAATAAAAGTCGGGCCTTTCCCCGTTGATTTCTTTAAGCTTGCTGAACTGCAGGTAGCTCAGCTTGCTGAGCAAAGTTGGCAGCAGTTATATTGACTCAACAAAATTTTTATTACTAAATTTTATGAGGGAATTCTTTCCCAGGAGGTATTTTATCCATCAAGATTTAGAGCAGCATTTAATCACAGTTAGCATATACTGTTATTTCTAGCATATACTGTTATTTCTACCATGTCAAAATCCTTCTTTTTGCCTTTCAACGTTGAGGCATCTCAGTTATACAATTAAGTTGAATGTGTCATGAAATTCAAGTACAGCAAACTTCTAGCAGGAAGACAGTTTAAAAAAGGGGCCTTTTCAAATAAAGTTTACATTAACAGATGTATTTACTCCTTTAAAAAAAAAAAACAGTACTTTGAAGGAAGATGTAGATCATTCAGGCTGCTGCTGTTTTAGCAAGTGCCATGTCATATAATTACCAAACCAGCATGATATTTGAAGTAACAATAGTCCAATTGTAAGCAACTTAAAGCAGGTCAATGTTTTTTAAAAAAAAAAAAAAAAAAAAAAGCAAGAAAAAAAAAAAAAGCTATGATTTCACTGCAAGATGAACCACGAGGTAAAACCAGAGAGTGAATGAAGCCAAAAACTGAAGCCACAGTTGTAAGAGCAGAAAGTGATAAAGCAGTGATGTTGCTTTAAGTAGCAACAAGCAGATCAAGTACTTGCTAGTGGAACAATTCCTTATTTTTTTTTTTTTAATCTTTCTATAGGAAACACTCCAGACAATGAGATCCTTGCCATCAACATCTTAAGAGCCAGGATTCAACCCCAGATGTCATGACTACACTGTAATTTGGTCACCCAAACGCTTTCAAAGACAGCTCTTTCAGAAGTATTTCAGCAAGCTCCCCCACAGTACAGATTGTCTCATTTCAAAAAGATTCCTTGTTTGTAAAGCTACTCACTCATATAACAGCTCACAAAATTAAGGTTTAGGCTCCTAATCCAGAGTTGTTTGAATTACGAGCCTTTTTAAAATTGTTGTAGCCATACGAGAGATGCCTCAGGAGATGGTCAAACCTAGTCCAAAAAGTATGAACACTATAAACTACTTTTCCTGCTTTATTTTTCTATAGGATTCTTACTAATATGTTACCTAATGATGCTTTCTAGGCCATTTTTCTAATATTTGTACAAATTAGAAAGAAACAGTGGAGAATTAAGACAAAAGTATTATTTAGTGTTAATATTACCAGAAATCTTTATATACCCTCTAAAAGATATTCCAGGCATTCTGTACCTGCAGGGGGGAAGGGGAAAGAGAGGGGAGGAAGAGACACCTATGGCTTATGTTGCTATAGTTATGAGATGCTTGAATTTCCAGTTTCAGTGAATGAATCAATAGAAAACACAGCTTCACTCTCCTCTTTTATTCACCAAAGGCAAAACTGGAAGATGGGTTGCTAAGCAACAACATAAAGACTGCAACTCTTTGAAATTAGCCTTACTGACTCCTCTCAGTCCCAGGAGTCTCTCCCATTCAAAACCATTTATTAAGAAGGTGCCCCCTCCTCCCCCAAAAAAACAACAAAAAAAACCCCCCACTACGAGACTAAAGACATCCGTTTTGATATAGGAAATTAAAAGCAAAAAATGGAAAACAGAAGTTAACACTATCAATTAACTTGATAAAACAGAAAGCAAACAAAGCCATTCCTTCTGCAGAGGAAGTAAAAAAGATATAGCAAGGACAGAAACTTAGACTGGCTTATAGAAACCAGAAGGGAAATGGAAAAGCCATCTATTTCTTCTCAGAATACTATATTAAAGCAAGATTTTCTCCAAAGGAGTATTTATAGCCACAGATTCTTTTTTTAATTGAAATCCAAAGATATGCCTCAATTGCACTCTTCTTTTTAAAACCTCATCCATAAAAAACAAACATCTGTGACTGGATATGCTCAGGATTGCTAATGGGAATTTAGAAACCTTTTACCAGTGTGCCATGTGAAAAAAAGCTCTGCTAAAAATTAACAAGAAAAAAATGCATGTCTCAGTTCAATTTCTATCAACTAATTTTGTATCATATCAGTGTCACGAGGCAATCTCTTACCCATCCTAGTTTTTCACTATGAAAACCAAAGAATGAGCAGATGCACATACACATTAGTCTTGCCTCTTTTGAGCACATCTCTTGTACGTAGTGATATGAAAGCACCTATTTTTATTCTCAACTTAAGTTAAACATTACTCCAATGCTACTGAGCAAGCAAAAAAGACATTAAGCCTGTAGGAGAAGAGCTATGGATAAGAGAAGTGCTGTTTTACTAGAAGCTGCTGTGGTATAGTCCACATACCTATTCTTTGAGCAGTGGAAAAAGTCCAGCATAGTTTCTTATGGATTTGTAGCCTACTGACTCCTATGGCCCAGATGCCTTATAGTTTCCCCCAGCCCCAGTGCTTTCCTGATCCTTCTATGTTTCTCATTCCACCATCATACCACTAGTTTCCCCCCAGTCTCCTAAAACCTACTTTCTCCTCAGAGCTCTACCATGTTGCTTAACTACCAGGCAAAAGCCAGGAAGCCCGTATCGTGCCACCCTCGGAGTTAGGCCCATGCTGATCGCCAGTGCCCAGGCAGAAGGGATAAAGGCTGCAGCCTAAGTTTCAAGGTTCCTTGGGGAAGGAGAGGGGCTTATTTGGGTCTTTTTCCAGCTCTAATTTTCATAGAAAGCCCATAAAATTGTTATATATTTGACACCTGTAAGTTTCTATTAATTTTATGTTAGCTTACCAATAGCTCAACAGCTACTGAAATGCAGAGGCTGGAACTGCTGTGCCCCGCCCCCCCAGGTAGCATCATTCCTGCATAGAATGAGATTTATGCAAACTAGCCTATTAAGCTACCCAAGATACAGTACCCACTTACTGATAGTCAAGATTAGATACAATTTTAAACTGGCTCCCTTTTGTAGCCTTAAGTTGTCATAAAAAAAAAATACTTTACACAATGCAAAATGTCAACATAAAAACCTAAAATTACCTATGGAACAAAATAGAAACTGGTTATTTTACAAAAAAAAATACTAGTTTTAAGAATTTCATGCCAAAATCTAATTTTTCCAAATACATAAAAATGTGCTGCTTGGATATCAAATATAGTAGCATAAGTGTTTGATTTTTTTCTCCAAAGATATGACAAAGAAAAAAAATTGATCTTTCTCCTTCATCTCCTTTATGACATGCTATTGCTCCCTTAAGGATCCGCAAGTATATTATGTGCATAAGACAGGATCATAACTCCCTGTAATTAAAACAATTTCTCCAAAAAGATGTTTTATATGGGTTGAATTAGACTAGTGATAGCTTCTGCACATACAACTCCGCTGTCTACATAGATAAGGTTTAAAGTTTAAAGGCTTCAAAATGAAAAGCAATACGCATTTCTTCTAATGGAAATCTGACAAATACGTGACTGATGGACAGTATGATTAGGAAATAAATGCTGTGCAAAAAAGTTTAGAGAATCTTTAAAAGGCTTTACTGAAAATTTTCAACAGGATTTTAATACTAGATTTTTTTTAAAAAAATGGGTTTCATTGAGACAACTATATAACTAATTTTTCAACATTAAAAAATAAAGCATGCTTAAAAATATGTAAATGCCCCCGCCCCCGCCCCCCCCCCACACACACACACTGTGGAAAGATACCCAGAGTAATAATAAAAAAATCACATTTTTATTCTGAATAAATGCTTTGCTAGGACTGAATTTCAGCATCTTAGTAATAAATGAAGACAGAGAACCTACCCTAATAAGGGCAGGCTGTCATTTTGAGTGCTATTTCAAATGGACAAAGAACAATACTGAGTTACCAAGCATTTGCTTTAAAACATTTTTTTAATGCTAAGATTCAAAGGAACAAAAGACTGTGCACTCAATCTCCTCTATACTGTTTCTCTGAAAAGAGATCACCATAGGTACTTCTATATGGAATTATGTTATGTTATTTAAAGTTTTTCCTAGAAACACAGAGAAGTGTAGTTTCCTTACTACACATAGTGTAGAATATATATGAGTTTTTTGAAAAATAGATTTGAAAAGCACTTACAGTAAATAAGTCACTAGTGCCCTAGCTGTGGGTGAATCATTTTATCTAAGATACACTTGGGCAGTATTCTGTAGAGATGTTCATGGTTTTACATTTGTTATTTTTAGTTTTGGATGACACGCTACATATTGCTCATGTAACAGTATTACAGACCTAAGTATCTTTATACACAAATAACATCTGTTCAAACTGCAAAAACACCAATTGTCATCTAGATTCCTATCTATCTTCAAAAATTATAATGAACATACTTTTTGATATTAATATATTAAATCCTTGTGTATAAAAGACTCCTTTGCTGAATAAAGATAAATAAAATTCCTTTCAGGGCTGCAGTTTTCTTCTTTCTTGAAAATAATCTAGATCTCTAATACAATTCAAATTCTTCATATTTCTGATTCTTTTGTGCTGATATGCCTTCTGTCACTGCAGTACCTCATTCATAATTTCCAAAGTCAGATTAAGCACATACACAAATCAATGAGCCATAAAAAAAATTCAATTTCTTAATGATGCACGGGCCTTGTCAAGTATTTCCTTTCTGATCTTTGGATAGTTTGGGTGTGCTTCAAGGACCTGTCAAAAGACAAAAAAACCAAAAAACCCAAAACATACACAAATGTAGAGAGTTCTGTGTTTAAAAGGAAGGAATACTGTGGTTGGTTATTCCTCGCATCACTGAATTTACATGTCATAAAACTCAATAATAATATGACCAATTTGTTTAAAAATGCACAAGTATTTAACTGTAGCTAGAGAGAGGTCAAGACCAGATGTGTCAAAGAGACACTGCTTCCCTTCCACTCTGCCCTGTGACCTTAGCAGGAAAAATGCAGACGCTTTAGCTTTTGACACCTAGGTGGTTTTAAACATGCATTCAGAAGAGCGATCTCCAGAGACATTGCCGAATTTTTAAGCGTACTTTCTCTGTAACGATGAAGTATTCTAATGTTTCCACTCCCTTGGGCTCTTTCTTGCTATAACCATCCACTTCATCTTCTTGCCCTCCAATTCCCTCCTCTTCCTTATCCTTCAATTCAATTTATCCTCTCCAGCTCTCTTCATTTCCCCCACAAAGTCGGAGCAAATGTATTTAATTTCATTATCGTAATGTTCACTCTGCTGGTGTAACTGTACCCCCTTCCCTTAATCTTTAGCTGCTCTATATATGCTTGGACCATACAAACAAAGTACTGGAAGTCACTTCCTACCAGTTTCTTCTGATATTAAGATCTGATCAACTTCTTCAGCTACGTTTCTGTATGATTTACCAACTTGCAACCACAGGGCCAAAAGAAGGAGTTGCCACTTGGATATGATCCCACATAAGATATCCAGCCACTTCTTCCTCCCCATTTACTGGTGGCCAGAGAGCTCAAGGTAAAGCAGATGGATTATGTAAGAGGATATTTAATGCAAGCTTATTAAACTGGACATCCTTCTGTTGTTAAGCTGTATATTTTGTAAATATTAAAGTCAACAAAAAGAAACAGTATGTGAAAGAGTCACCATAGTAAAGAGAACATTAAGTATGTATAAAAATTTTACCTTATGACAAACATCAATTGCATCAACATATCTCTTTCCTTTCAGGTAATTGAAAGCAAGCTTGTATCCTGTAAGCAGCAGGAAAGAAAAGGTGACAGTTACTGTTTCTGTATTAACTAATGAAACCATCACATTCAAATTCATTTTGTCCACTGTATATTTCTGCAGTTAGTATAATTGTTTTCTAATACTCTTTCACCCAAACCTGTAAAGATCAAAATATCTGTTGTTCTTAAACTCGCTTCAAATAGTAAATAAAACTCTTCACGCTAGTAGTTATTTTTGAATCAAAAGGCAACAATATTCCAATGAGTATGTGTTACTACAGAGAACACCTAAAGGTTGCCCTTGTTCATTTACTGCAGTACCCCACGTAACTTCTCACTGTAGTTTACAATACACTGCTCCTCTAGAAACAACAACAACAAAATCAACAATTCCTTTATTAAAAGATGAAAATGAAAAGATATCAGGTTAGCAAAAACAAACTAGGGAATTAAAAATGCTACTTTGTTTCACTGTCAGCAGACCATAGATTAAAAAAGAATACATGCCAAGTCCCATAGCAACATGTCAGGCTGATTTTCAGGGTAATAGACACAGCTTATGTATACGAGCGTGGACAGAATTCAGGACTGAGAAAAAGGTTAAAAATATGTAATTTCCAAAAGATGGTAAAATGGAGTTTGGAAGTTCAAACCTTTCATTTACAAATCTATCCTTCTCTAGCAAATGAGTAAGAGGGATCTGAGACCAGTTTTTATGGTTTTACTTGGCAGCCCCAGTTTTTGCTGCTTTAGCCATTTTAGTTTTAGGGCATGGCAATTCTAAGTCTCAGAATGCTGTACAACAAAACAGAAGACAGAGCATACAGTGCCTTTAATTTGACCTTTAATTTTTTTGTAGGTAAGATCATTATACGTTTCACTTTGCTAAGGCACTCTTATGCAGACACCAAATGACAATCAGATTTTGTATTTTTGCCCAATTCTGACCCTCAAGAGGGTTTCAAAATAGCAAAAAAAAGTTTTAATGCATGTTTACTGCAAACTCAAGAAATTACCACACCTTTTTGCTGTTAAAAGCACCTTTTTGCTATTAAAATTGTATTTAATATATTTATTTGAACAATAACTAAGATCTTGGCCAAGACATCCATGGATCCTTCTATAAGACAATTAAAATTACTGCATTCAAGCTCTTACTTAATCTGGAGATTTTTTCCATATAAACAGAGTCAGATTTCTAGCAGTCCTTTTTAGTTCTGTTTTGACATTCGAGTCTTATTTCCGCTTTCACTCTCCTGATTTTGTGACCCAGAATATGCAGGGTCATATCTAGTTTTGGCAATCCATCCATGCCTGTCCATTACTATATCTTTAACTGTATTACAAAAGCAGGAGCTAAACAACAACACATTTAGCTCCATTAACAAAACACTTATTTCTTTATTTTACAGAGCATATCAGATATAATCATGAACCCAGATCATTGTGGCATCCAGGAGCTGCAGCTAGAAGAACAACAGGTATGACAGTTCATATGCATAACAATTATAATCATGCTAAAAAGCACTGGTGTTTCAGTCAACACTGAAAGCTGTCTCACCCTAACACTAAAGAGAATAAGGATGAGGAAAAAAAAAAAAAAAAAAAAACTGAAACAAAAAACCTACCACACGTTACAGACTGCAAGAAGTATGTATTTTTCCAAGCACAAGATCTATCTCAAAAATTTATCCCAAAACTGAGAACAAAAGTTGGGAAAACCACTATCCTTGGGACCTAGAGACAGACCACAGGAAATGAATAGTGAAGGGGATTATAGCCTATGTACAGTTTTTAAAGGATTTCCTATATTAAATAGTCTAAAAATATGACAGACTTCTATTAACCATCTGAAGTGGAACTTTAATATTATCCCAAGCTGTCAGTTGAGCAATTTTAAATGATAGATAAAACATTTAAATAACATTTTAAAAATCCTTAGTCACGTATACATACTCATATCCATATAGATATTTGTCTGATGACCAAAATGAAATAGTTAAATCAATGATCTGCCACCATATGATATAGAAGTACTATAAATAGTTCTAGTATGTGATATGTACTAGTATATGTCTAGTATTCCTATAAACACATTCAAAATGCATACTGTACTTAGATCAGTATATAAGTTGTTTACAAAGACATTAAACTATAAAACTATTCCAAACTAAACCTTGTGGGGAAGCCAGCTATAACTGGAAACTTCTTAAGTATTATAAAATTGCTATCTCTTGCCAGGAAGGCTCCTCAAGTGACTGCTGAATGGGCCTTTAGCCATTTAAGGCTTTTATGAGAAGACAACTAGTAAACACACACTACTTCTTTGGAAAATTAAATGCAGTCTTTCCAATAAAAGGTGGCTGTTTCATTTCTACTGTATTGCCAGAAATCATAAATGTAGGCTGTATAAACATACCTATTGTTGGATTCGTTTGGTTTCCGTATTTCCAGGCCATCTCATAATTTATTGCTGCATCCCTATATGCTTGTTCTTTTTCCATTATGTATCCCATGTATTCATAAGCCTTGCAACATGACTGCAAAATATAAGTATTCATTCAAAGTTTTATTTGGAAAAGCTCATATAGTACTGACAGCCTAATGCTTAAACACTTGAAATCTGTACAGCTAGAAAACATAAATAATATTTGTGTTAACTTCTATGACATGTTATTCTTTATTTAAAATATCAGTAATACAAATCAGCTGTATGGAATTCTGCACAGTGACTTTCTAAATTACTCTGAGTAAATACAGAGTAAGTACAGAGTTCTTCACAGAGGATACAGTTAATCTTCCAAAAGTGTTTAGAGCCTCCAGAAGGCCAGTAGATACCTCTCTTAATAGTAATAATCTTTTATGGCAGCCACATTTCAAGTCCAGTCTGAAAGTATTAGATCTTCCACAAATACTGTTTCACTATTTCTTAAAAACAAAAAAAAGCTTTTTCTTAGCCTTATTTTTGGAAGATGTTTTGCATTACAATTTTCCATTTAAAGCAAAACAGAGACAAAAATATCCCAAACAGAACACCAACTATTAAATATTTCATCTTGAATAATTGCAACTGGCAAGGTACAAGCAACTGAAAAGCAAATTCCAGAAAGTTTCAAACACTACATAAAACCATTAGTTTCAATTGTTACACCTACATAAAAAATCATTTAATTCCATATTTAAAACCTTTCTGCATTCAGAAAAAAATAACCCTGCAGAAATCTTGTATTAAGTATATAAATCAAATAAGCAAAAATGCAAATTATTTTAAGGTCTTAGTTTGAACAGCTTATAAGCTTGCAAGTTTACATGGTGTTGTCAGTAGGCCAAATATTTTCAAGGCAAAAATGAAACGATCATAAAAATATGCACCTAGTTTTATCATACAACAGAGCAAAGATAAATATTGATAGATAAATTATATTCAGTCTTTAACTTTGCCATTCCCAATTAGGCTTCCAAAGTCTACTGATGAAAAGTGCGCACATCACAGCATATTGGGATAAACAGAGTACCTGGAGGATGAGGACAATGTATTCCCTACAGTCTCTCCCATTTGTGATAAATTGGGGGGGACAGGGCGGCTCAAAATCCAGGAAGTCAGTAAGAAACCCAAATTTCATAGAAAAAAAAGCCTGCTCATTGGGCTCTCACTGATTTGAGATACAGCTCATGGACTGAAATTCTAAGCCTTTTAAATGGAAACAAACCCGTACTACATGATATTAGGCTTTTGTACAATCTTCACTCAACATATTTACTTGCACCGAATATATATAAATCCACATCATTATTTCTGATTGCTAAAAACAAACCTAAAAACTAAATAATCAGAATAATGTGTTCTCTCAATCTAATCAAATCCTCTAACTTGGAATATATTTTTTTTCTACGTCATTCTCCAATATCTAAAACAGTCATGATCTAATTGTACAGTATGATTCCTGCCTGGCTTCCTTCTTTGTATGCAAGCTGAAGAAAAAGCAGCATCTTCACTGTGCTGTGCTGGTAAAGAAGCAGAGTTGCAGATTTCTAACTTGCTATCCTTCCTCCTATTATCCAGAGCTTGTTTATGTAAGTACTTCAGGCATCTCAAACCTTTTAGAAGAAAACAAATTATTTGGTAGTCTGATGTAGACTATGCCTTTGGAGCTGTGTGGATATTTCTGCAGCAAGATGTCATTCGTGGTATAGACGTGACCAGCAGATCATCTATTTTGAGCTATGTCTTCTTTTGAAAGATGATTCACATATGTCTGCCCTGCAATAAGGATTTTACAGCTTCCCTTGGTCATCTGGACAAGCAAGCAACTGTCCTCATAGTTAGAACTTTTTCTTAACTAAATTCAAAACAATTTTCTGAAAAATGAAACTGAACATATCCTATTTTAAGAGGCATCTCAGCAGAAGTACATGATACCATTATGCCAGCATCTGTGGTGGTTGCCTCTTAATTTTATGTGTAAAAATAAAACGAGCACAAGTCTGAAAAAGTCAAAAGCTAAGACCCACAATTGTTCCTGTAGTCAAAGCAGAATATTTTGCAATTTGCCTGCTCAGAAATCCTGAGGTAAAGCATAAGGACTTGTCTCAAGTCAATTTACAAAATAATAGCTTCACAGCAGAGAATTAATACAGGCCTTATTATAAAAAATACTGCATAGCAGCAGGCTTGCAAAATAAGGCTTACAAACTTAAATGTTTAAAAATATATTTCAAGATAGGAAGATAACATCCCTTAATAAACAGAGCAAGTGCCCACAATTTTTATGGCTACATTTTCAATGGCTTTTACAAGACTTGGTGAAATGCATCTCTGACATTCCATGAACACCTTCAGACTGTAGTGTCACCACAGCTAAGACTTGCATAAATTGCTTACTGAATATGAATAAAAATGACTACGAAGCATTTACAAACAGATTTGTTTTCTGTCCTCCAGAGCAAATTGCTGGATCCCTAGTTTGCTTTGGTCTACTTCTTAAGTTAAATACTAGGCAGCTGGGAAAAAGATACATTTTGCAAGCATTTTTCAGAGGCAAACTAAACATTCAGATGAATTATAATGGAAGGTTGTTTTTACTATGTAGTCACTTACCCTGTTATGACGAAGGCATCGTTTTAATAAATCACCTGCCATATCATATTTTGCAGATTGAATATATATATCAGCAAGCAGAAGCCAACTCTTTTCAAACTCCTCTGCATCGATGGGATTCCAATTCATTTTTGAAATTCGTTTTAACTGATTTCTGGCTCGTGGAGTCTGTTTTAAGATCATGTAGGCTGTGGCCATTCCCAGAAGTGCTGGTATATGATCCTTCTGCAATAAAAAGCGTAGTTGCTTGGGTTTTTTTGTTATTGTTTTGAGAAAAAAAAAAGTTTTCTAAATTAAGACTTTCAGTGAACATCAGAAAGTTAGCTTGCACACCTCTTTTGGGTTGTGCCATAAATAGGATTATGGTAGTAAATTAAAAAAATGTCCCCTTCTCCCATCATCACCATCTTTTATGCAGATGGATCACTTTGCACTGGAATATAAATTCCATCAAATTGGCAATAGAGTACATGAAGGCAGCTTATACCAAGTTGTTTGTGCTTACAGAAGACACTGTATGAACTTATCAGACATGCTGTTGGCAAAGACTGCGAATTAGAAAACAATAGACCCAACAATCCAAGCCAAAAATTCAATTCACATTTTAGTAATTGTAGCAAGGTTGGCATACAGTTAAAGTTCGCAATTCAATGGAAAACTTAAAAAGATTTGCTGAAAATAACATCTTTTACATCAATTTGAAATAAAACATTCTTCATGAGAAAAATAAAAACCTCAGAATCAGTATTGTTAAGACACATCATAATATTTCTGAATGTAAACTGTGAGATTAGTTAAATAACCTGCCATGTATGAGGCAGGACAGTGAGGAGGATGAGACAGATTACTAACCTCAGCCACGACGATTTCAGTGAAAGCGTTCAGTGCTCGTTCAACATTTGATTTCTGTTTGGTTGCCATGAGACAATAATTTTCCATGATTCGCAACTGAATGTGACCCTGAACAGTCTGTGGTTTGAGTTCTTTGAGGAGATTTTCTGCTGTTCTCACTGCCAACTGCACAGACTCCTGCTTCTCTGTTGAATTACTATTATAGGAAAGAAAGTGTTTGTAAAAACCATTTTTATTATACGCCAAATTATGAGTTACTACAGATTCCATGCTAAAGGCATACTATTTTGTATAACATGTATCTGTTATATAGGTATTCTACATTGATTGTCTTCTGTAACAAAGGCAATTCCAACCTATCTAAGGCGGCAGGTTTTTAAACCTACAAGAGACTAGAATTCCAGATAAAATCCTCTTTATTTTCTGTTTGGAATTTGATAGGTTTCTTTCATAGTCCAGGATAGTCTCTCACAGTATAGTAGGTATAATACCCAAAGCATTAGACGAATTCAATTTCTAGTACTTCAGATAAGGCACATTATTAAGGGCGCAGCAGGGGGACTTAAGAACACAAACAGTATTTACTTCATTTGCTTACCCTATGTCAGCATCCAAATTTTCAAAAACTTCACCTCCTACGGTTTCATTATCTGGGTTCAAACAAATTTCAATCATGTTATAAACAGCATTCTGTCCCCAGTCACTGTCCTTTCGAGCTTTATTAAAATGTCGGAGTGCATCATTTGGTTCACCTGTATACCTAAATGAAGAATTAAAATATTTAAGCTTAAGTAAAACTCCATCCCCCAAACCCCACCCAAAACCCAAGAAGAAACTCAAGCATTTAAAAAACAAATCACATACTTGCACACATTGAAAATACAAGTTTTGAACAGCATGCACATTATTGCAATGAACATGTTTTTGCAGACTAAAAACAGTCTAAGAAATTCTAAGAATTGAAAATAAGAAATGTTATTACATTATTAAATCAACAAGAATATCCCTTTTAACAAACACCAAATATGAAAGATGCATGCAAGACAGATTAAATGAACAGCTTCACTTTCAAAAGGAGCTCACTGGAAAGTATTTTAGAAGAGATGAGGAAACCTATCCTAAAATCTAAGCTAGCATCTAAAGCAAAGTAATGCTATAGTACCTGGCACAATATAAGTAGGACCTTTGAATGATAACAGACAACAAGAAAGTTACTTCATTTATGTATTACATAATCAAATAAACCTTATCTTAATTATAATTGCAAATACCAAAGATATAGTCCTTTGCAGTAGTGAAAGCCTGGTTCAAGTTTCGTTCTGGAAGAATGTTTCTCAGCCATTAAAAGAAATCTTGGGACTTCTTCTAGCTTCCCAGCTCTTCTTAACAGATCAATTAATCGTGAAAGGGTTGCATAATTATCTAAATATACAATAATGAGACATTATAATTCCAGTTAATTGTAGTATGAATAGATTTAGAAATGAAAAGCCTCATTTTTCAGATACAAAAATACAATGTGTAATACATAAGGCATATTACATAATGACAACAGACTAAAAGAGATAACAAGTGATACTGATCTTTTACAGCTTTTTTAATAGTATTGCAAGTACAATTGTACTTCACTTTCAGAAACACCCAAAAGCTATTTGCTATTGCAAATAGCTCAAAGAAACTTCATCCTGTCAGGTTCAAGTTTCTTATATTAATCTTCAAAGGAAATGCTAGGTTTGTGTGTATACACCTTGATATCTTTAGCACAAGAGAAAGTGCTTTACGGTTACAATTAAATAACCCTGTAGCTATATTTGGCTTTAGGTAAGCAAGACATTATTTCTCCTAGGTACAGTAATTTACATTGTGGCAATGTAATTGTCACATCTTCTCCTACAGTAACAACATTTTTTTGAAAATATGTATATATACACATATATATACACACAAATAGAAAATGTTTATATAAAATTTAATTTTACATACATACACCCTTATATATAAAAATATATTTTAGAGTGTACAGTGGCCTAAAATATACCTTATATTTTAGACAACACATTTCTTTTTAATAACACAAAGCATTTTTTTTTAAGATGTGTGCTTCTAGCTCATTAGACTTGCATATCAGAAATAATTAAAGATATCACTACTAAGTATTCACCTGGCTTACGTTCTAGGAGCTGCTGGAAATGAAAGACAGCTTGTTCATAATCTTGCTTCCTGAACATGATATCAGCCATCATCTACAGTAGTGACCCATTTAGAGAAAACAAAACAAAAACATTATAAATGGCATTTTATAATCAACTGTGGTTCTTTAAAACTGCGGTTCTTTAAAACTGCGAGCTGAAACTATAGCTTTAAAGAGTTCCAGGAACTGTGCAAGAAGCAACTAAGTGTAGTTGTCATTGGTTTCTTTCTTAACATCTGGAGAATAAGCACACTATAGACACAGACACACATAATAGTGAGCAGGTACAGCTTCTCTACTCATTTTTCACTTAAAGTATAAATTAGAAAGAAACTAAGACCTTTTAATGTACATCTCTAATATGTTTTGGTTTTACTTGAATATTTATTCTTATTTTTGCTTCCCAGAAATGCAGATTAAGCATTTTTTTGTTAAGATGTTTGATTCAGTATTACTGTGCATGGAAAAATAACTTTTTCCCTGACCATCAGTCAACCATTAAAAGTATATCTGTTAAGCCATGCCTTAGTCAATCTTGTAACTACTATGTCTTCCTCTACTGGTATTTTAGCACACTTTTTGCATTGAGATAAAAGGAAGGTTACGAATGCTAGAAACTTTGTACTGAATTATCATCAAGCATAAACAGGAGAACATTTTCTTGCAAAAAATTTTTCACATTTTTGAAATCAGATAATGCAGACTTTCAGGAGTAATATTTATAGTTCCATCACATTTTATACAGGATATACACCTCAAAAAACTTCTGATATAGAATTAGTACAAAAGTACATTACCATTGTAGCTGCTTCATTATCTTGGTCATTCTTCAGTAACAGCGAACACTGGTGTTGACAGGCATCAGTATCATCTTGTGCAAGATATAAACGTGCAAGTTCCAACATTGCCTGTAGATAAAAACATTTAACCATATGTAATTCAAAGATATAAGAAAGCTCATTCAGTTCTAAGGGCGTTAACCTGAGATTTGAGACCCTCAAGTACAATTTTCTTCCCTTCTAAAACAAAAGCTTTCTCTGCTGTTTAGTGTGGGCTCTTGGCCAAGTAGTTTCACTTATTTCCATTCCCTCACCTGTAAAATGGATATATTTTCTGCTTCAAAGGGATATGCTGGAGGTATATTGAAAACAGATGCTTAGTATTGCTCTGAAGATAATACCTTTATCTTCAGTTAAAAAAAGAAAAAGTTCACTTGGAAAAAAAAAAAAAGGAAATGCAAGTAGTTTTAAACTCATTGACAGAAGCCAATCTCATCAACATTTACTGATTAGTATTAGAGTATCAGCAAATTCCAGCAGCTTTCTTATTTGCATTTTCAAGCCCATGAAGCCTGTGTGTGGATCTATTTCTGAGAAGCAACTACAGTATAGATATTAACAAACTGAAATTTGCATAAGCATGCATCATTAAGACTGAAGTCCCATCATTCTGAATAAAATCCCTCAAAAGTCTGTAAACACCAGAGTTACCACAGATTTAATTAAGTTGCCATTGAAGTAAAAGGGAGTTAAACCACCTACAAAGTAAAACTGTCAGTAGAAAAAATGGTAAGCAATAATCACTCCTGGTTAATTTTAAAGTTTTTCTTTTTGTTGATTTTGTTTTTAAAAAGGAGGCATTTATAATTGCATCTCAATTCTCCCTCTGGTTACACTTGTGAAAGGCACTCCTGAATACAAATTGTATTTTGAACATCCTGTTCAACATAAGCTTATTTGCATAATATTTAACAACTGTTCTGTGTATTTTCTACTAATTTATTCCCCACAGTTACTAAGGTAGCCAATATAATTCTTGTTTTACAGACCAGGCAACTGAGCAACTGACATCCCCGAAGGCTACAAAATAATCAGCAGGAACAGAAAAAAAAAAAAGAAAAAGAAAAAAATTTAGTTAACCTTATACTGAAAGTCCAGAACACATTTACATTAGCATACTTCAGTGGATTTAGTATTAACCAAGATAAGTTCTAACATCTTTTTAATACAAATAAATCAGTACAACATCTGCCTTGCTATTTTGTCAAGGCAACTGATTACAAGTCTCAGGTTACACAAAATTCAATTTCTCCCAACCTTTCTATTAGCTCTTCTATAAATACATTAAAGCCTTACTCACTGGCCACAGGAAAAGGGCAAAAAGGTTAAAACAAAACAAACCTGCAAGAAAAGAACAAACAAGCTATACAGGAAAATATATCCCTCACAACTGAACAATTCTTTCAAGCTTCTGTTTAAACAGTACACACATGCATCTCTGACCATAATCACAGAACTGCCTTCAGCAAATGGAAGGAAAGAAACAAAAAATCCCCAACATTATTTCCAATATAGCCCCTGGAGATCTTTGGAATGTGTTACTCTTGCGTACATTCCGCCAGCAAAGTAGACATATGCATAACCTTAGAAATTATGACCATGGCTGGGTGTATGGCAAAAAATATCGGGCACTGCAAAGTTTGTGTTTTGCTTAGTACTGTGTTATCTACTTATTCAAATATATGCTATGTAATTCCAACACAGGAACCCAAGTGAGCAAGGAATGGCATGCATATGGAGATAGCACATATATAAGAATTTTAATTATGGAACCATAATGAAAACTTTCTCCAAGCCACTGTTCCTACATGCATACCAGAAGATTTGGAAAAAAAACAAAACAAAACAAACAAAAAAAACCCACAGTAAAACCACAGTATTCTAGTTGAGAGAGACTTCCCGCTTGGAGCATGGGAAGAAAACCAAGGAAACTGGACATCTACACCGGATCCTAGTGACTGGAAGCTGTATCTAAATCTCCAGTTCCGACTCCAACCTCAAAACAATGATACTGTGAAGTGATACTCACGTGTTAATCCACGTCTGCATTTGGAAACTGCATTACCTCCTATTTGGTAAGAGAAACAAGGACTCTAGAGTATTACCTACAAGGTCTAACTATGTGGAAAAAAAAAAAAACTTCATATGGGTTGCCATCTCCTCAGTTAGCTGAATAATTTGGTTAATACATGTCAATTCTGTTCTGGGTTACTTTGGCTCAAGTCCAGGATGAAATAAGGTATAGATGGTATCAGACAAGGGAATTGCCAGTTCTTCCATGCATAATCAAGGAAAGTAACCCCCATGAGGGCACGAAAAAATGGGCATGTAATTAACAGCTCAGATTTAAATTTCACGATAATATAAGCATTCAATTCAGATCTTGTACTAGCAATGGTTTTAAAAATGAAGGGCAGCAAACAAGCTCAAGTCTACTGAAACTACAGGCAGAGAGAGATGATTCATTTATTGTAGCTGTTGGTTACAGAGCTGTTGCTTTCAGTACTCTAAACAGGGAATAAGATGTCATTGTATTTCATGTTGCTTGTGAGAAAGTATTAAAGCAAAAAAAAAAAAGGCAAAAAACCCCCACCCACCTCTCTAGTTAAAGTGCACAAAACAAAGATATGTCAGTGCATAACATACATTGTAACAATGGGAATTTCAGTTGTGAGCTTTTAGCAAGAAATGCAGGGAAATGCCATGCTTGTATTTCAGTACTGGTATGAAGAAAAGATGTATGCTTTGATCCTGAATTACTGGGACTGCACACCATCAAAGCCATAGCCGTACCTATATTAGCACAGGCAGTCTCCTGGCTTTTAACAGCAGAATGAGCAAATCTGCCTCCTTTGAAGATTTTAAGGATATTTTATTCCCTCTCCCAATTTTTTTTCCTTTATCCTTCTTGCAAGTTGCCTTGAAGTTGCCTGTCTCAAAGATCCTGAAGCTGTAGCTTTGGAAAGGCCCTAGATTCTTAGGAGCACAAGGCATGAGCATTAAGTACTAAAACCAGGTGACATGCTGATTATTTAGCAGCTGGTGAACCTGAGAGCTGTGCAACAAAAAGAAAACGAGAAGCTAAATAAATCTTCACATACACCCAAATATACAATAATGTACTTATGCTAGAACATTATGGAAGTAAATTTGATAAAAATTTATTTTTAATCTAAGAAAACCTGAAGTTGACACTTATTTTTGGTTCCGATAGACAGTGGTCATTGTAAATTTCTCAGCTCTTCCCTTCTCCCTCTGTTATTTCTAGAGCACAGGACTACTAAATTGGAAGAAGGAAGAGGGAATAAAAATAAGCTCAAATTTACCAGCAATTATCAACAGGCAGATTTGTGGGAAAAAGATCAGAAAAGAAAGTAGCAGCACAATAATCACTGCTGAACAATAGCAAGTTATTAAAACCAGAACACTACCAAGTACAGTGAGAAGTCTAAAACTGTTAAAACAAACAAAAGATGGAAACAAACCATCTGAACGGACTGAGGACACTGGGACTTCATTCCAGACCACAGGCAACAAGCAGGACTGGCACAACCTCTGCTATTTCCCTGCTCTACCTTACACGTCCTCCACTGGTGCACGAAGACAGGTGGATTGTACGGTCTAATGGACAATTCAGATTGAATGCAGAGAACCACTTGAATGAGAAATTGCGTAAACAGACAGGAATTGGTAGTAAATAAAACTTTTATCAAAATAAACACGGAAAGGAAGAAACTCCAAAGTAGAAACAAATACAAAAACTTTAAAAGCTTTGTGTACATCATAAAGCAGACATAACTAATATATACTTCTATACTGTGGATAATTGGAAAAATCTATTTTAGATATCGTGATGGAATGAAAAGCAACGTAAAATAGCCAGTGGGAGGACTGACCTTGTTATCGGTTTCACAGTGAACAAGAGCTTCTTTGTAAAATCTAATTGCTTTTTCATAGTTTCTCTGGGCTGTAGAAAGTTTTGCAATCTCAGCACAAATTTCAGCTGCTAACTGTTTCTGTGCCGGAACTGCATCCAGCTGTTCTATCTGAGCCCGTTTAAGTACTCTGGCTTGTAATTCCCGAGCCTAGTAGAAGAAAAGAATAAAGAATGACTGATGAAAATTTTTCAATGGAATGAATGTTACAAGCCTATAAATGCAAATTCTCCTGTGCATTTTATAGATATAACCCCCAAATAATAATAAAAAAACAGGTAAAAATGTCCCTGCTTCACAAAACAAATAAAACCAACAAAACAAAAACCCAAATATCCCTCCTTCAACAACCATGTTAAATTGCTTCATCTCCCCAAAACCCACATTAAAAGCACACTGAAAAGCAACCTAGTGTTTAACACTTCCAAAGAGACAGAATTCCAATATATTTTTTTTAAATACTCCTTATTACAAGTATATGCCAATGCAATACTTCCCAATCCAAAATCTACACTTCATACAATGTCATTTTGAGGTAACCATACATTTTGTTATATGTAAGAACAGCGCATTAAAAAAAAAAAAAAAAAAAAAAAAAAAGTCAGGGAGAATTCTAATTTATCCCTCACATACTGGATGAAGAGGGTGGTATGAACAAAATCCCTTAGGTAAATCTGTGTATAGATTTCCTTAACTTTTATTAGGGAGAATATATCAGTACCAAAGGTAAATGTGTCAAAGGACTGTCTTTCAGTCTGTCTCTGTAGCAACGGCACTAGTGAGACTTAATTAAAACTGAAGTTACTCTTGTGATTATATGGATTAGTTAAATATTACTAATATTTAGGGCAAATGCATTAACTTCAATTAAGATGTCACATTTTTATTGGTCTATATTTCCTCCATTTTTTATGTCTTGCATTATTTATAACTAATGTCTTCTCTAATTTAAATGGTTATGCTCAAATTTATAACTAATGGAGTTGCAATAACAAAAATAGTGGCCTAGGACATCATTGAACAAAGCCTAGTTATTAAAGGGAAAAGCAATGCTTTGGCACACAAACTCTACAGTTTTGCTTAGAGCTCTTTCTTCATCATCTCCATGGGTTCCTGTTAATAACTTGCTTTTTTTCAAATCTGTTTTATAACATCAAAATTATTCAATAGAAGTGCTACATAACTTTTTTTCCCCTTCTCTAATTTTTTAAAAAATTAAGCTTTTGATAAGGTGGATAAACAAGACCTGAAGGGCCCAAAGTCCTTTATTAAGCACAAAACTCAGCAAAAATGCAAAAAAAAGTCTTTGTTTTTTGGAGGATCTTCACTTACGGAGTGATTAAGGTTATAGCAGGAGCAAGGAAACAGAGCTCTTTATTAGCATTAGATGCCCCAAAAGAATAAAATGTCAGATAAGGGAATAGCTACACCCAATTCTGATTATACTCGATCTGTTCTCTTTGATTTCAACCCAGAATTCTACCCAGCTAGTATACCTCAGATAGCAGACTGCTTAAGCAGAAAGGAGAAGCCTAACTATCTCAACTTCAAAATCTGAGAAGAGCTGCTCACTCATTTAAAAGTTCACCAGCTGAAGAGATGGAAGCTCTAATACCATTTGCTTTTTCTTCTTCCCTACCTTTTCACCCAGTAAGGAAGAAGAATAAACAGACATAGTAAAATCTGGGGGGTAATTCTCATATCCCTCTGAAAAGCAAGGGAAGAAAGTTGTTTAATGAAAGAGGTAGTAATATGATTGTGCAGTCACTCCTACTGAAATAATCAGAATACAGGTGTTTTTGTAGAAATGAATGTGGCAGTAAAGGTGAAGCAGCAGAAAGACTTCAAAGAGAATGGATACAAGGAAGGGCGGTTGTGAGGCCAGTAACAAAAACAGCGACAAAAAAAGGGGAGAGAAACAGTCCTGAAATGATAAAACAATTTAATACATCTTTTTATTTCTTATGTAAAATTATCCTTCTAACCAATCTATGTGACTGACTCTTCTTGATGTTACCAAGGCTTATTGTTTGTGTAACGGAATTAAGGTGTAATGGAAGAGCAAAATGTATTGACACATCATCTTACTTTGCTTTCCAATACAGAACAATTTAGGGAAAAAAATCCTTGACACATTTAGTATTTGTGTGTTAAGAAATTATCTTTTGAATAGATAAAACTTATCTCTAGCTTCCAGTTCTGCTCCTTTCAAGCCTCATTCTGAGTGATAATGTTCAACTCTACAATTAACAGAACTTATTATTAATGCTTTCTTTAGGGAGGAAAGAAGAAAACACACAAAAAGCACAAAACAAAAACCAAGGATACCACAAGGCAACATGCATCCACTAAAAGCTGTACCAGATTGTTCTGTGACTAGTCTTCAATTCCAAGCTAAAGCTACATAAGCTAGCTGTCTTCATAGTTGCTTAAACTATGCTCCACAAAAAAAAAACCCTCATACTATGAATCCAGGCTTCCAGTGGTACCTTCAATTCTGTTCTGGAATGAATCCAGGCTTCCAGTGGTACCTTCAATTCTGTTCTGGAATTCAGATGATACTGGTCACAAAAAGCTTCTTTTTTTTTTCCTAATCACTTATGTTCTTTACATTTCATATCAGTCACTGGTATGAAATCACTGTGGTCATTTCAATCACTCATGGTTTATCACTACCATGTGTGAGTTTCTCCTCATTCACAAAAAATATTATAGTCAGAACCTGTGATAAAAGCGAAGACAATACAAGCTTTTCTAATTTTTTTTTCCCTCCCTTTACCTGTTGTAAGGAAGCAATAGCTTCATCATTCTTCTCCATTTTGCTGTAAATTTTTGCCAGAAGAGCCTGGTAACGTCCATCTTCCATCAGAGAAGACAATTCATTAACTATAAAAATAACATTAAACAAACATCATTCTTTCAAGAAATGAACCTGGGAAGTTCAAAGAAATATGAAGCTCCAGGCAAAAGTTTAAATGAAAAGTTTGCAGCTCAGGTTTTAAGTGTTTAGGATTGTGATTTGACTCTATGCTTGGAGTTAACAGGTAATGGAAGGAGTAAGCATTACATGACCTATGAACAGAGTGAGATTTGAGGCAGAAAGATGTTGAAGATCCATTTAAAAAGCATACAAAAAAATTATACATTAGTCTGTCTATTTGCATTCTCAGAAATACATGAGAGAAAGGCTTCTGACTTAAATGGAAAGGGGAGTAAAGTTCATCCTAATATTTCTTGTATAAAACCTCCCTCAAGGCAATGAAAAATGTCCAAACCAATTCAATAAGCATGTAAGTGTACCCAAAAAGCATAAAATCTTATCATGAAGTTTCCAGTCAGACCTCAAACTGCTTTCCTTTTGCTAGAATCTGAGAAAGACATGAACAAGAGCAGTTATTTTAATTAAATATTTTAGTATCTACTCAAAAAGCAGCAAGCTACTTTTGATTAGTGGTTGAAATATGTATGCATAAAATAATCCTTGAAAAATACAAGTTATGCCCTAGTTTGTATTAATTTTAATCTACTGACAAAGTAATATCTTGAATGCAGTTACCTATTTAAACACCACCAAAACCTATGTATTTTTTTTTAAAAAAATTAAGGTAATGAGCGATACTCTCTTAGCAAACTGTCTTTAAGGAGCTGTCATTGTGACAAAAAATATTTTAAGTTAGAGATCAGCTCAGGTACTCAATCATGTGAAATTATTCCCTCCAGTACATTTCCTATATTTAATTTTTCTTTTCCAGAGGACATATAGTTTTGAAATTCCACAAGAGATAGTTAACTGTTCTGTACTTCACCCAGTGGAACAGCTCAGTCAGTGACAGACACACACACACATTCCACAAGAAAAAAGAAACCAATGAACACTGATTTGTGTACTTTTTGCTTCATTATGAGATGGAAGAAAAGATTTTAAAGTATATGGGGGCAAGCTGTATTCACTGCTAGTTTATCTTTACTAAGAGATCAAATTTAGTCTTGCGTATGATTATTAGATTAGCCAGAGCCACAAAAGGGCTCAGCTAAGACAGGAATAAGAAGAGTGGTTTGATTTTTTTGAGAATAAAGAAGAAAACAAGACAGAAAAACACTTCCCTGCACGGTCAAAGATTAGTAAAGCAGTGACATAAGAAAAGCTTACCACAGGGATTGGTTACAGGACTTTATAACACTATTTCTGTTTCTCTATTTAAGTATTTGCAATAACTAAGTATTAGAATTAAACTACTGCAGAAAAGACTCCCTTAATTAAAAAGTGCTCAATTGCTCACAATAAACACCTCAGTGCCTCTTAATGGTCTTTTAACAAAAATAAGGAAAAAAAAAATCAGAAGTTTTAGCCTTATAAGCGCACATTCTTAACATGTAAAGTGGAGTCCTAGCAAGTATCTGAACCCAGTTTAGCTTCTTTTCCCTGAAGGATACTGAGCAGCATTTATCACTTGAACAACTGTTCCCAACAGCAGCAATGACTCATCTATACTTCATCAATTCAGAACCAGAGAAAGAATTTTGCCCCCTTGAAGCTCTACTATTGCATCTACTGGGCTACATTATATATCAAAGATGTCCAAAGTCTAGAAGTCCTGACAAAAGCACATTTAAATAAGAATGAAGTTTAGAGTATTCTACTTATTTTTCACTTAACAGTTCCAGGTGGTTTAAAGTTCAAATAAAATGTTTACATTGAACTTGTTTACTCCTTACAGTCACACAGAAAATACAAACAAGAAACAGCAGCAATTGAGTGTTTTCTTGTAAATTAATGACATTCGTACCAGGCTCATGATCTAAAGCTTGCTGAAGTACTCTTTCTGCCTTTTCATACTGCTTCAATTTCATTAAAAGCACAGCCAAATCATAGCAAAGGAAATTCTGTTGACCACTTCTCAATGCAGCCTCGTAGTAACTGATTGCCTAAAAGGAATAAACAAAAAATCCAAGATTTTTTTTAAAGACAACCAGCTTGCTACTTAGGTATTTAATGACTTATCTACTTTCCTCACTCCTGTTGTAACCAAGTATTTTTAAATAAATCCTATATTAAAAGAATGGCATTTAGTTGCAAGTTCAGCCTTTCAAAAATGTAGAAATTCTATTTGTCTTTAATTTGGCATAACGAGAGCCCACATTTCAGTAAACATGAATTAACAAAACGTAACCACATTATCACATTCTATTTTGACAGGATCACTGCTGATTCAACTACATTTTCATTAGCTGATAAAACTGTACAAGTCCAGTCAGATTGGTAAATAGTAAAACAGAACTTGAATTCTAAGGACAAATATCTTCCCAAACCTAGGTCTACCTGCAAAACATTAAGATGAGAAAAGTCATGGAAAAGTTAAAAAACAAACCAGTTATAATCTAACAGAAAGAGGTCACTCTAGTCTCTTTATATTTTAAAATGTGACAGTCTATGAAAAAATGTCTGAAGTACTTCCTCAAGAGAAAAAAGCAGTGTTCTGTCTCAATAGCTTATTACCATAGATTACAAAAAAGTTCATAACAACTTAGCCTTGAAATCAGATGTTGCTTTAGGTTTCATTGCAGTAGTTCCAAATCACAAAGGCAAAAAATATTTTGTTTATAGGCATTTCTAATTTTTGTCTTACATATTTCAATATCTCCTGGATTTCTCAAGTAGCTATGAATATGCTACTTCCAAGATGAAAGCATCAACTACAACCCCCTGGCTACTGGAAGTATACATTTGAAAATGCTGACTTCACTAGCTGAAAGGATAATTGGAACTGGAAATATGTTGAAAAATTACATTTCCAAAATGTCTTTGAAATATTTTATTAATTTCTATTGCTTTAAAATAGAGTATGCTCAAACATGCATAATATATGCCCCCACTCTATATTAGTTTATTCCCCAAAAAGTCTGAAGTTTCATTGAGCAAGTCAGGAATGATGTACTGACCTGCTTATAATACTGACCTAAACAGAAGCAAATGAATATTCTAACTCTTCTAAACATACAATGCAATCTTGACACACTCTCTAACAGTTGAGGTTACCCAGATAACATCATTTGGTCCTGTAAGTATTCCCCCTCCCCCCCCCCCCAAATTTCCTGTTTAAGTTAAAAGCCTCTATTACTGCTCTCCTAGCCAATGTTAAGGCTAGGAGATGTAAATATGACTGAGTCCATGGAGAACTATTTAACCAGTTTTGAGTCCCAACTGCAAGTCTGTTACAAGTTGTTTACCTTGTTTGGAAGTTTATTGATATGTAGCTCTCACTATCCATAATGGCAGATGGTAGTGGGAGGCTGCTGATAATATATGTTGCTACATGATTCCTGCACCTGGCAGTGCAGACTGTCAAACTCAAGTCAGAACACACACCATGCTTTTAAGTTCACTTCTCATCTCATGCACAGCATATAATATAGACTCAGCTTTCGTATCTGAACACAGTGCTACTAGTGCCTGAGAAGATACTATTCTGTTAAATAGATCTTTGCAGAGTATCTGTTAACACACAGCTATCAGCTATTTTAGTGCCGCTGATTGATCATGCTGTGTATCAGAAGGATTAGGAAATGTATGTGTTCAAGAACCAAGTTATACATGAAAAATATCAAACTTGTACCTTCCCTGGAATAAAACACTGAATATTTCAAACTTGTTTTGATAACAGAGATACCTGTTGTGGGATTTCAACGTGACAGAACTCCTCAGTCACTGCTTGGGGCTGGTCGCAGAAAGTTCATGTGCTTTCTGTACCCATTTTGTATTTTTTATTTCAATATATGTGACTAGGGAAAGAAATGCTGGTATTGAAAGACAGGAACTTGACACCAATTTCTCTGCAATCTGAACATGTCTGTCAGTCCATATCAAAGCCACTTGTATGGAAGAAAGCATATGTCAACTGGGGAATATGTTGACTTCCTCCAAAAAAAGAAAGAAAACTCAGCTTCTTTCACACCACACATGCAAAACAATACTGTGAGCATGAAAAATGTTAAGTCTTTTTAGCAACATAGAGACTATTTAAAAACAGGGTATTAGAGAGCTCAGGGAGATAAAGATGTCAAAAACCCAAGTTCTTAATGTAAGTACTAAGGCTACATCACACCCTTCCCTTAGCATCATTCTCCTAGGCTGCCCTAAAATACACAGTACAGGGAAGGAGAAAGTCCCATGAAATTAACTTTCGTGAGCTATTTCAAAGGGAACCTTCAAACTTACTTCCAGAATCAAAAGTGCTGTGAAGTAAAATGCTTTTTTCTACTCAACCTGAAAATAAAACTAAATAAAAAGCAGCCAAAACTCAAATGTTGACAATAATGGACACAATACTTCATTAGTCTAATGCAATATTTATTACATACCTTTGAGTAGTTATGTGTTTTGATTAGGGCTTTTCCAATTTTACTTGCTAAAGCTGGATCTTTTGGATTCTTCTTTAAGGCCTGCTCATAGACTTCTATGGCTTCATCAGGCTTGAAAAGTAACAGGCAAAAACACAGAATTCAAAAATTAAGATAAAAAGTTTGTGAAGAAACAAAATCTGGCGATACCACCAAGAATGAATTCAGTACTAGATGTTCATAAGCTGTAATACTTCTGAGAGAAGAATGATCACTACAAGATTCCAGAAAACTAAAGCTCATTTTAACATATATTTTCACGTTAAAACAGAACGTGCAGAGGATCTGGCAAACAAATGAGTTTGAATTAACCTTAGATTCTTTTTCCACTGTGATTCCCCCACAACTTCACTAGAATGTATCATAAAGCACATGCAATTTTTTTAAGAGATACCTAGCACACAAATTCCCTTTTCTTTTACTATTCTCTCTTAAGGAGAAAAACATACACAAACATTAATACCCAAATGATTGTTAATCACCTATGGTTCCGAAAACTAGACCAGTCAACTAAGCAATTAGTTGTGTGTCCCAACCCAACCTATCCTTTCAAAATCTGAACTCAAAAGCATATCTTTCAGATTCTTATGTCTACCTCACTACACTGCCTCTTCTACAAACACTGAATGACATCCGTGCTTTCTTGATTAACTGAAAAAAATACAAAAGGAATTCAATAATTTAAGATCAACTGAGCTTGAAATATAACTTCCAATATATGAACTAATTTAACTAGACATATTCTAAGCTTCATGATTCTTCTAAACATCACTAACTTCTCTGAATTAGATTTAGCTCTCACTTTGGATTCATAATTAGTCATGGGTAAATAATTATTCTTCAAGATAAAATTCTCTCCTTGACTTGCCACTATTCAGTCAGCAGAAAAAATGCATTTTCAGTATTTTTTTTCTTTGAATGAACTTATGTTCATAGAAAGTAAAAAAAAAATTTTTACATCTTTAAGCACATTTTGTTCGCTAATTATCTATTGATACGAGAATGTTACATAGTCTCAGCTTGCCAAAGTCAGCCAATGACTTTTGATCATGACTCAGTCACTCTACTCATCTCTAGCAAGCACCTACCTCTTGAATATTCATGTATGCATCACCAAGAAGGAGAAAAGTATGAGCACTTGGCAGCTTTTCTACCAGGTCTCTGGAAACAGAAGACAGAACCTTGCTCATTATTTAACAATTTTAACCTCTAGGCTTTTTTTTTCCCTCAAGACAGAAAAAATAAAAAATGTAAGATATCTTTCAAAAGCAAACTCCAATTACTGTTTTGAATGTTACGACACTTAAATTAATTCATTAAATTACCTAAATAAGTATTTCTGACTTATTTTAGTGGAAAAGTAAAACAGGAACTAATGTTAGCATTTAACATCTAGGAAAACAACATATATATATTTTGTGTGTGTGTGTGTGTGTGTGTGTGTGTGTGTGTGTGTGTGTGTGTGTGTGTGTGTGTGTGTGTGTGTGTGTGTGTATTTACATATACCCCCCCACACACTCACACAAACTTTTACCTGTAGCAGCCAGCATATAACTTCTTATCTTTTCTGCACTGAAGATAAATGTCTGCCATTTTTTCTTTAGCTTGTACAAAGTAAGATTGTTCAGGTGTAATATTTCTGAGCATAGTTAATGCTTGTTCTACATCTCCTTGAGCAAGTGCCAGATCTGCATTAGCAATCACGACTCTTAGTTCTTCAGGAGTTCCAGAAAATTCATTAATGGCATCTTGCAGTACTATAGCAGCTTCGTGCTGCAAATAATAAAACCAATAGAATTAAAGTATTTCTTGTCCTTGAACAGTCCAAAATAAAGGCACTCTAAGCAAACAGATGACTGTGGGGGTTATACAAAAGAAAACCAAGGAACCAAACCATAATGTCCCCATTTATTTTGCTTAATACATCTAAAAGGTAGAAAAGTGTTACTTTTCTCCTGATTTTGTAAGTGAAAGTTATATAATATGAATTATTAGAAAAAATATAGATAAAAACATTTTTGTTGCATATATCCATGAACACACTCAAAATTCAACTGGACAATGACTAGAGAAGGCTGCTTTAACTGACCCTGCTATGAGCAGGAGGTGAGAGTAGATAACCTCTGAACATCCCTTCTAACTACATGATTCTATGGATGATGGTATATTCTTATATATATGTAATGTCCTACTGTATGTTAGGATATAGCTGATAGTAAGGATGCTGCTACACCAAAGCAATGTCAGTATCTAAAGTATTTCTTGTAGCACTCTGACAGCAAAGCAGGCATCTGTAGGCCAACAAGAGAAAGTCAACAGTAGCCCCTTCCCAAAATTAAAGAAGGGACTTGCAGACTCAAACTAAGCACCTGCAAACACAATGAAGTCTATAGGATATATCTGAAATAGATATATGATGATACATAGTATATAATGAACACACACATAATACTCGAAAGGAAAAGTGTTAATGTAACTTCTGAAAAATCAGATCTGAACCTTTTGTTTCAGGTTTTTCCTTGGTAGAATTTAAGGCAGAAAATGTCAAGTCAGGTATTACATGTCTTTGGCATTGTGCCAAGCAAATCCTCTTAGTAAAAGAAGCCATGGTTTTCCATTTTGAACTAATGAGGATACACACTTCTGTTAAAAGGGAACTGCTTTCAGATATACATTACTCAAGTTTGTTATCATACCGGTTCTCCATTAAAACGATGAGCTTCTACTAATTCTAGAAAGACAGACACACGATCACTGGCATCAATTTCGATTCTTTTTGCTTTGGCTTTTGAGGAAGCTGTAGGTTTTCTCATTCCAGGTAAATTCCTTGCCATCTGTAAGGTCTTAATAGCTTCTGAGAGTTCTCCCATCTTCTTTTGTGTTTGGGCTTTAATTAAGTGATAAACAGGATGTTCTCTCACCTAAAAAATAAACAGCTGAAGAGTTTCTAAATTTTACTTTATGTATAATATTCAACCCCTGAAAAGAAGTTTTTATTCTTTTTTTCCCTAAATACTGACCTGTTTCTTTTCTCCCAATATGTCCAGTTTGAATTTCAGTAAGTTATTAATGAAAACATTACAATTTTCAAAGAGTATACAAATCAATAATAAAATGCTTAATAATCAAAAACTACTTCATGACACAAGACTTCGAGATAGAAAAACACGCACTACAGCATGTTTTGAAACTAGCTTGAATTTTAAGAGATTTTGAGCGTATCTCACACTGCAGCACATTCTTCATTAGGCCGTTAATAAAAAAAAATCAGTATAGGAACTATATGATCATTATCTGGCATAAGTCCTGCTTGCCATTTTTCCACCTTCTTAAAACAGAATTTTCATGTGAAAAACAAAACTCAGTGATGGAAACGTTACTGTGTACAAAGCTGCAAGCTCCTCAGTATCTCATGATTAGGTAGTTATCCTTCAGCTTTCTGACATCGCTTGGAGCAAGAAACTAATATGGGACCCTTTCTGTAAGGAAACGATAAATCAGTTTGCTCTGCGTTTCAGCTTAGCATGTACTTGTACATGCTAAGCATGTACTTGTTCTCTATCAAGAGATTTAGCACAACTTAGTCCTATAGAGCGCTGAGTACAGTGGTCCTAATTTACTGTTAATCATAAAAGATTCCATTGATGTCAACAAATCAAAAAATCCCAATATTGCGATGTATTGGCCACAAGAAATGAAGCTAGAGATGACCACTCCAAAACAGTGAAGGTTATTTATTCTACAACAATGCTTGATTTACCAGACTTGCTACCCAAGGGACAGAAGAGATGAACAAAGATGTGATGCTAGTAGAAGACCAGCATAGCGATATGGCTACTTCTCTTATCACTTCAAGCACTTATAGCAGCATGAATTGTCAGGGTCTGTTGCTTCTTCCTTTCTCACCCACTCATGAATCTGTGCTTATCTTCATCAGTAACTGCACTTTTGTGCAAGAAGTTTAGAAACAACACTGTGTCATTCTTCAAGTCCTTCTGTGTAGGCTTTTAAAGACTCTGCTGCAAGTTTTGTCTAGAACTACAAATTCAGTTTATGTAACTTATTCTTGACATCTTTGTATGGATTTGAGAAAAGGTACAATTTCTTTCTCTTGTATTCCATGACAATTTCTGTATGTTGCAGAAGTGATTAGTTTTGTCCTAATAGTCATTTCTCTGATAAATGTTTATCTGAACATGGAATCTGAATATTTAGGTACTGAACTTGCAGAGAGAGAGTCATAAAAAGTTCTGTTTAAAAAAAACCTGTATCCAAAACGTACATGAAACTTTGGATGACTGAATAAGATGGTTTCATTTTTTTTGTCTAACTTACCTCAAAATTGTAGCTCAGACAAAGTTCTAGGGATTGAGAACACAACTTAGTATTATTTTGAGCCAAATACACCTGAGCCATCAGTAGGTGTGCATCTGCATAAGAAGGATTCCTTTCAAGACAGTGACGTAGATTATTATGGGCTGCTTCAATATCTCCTAAGAAATTAAAAGGAGGAAAGTGGGAAAAAATAGATGGTAGTAGATAATGAATGGATAAATATTCTACATTTAACCTCTGTATTTCATAAATTCATAACTTTTTTCATAAGTGTGAGCATTTAACAAAAGAACTCCATATGAAGTTTTTTTTTTAATTGCTGTCATAACCTGAAATCAAAGCTAAGTCACAGACAAGACTTTTATTCTCAGTGTCACATCCCTAAATCATTCACTAACTGATCCTGTTTTGGAAACAATACGTGAAGTAACAATACCATAACTCTACATCTTTAAAAGTGCATTTTAGAATTAGAATATACTCATAAAAATCACTCACAAAAAAAGTGCAAGTGCTCTTCACTTAATTGTAATGCAGCACACTGCACTGGAAAAAAAATATTCTATTCATTATGACTGAGTTTTAAAAGTGCGCAAATAATTTCATTCATTCAGTTCATATAAAGGGCGACTAGCTAGCCATTAGCCGAAGTATTACCTGACAAGTATTTCACCTTCGCAATTAGAAAGACAGCTTGTTGAAGACCTGGCACAGTCCTTACCACAGTTTCAAGAACAGAGGCACAGTGCTTGAGAAGTGGTGAAGGAGACTGCCCAGAACTTGCAGGCTAGGAGTGAAAAAAGTACTGAATATCAACAGGAACACAAAATACACTCACTGACTCCAAGGAAGATCCAACAATTCAAATATGACATAAGCTAAAGAGCAAAGGTACAAATTTTTGGCCATATACTCTGAATTACCACGTCAAATAATTCTACATAATGGAAAGATGAATTAAATTTTAAGAGAACCAAGCTGCAATGACCAGTAGGATGAGAACAAAAGGTACTGGGCCAGACCTGTCCCTCCTGCCCTCATTTCGTTCCACAGAACATACCCACACAACTAGCAACTGAAAATAGCAGTTGAGAAATAGCTACTCTCATATAAACTGCTAGTATAATGTATGACATTTTAGTTACTTGTATTAGAAATGCTGTTCATTTCCCTCTACTGCTTTAGTTAGTTGCCTGAAGGGAATCTGTTGTATATAACCAAGGAAACGGCCTTCTGTTCACAGCTAACACATTTCCTCGGGACACATGCCCTGGGGGAGCAGCAATCCTCTGTTATCAAAATGGAAGCCTCCACCACCTGACTAAACTCCTCAGTTTTTAATGTCACAAACTCCTCTTTTTGTAATAAAGGGATTTTCCTGAAGTTTTCTTTATCTGTTTTTTACAGATCCTGCTATGAACAATAGTTGCAAAAACAGTTTTCTTCCCATGCTAAAGAACCATCAGCACCATTGATTAGTTCTGGAAAATACCCCAGGGAAATCTTCAGATAAGGTTTACTTAATAGAATGACATTGCTTATTTATGCCATCTTCATCTGCATACAAAATCAGATGACACTGACATTGCTATTAATGTTTTAGACTTTCAAACATTGCCATTTCACTGCAGATGGTGTGACAGAGTATAATAATGAAAAACTATTAATTTGCTGCTGAGATACTAAAATCATACATAAGCAAATATTTACAGGAAGGTTCTACAGTTAGCAGCTATAATTATATAACTCCTAAATTACAGGATAATAAAGCCTTCTCCCAGCCATTTCAGAGGAATAATCTATGTTAAGGAACATACTTTAAGGAAACATAAATGTTTTTCTTTCCTGCTTTGGAGATGTCAGGTCCCCATTCAGTTTGTGGAGCTACTGTTGCCAAAACTAGAGCAAATTCAGTCACAGAAAATTAGCTATCTAGGTAAGGGAGATTTTTGTTCGGTATTAAAGTTTAAGAACAGAAGAAAAAATATTATTATTCTGCTGACTTGCACCAACACATAAAAGGAACTGAAATGAAAATGGAACATATCTTTACTGGAAAGATATCCTGAGCTGATAAAGTATTTCGAGAACAGAATAATCACATTGTGAACATCCAAGTTTCACCTTAAGATAGTTCTGTTCATCATACTGTTATAATTTCCTGATCAAATAAGGTATTAAAAAATTACAAATACCTGCTGTTTATTAAACCTATACCCAAATTTTCCTCAAATATCATTACTGCATCTTGCTCACTTCACAAAAGATATTTCCCTAGTTTCAGATTAAAAAGTGGTAAAACATAAAACATTTTTTACTTCATATAAATTCACATTTTGAAGGGGAAAATTTTCTAAATAAAATCCAAGAATAATTCCCATTTTCAGACAGATGTGGTCTCTGGCTGCTTACCTGTGCTGGGCAAAAATTGAGATATTCCCTAATAATTTCTAGCAAGAAATCGGGATTTAATTTTTCAAAGTACTCCACACCAAGAGGAAAACCATGCAAAGACGAGAAGTGAGTATCCAGAACATCATTCAATAAGGGAATAACTTCCTCTTGTCTCTTATGTTTTTTCAAAGCTAAGACTGCACGCAAGAAAGATAATTCCTACAGAAAAAAGAAACAGAACAATTCTCAACATCCCAGATGCATTCTTCTCTTACTCATACAGCAGTATGTAATTATTAGTGCTAGCCATTTCTTCTTTATATGTAGGAATATTTAAGATATTCATTGTAAGTGACACCAATAATTATTGTATCAGTGTATTCCTTTAATTTGTGCAAGAAGCTATAAAGCTTCCTAACTGCAAAATCCTGAAAATAATCAGTATACCTCCCTCCCTGCTATTTCAATCTTATCTTCAGAGATAAAGTTTAAATAAGCAAATAGTTTTGTGTTGCAAAGTTAAGTAGCATGTTAACTTAAATTGATAGGGGAAGAAATGAAAGTTAGTTAAAATGCTGCTGCATTAAGAATGCTCTGCTCAAGTGATAGAAATATGGAACATAAACTAGCTGGTATCAGTAGAACCAAAACTCAGATCGTAACTGAAGTATTTTAATGAAGGAAGACATCTCCTACCCCAGATTTCCCAATGGACTGTTGAATTTCATTAAGAAATTCCAACTGCTGCTCTGCATCTTCTAACTGCCCCTGTGTTAGCTGACAGCGAATAATTCCTGCAACATATTAAAACATTGTATTTCAGATTCATCTTCATAGTTGAACACACACACTTTGTTTTCCAAAAATAATCTCCTATAATCAGCTTTTCTGTACACTGCAAATTCTTCAGCCTTTTAATAAAGTAGTGATAAGAAGAAAAGGAATAGATCAACATTTATAATCGTAATGCACTTAGAAATACCTAAACTGAATGACATATAACCAATACATTAATATATGCAATGCTATGAAGTACTTGCATAGACAGATCTCATTCCTAGTATTAAAAACTTAAAACGTTATATCTTCAATCTGTTCTAGGATAACACAAATAAAAGCAATGTAAAGCTTGGCTTCCAAACTCAGAACATGTTCAAAAGGCAAAAACAAATAAATAAAAGACAGCCTTCTCCCTCCTCCCCCCCAAACACTAAGTTTTTAGTATTGTTTAAATATCAAAGTAGAAGGCAATGGCACAGTCACGGAGAAAAATGCAAGGAAAATGCTGTGATGCAAGTATGTCATGTTCATTGTCTGTTTTCTTGATAGCAATTGAGTTTCATCAAAAGTGGATTTTTAAAAAAAAAAATAATATGTGCATACCTCAAACTCCTAAGTTATTGTAAATTTCAAATATTTTGAATTGTGTTTCTTTAATTTAGACATATGCATAAACACGTACCTTAGTCTTAGCCATGGATCTGGAAGATAAAATACCTTGTTCTGTCAACTGACCTTAAAGTTATCTCTCTACTGCCTAAGAGCTCTCTAGTCCTGGACCATGTAGGCATTGTACTGAAACACACTGGAATGGTAATGCTGCTTAAAAGAGTGCAATTTGCTAATTTAAACACTTTATAAATTAATAAAAAGGTAATAAATGTTTTCATACTAAAAACCATCCACGACACATAGGTATAGACATCTAAATCTCTGGTCTTTACCATTACTTTAAGAGTTCTAACTGAAAGGAGAAAAGTTTCTCTTTTGAAAAGGAAGACTGAAAGACTGATCCAAACAGTGGAAACCATTGCTGTAAGGAAGACAGCATAACATGAATACAGAAAGCACTGCCCAATGCTCTTTACCTGTTAGTCCTAGCTTTTCCTAGTAGCGGTAGCAGAAAAACTAGATCAAAAAAGTAGTGTTGTGTCTTAAAGCAAAAAAAAGGTAAGGCCTTACCAGTTAGTGCAGAAACACTTGTTTCATCAAGTGTCATAGCAGTCTTGTACCATTTTAAAGCTTCTTTGACTTTCCCTTGTAAAATCATTTGGTAGCCAAGTTCAGTAGCAAATTCTGCATTGTCAGATGCCAAACCAAATGCTCTTTCAACTAAGGTTTGTGTATGTTGAAGGATGAGTTGGTTGCGGCCACACTAAAGGTAAGAATAATCTTTTATCCTAAGCCGTTCAGATTTTTCAGTTTCATTTAGAAAAAGATACTTAAACAATCTCTCCAGGATTTTTTTTAAAGTTTGCACAGAGTATTGCTGCAGCTATTGAGACAATAACATCTTATTAAATTAATCTAATCTGCAATAATTTTTATGGAATTTTGACATTAAAGTGTGCTGGATTCAAATATAAATATATAATATCATATAGCAAAGAATTCTACAGGGAGAGTTGATAGCTGCTTTGAATGCTTCCTTAAAAAGCTTACAATAAACAAAAATTAAAAAAACCTTCCATTTCGAGGCTGTGCGCTTAACCTTACCCAACCATTGTCACTTTTCCTACATGCTGCAAGAATATGGTCAGTGGACATTTGAGGGTATTTTCACTGGAAGTCTGTTTCTTGTTTAAAAACAAGCAGTAAAAACATTTCTTGCAATGAGATGACTCAAGTATTTCAGTTCACACAATGTGAAACTTAAAACTTCAGATACCAAAGGCTACACAAGTTAACCTATTTAAACTTTCTGCAAGGCACTTTTTAGTAGATACTTAACATCTACCAGAAAATAAATCAAAACCAGGATATATGGATATCTGCATCTTGTATAAGAAGAAGAAAAAACAAAAGCATACTCACTGTTCTACTGAAAGCTAAAGCCATTTTACAGCACAGCTGCGGATTACGTGGTTCTAACCTGTCCAGTGCATTAATTAGGTCTCCCAATCTTGCTGAAGCCTTGCAAAAAAAAAAAGGGAATCATAATTAAAAAAGGAACAAGTACATTAGGACAATTGAAAAGCTTTCACTAAAAATTAGTCGCATAATATTTTACTACATAAATGGATCTTGAAACTCAAAGTCAGAATTTTTCAGGGTTAGGAGTTGGATTTATTCAGTCAGATTATTTTCTAGAAAAATACTTTGAAATAGTAAAGAGACAAAGTAGATCACCGCACATCCTCTTGCTGTGCTTCAGAAGTGACTGATTTGAGCCAAGTCCAACACACTTCTTCATAGGAAGAGTCCCATGAAGCAAGACAGTCTGAGGAATGCCTGATCTGTTAATCTTCCCAGGGCTTCAGTGTGATACAGGCATGCATGCTCTTCAGTTTCTTGCAAAACTGAAGCACTTCTAGATGCTCTGACTTTCAACATTACAGTTTCTCAAACACTTAAGGCACTTCAGGCATCTCTAGGGTTGAAATAATAACCTAAATGTTTAAAAGTTTTGTTTTTTTTTTTTAATGATTTTTGATGTAGGCCCTTGAATCATGCTTAAGTCTTATTTAAGGTTTTTATGATCTTTTTCCTAAATCTGGGTCTTGATCATATTTGACATTTTACTCTGGAATCTTCTGTTTGCATCTTATGATATTAAGCAAGTTCAATAAATTCCTGGACAGCTTTAATGAATTGGAGTCTGCAATTGCTACTGTAAGACATATGTTTCTGCATTTCCTTTGACTGTACCCAGTAAGACTTTTTGATTAACAACATTAAAGAATTCATTACAGCTGCTTAAAAATGCTTAAAACAACCTGAAATATCTTCTCCTCTACAACTTAAAAAACCCTATGAAACACCAAAACCTCTTCATTTATTACTAAATCTACGTTTAAATGTATTATACTAGCATTTTCATACAATAAGAAAAAGATATGTAAAGTTATTCAATGATTTTTTTCATGATAATTTAGATATTTCCTGAAAGTGGCAGAACCACCATATATGCACTCCTGTGCAAAAAGGGATCTAGGGAGAGGAAAGAAACATTAAAGAACTCACAGACCTATAAAAACATTGCTTGTCAAAAAAGGGTGGACAAAACACAGGACTGCATAATCTAATCTTGCAGATATATTGCTAATAGAAAATGGACCGATACATTGTTAATAGAACATGGACCCTTCCAAAAAGGGTCACTACAAGAGCTCATCACTTTATTTCTGTTAATAAGATATTTAAAACGAACAGCATACTCGCAATAACTTCAGAATTTATAAAAAGAACATACAGGAAGATGTTTGGGCAGCCAATGTTTCCGTCTGTACCTGGAAAACATCCCAACTACAAGCTACAGCAGTCACAGGGGTCAGAATAGGGGAATACATGTCCTCTTGTATCACAAGGGAACATACCTCCTCCTGTAAGTACATACTGTAGCACAGGACCAGTCGGAATATCCAAAGGGCAGGACACAAGGAAGATCACATACATGAGATCTAGTCCCTATAAAAGCTATGTTATGCTCAACAGCCTGCTAACAGACTCACCTCAGATATATTTCCTTCCCTACACAGATAGTGCAGAGCCTCCATCCTTATGGCTTCTAAATTGAGAGCATCTTTCTGCAACAGTCTAAAAACAAATAAAGATGAATCTAAAGAAACCAAAAACTTTGCTCAATTATTTCTTTTATCCTAAAAAGGGATTAAAATACACTTTAATAATATTCTGTTAAATTCTTTTTTTCCCAAATAAGCACCTTATGTTTTTGACACTAAGATGGACTGCTAAAACTTTGAAAATTAAAAGAGAGGAAATAAAACTTATTTTCAATGGAAGAGTTAAACTGCATGAAATTTAAACACATCTTCAACATAGATATTATTTTATATACATCAAAATCCTGTTTAAAAGGACTTTAATCCAGATGGTTTTGTATTGCCTTTCTATTATTTATAACTTTTCTAGTACTATTTGCCTTATAATTTAAAATAGTAGAAAATTCATAGTTTAAGAACTGGAGGATATAGCCTCTTTTGATCAGAGATCCTGCCCATAATTATACAAGAAAAAAGTTCCAGCCCACTGAGTTTAAGTTTTACAGGATGAGATCCACAGACAAATGTCCCTCACACACTATCCATGTGCAAATAGTACATAAGAAAAAGGAAAGTAATAACCCCTATTTTCAAGAACTCCAAGAAATGAACTGAAAGTTTCTATTGATGATGCACCTAACAGCTGTAGCCCCCACTATCAAGAAAACTGTTTCAAAGACTTTGTGGTTTTTCCAGAGTTTTGTTTCTTGTGCAAGGAAAGGTTAGTGTCATTCTTCAGTTAGGTTCAGAATTCTATAGACAGGTCTTATTTTCAACAGTTGTTAAAACTCAAATGATTCTTTTGGACAATGCAAACTGTTTGGTGTTTGGTGCATGGAAAATCAGGCAGACAACTACCTAAATATGGATTTAAGGCTCTTCCTCCTTTGTTTCAAGGATCTCCTCAATATTCAATAAAGTTGTTTAAATTAACTTGAGGTTCCTAAGTTGAGCTAGTTTTTAAAATGTAATATTATCATACGTAAAGCTATGAGAAAATTTCTCAAGAGTAAAGCTTTTCACAAAATCCGTCCATCTTAAAATGACCTTAAAACTTTTTCTGCTAATATGCCTCTAGCAGAAAGAAAGGAAAAAAATTTTTTTTAAATAAATAAATATCAAGCTATGAAGGAGACTGTTATAAAATGCTGACAGAGACAGCTATCATAACTTGCATGACACAGTCACTTTGAATCATAATTCTCTGCTGAAAGCGCAGCTTTATCACTTCATGTCTATCTCAGAACAGGCCCTCCGTTACACTCCTTTCAAAATCAATCCACATACCAATATAGTATCCTCATGAATTGCGAGGCTAGGTTCTTTCAAAAATTAATTTACTTTAAAATTCTGGCAGCGTACACACACTAAAAACATATGAGATGATCTGGATCAATTTTCTTACTATCACATACTAAATCACACAAATATTTTCTTGATTATTTGAACACAAATGAAAACCCAGCTACCTATTTTCAAAATATTCCTAATAGCTAAGCACAGCAAGAGCACAACCAGTGACATGCTGCTTCATACTCAACCTGTGTGCTGTTTCGACTGCCTGTTCCCAGTCTTGCAAGGCTAGTTGTAGCTTCATTTTCTTTATGAAAGCAGGAAGGAAGTTTGGAAAGTTTGCAATTATCTGGTTCACAGTTTCCAGAGCTCCTGAATAATTCTGGCGGACCTCAAAATACTGTGCCTAATGAAAGGAAGAGAAGTCATATCAAAAGCCTGTACTGACAGAAGTGAAAAGATTCAGTTCTTCCACAAGAAAATCTAGAAAAGCTGGTGAGGAAAAAAATACATATACATATTTTTTTTTTTATACATACATACATATATATACACACACACACACACACACACACACACACTTCAATAATATTTTTACCTCAGTCTCAATCACAACTAGAGATTCTGCAACAATGAAAAAGCAAAAGATGACACAAAACCCAGTACTTTGTAAGCACCTCCATAACAAAGGTAACTGTAGTACAGTACTTAAAAGTTACTGGTCATTTACATATAAAAAAGAGGGATGCAGCTGAAAGAAGTAACTGAGGGGCATTACTGCCTTATTAACTTTAAAACAGTTATGTATTAAGAATCTCAAAATTTTAGGATATTGAACACAATCTGGGGAGGCTAAACAATTTTTTGAGCCTTGAGATATGCAGAATCTGGAAAACCTATACTCTATAGGTCACTGCTGTTATCAAAATTAACAATATTTCATTATAAAGCAATTTAAAGGATACCCTAAATATAAGGCTTCTCCACAGGAATTGAATATCACAGTTTTAAATAAGGTAAGAGCAGCACTTAATTCTCTCTGAGCAGAAGTCAGCTTAGGGCTTAGATGCTCAATTTTGCTATAATGGTTAAAAGTTACCATACCCCAGACAACTAGGTGCGTGTCATTTTATTTCATATTTTGAGATAGAGCTGGTGCAAATATAGTACGTACTGAAATTTAGTTTCTTACGCCACAGCAAGGTAACTGCCTAAAATGTAACTGCCGTAACCAAATTTGAAATACACTAGTAATTGAACTCAGTAACTCACATAAAGCCATGCACACATACATACCCAAATACTATTGGCATGCTTTTCTGAATTTTAGTCTTATTTTCATTAATTAAGCAATTTTTTCTAGAAGTCTGCATTCAGTCTTAGAAGACTAAACAAGCATTATATTCATGAGTAATGACTTGTAATTACATGTCCATAACATAACCAAAGTTTAAAACAGAAACTGTTGTAAAGAAAAAAGTCATGCTGTTACCTTAATGAAATATAATTAAAACAAACACTTGAAATGGACAAGTGACAATTAAAATACCATATAAAATGTTTATAAACACTGCAGTTTCATGGTGCAACTACTACAATTTTTTGTGATAACACACAGCAATTCTGTGATGTTGACAGGTCTCTCTTGCAACAAGGAAGAATTCAAATTGAATTTTACATGTTCAAGTGTTTCGAAACCTCATCTCTGACATACCAATACAGGAATAAAACCAGTTTTTCTTGTGTTTATAGTATAACCGTAAACTCAGTATAAGGTTGGAGTGATCGTATTTAATCTATAGCTTCTTTTTTACATGGGTGGCTGGTGGACCCTAAGTTTCACCCACTAACTAATTATATTCTAAGAAAGAAACAGTATCTTTTAACACACTTGAAAGAAACACGAATGTTCAGAAACAAATAGGTACTAGCAGCAGTTCAACAGGAAAAAAAAAAAAAAGGAAAATTGATTTAAACAAACAATAACTGCCCCCTCCCTGCCCTCCAGGGCTAAATTTCTACTTCTGACAAGCATGCTTGTTATGGACAACTTTTCTCAGCATCTCTCTAATAACACAGTATTTATAAAGTGCTAAAATTACAAAATAAGCTTACTTTACCAAGCAGAGCAAAAACATCATTCCCTTCCAGCAACGCTTCATCAAAGTACTTCACAGCTTTTTTAATATGAGTTTCTTTCCCACAGGTGAGATCAAGCCATGCTTTTAGAATCAGTCCCTGCAAGCAAAATATAAATTGAAATTTTTCACTAACTAGGTAGCAAAAGAAATACTAGATATTTCATAGTAATAAGTATAAATAATCTAATAATAAACTAGGACTTAAAGCAAGAGTAAATGAAAACACCATTTTAACTATTTAAAACACATTTGAAATTATAACCAGTCTGTAACAGGAGCTAAAATGTTAATTCATTACAACATTAAATTGAAAATAATCAAATAGCATTACAGAATTAACAACAGTGCCTCTGAACTACACTAACATGCTAGGCAGTCATAACAAAATCTTGCAGAAGTCATCACCTATATTTTAAGAGTATTTTCTGCAAACATTTCTGCAGCATATCTTTTTCTTAAAATTTGGTTTATATGATCAGACACCAAGAAGTTTCTGGGGTGCTGAAAAAAAGAGAAATTTACTTTCTTCTTCTAGTATCTGACTAAAAGACAAAAACCCTCGTGTAAGGGGAAAAGATCTGACATTTCCAAAATCCAAAACAGTACTTTAACAAAACATAGTAGTTCAATTCATTAATTACAAAGAATAGTTCCTTTAATGAAAAGCTACCTTTCATATTTTCCTGTTGTATGTCCCAGGTACTTGACTGTAGGTTTAATTAAGTAAATCAAATCTACTTTGAAGTGTTGGATTATTTACCAAATTACAAAACAAAAGTTTATACTAGAAAATATCACTAGCCATTTTCTAAAATAAAATGAAAAAAATGCAACACACATTTAAAACCCCAAGGTTTGTACGAGAGCCCTATTTTGCTAACAATCAGCCAGTTATTTTTTATGCAACAGAAATGGAATGCAATTAATATATTAAAGCATTTAAAAGAATAGGAAGGATTTTATTGCTATGTAACAAGTACACAATAAAATATCCAATGAAAAAAACCTATATATAAGCAATAGTACTACATTAAGTTTAAGCATAACATTTCCCCCGCCCCAATAAAAGTACACATAGCTTCATAGTGTTAAATTAGGAAAAGGGATGTATACAAGCATACAGTGAACTCAGGAAAAGAAAGGAAAATAGTTTTATATATAAAAATACATATTAGCATTCAAATGTATATGTGCATGTACTACTGCAAAAATAAAAATTATTTGAAAGACATTAAATACTTCAGCTTGTAATACTTCCTACTGAGCAGTATTCCAAGAGTCATAAATACCGCTATTGTGCCAAAATAAGTATATCTCTATTCCTATTAGAAATCGGCACACTGGCTTTATGATGTCCTTAACTATTTCTTTAATTACTTGCATTTTCTTAGTGATATGTTCAAAAGCTAAAATATTACTTGAATTAGTATAGTCTCAGAAATCAGTTAAGAATAGTTATAGTTTCTAACTCTTCTAACTCTTGTAATATCATAGAAACTATAAAACTGTAGATTACAAATTAAAGTGAGCACTCTACTGCACCACACAAAAACAATTCAGAGATAACATTAAATACTGATGTCATTTGTAAGAGTACTGCACTGCTCACAGGGAGAGAGAACAACTTGGAAAAATTTTAGTCAGCTCTGTCTTCAGGTGATTTTTTTTTTTTGTGGGGGGGGGGGGGGGGAGAATCACCCTGAATTCAAGGGAAAAAAAAACCCACCACATAAATTCTTCACAACCCCATTTAAAGATTCTAAAAATGGCAAACTTTCATACCTGTAGACAAATGCAGGTGTCGCTACATACAATACTCATGCAGATTTAAAAATAAATGACATCTAGTAAAGGCAAAATTCGTCTAGGGTCTTGTTTATTAAATGCTGAAATTCTAAAGCCCAGATACTCTGGGTATTTTTGAATCTTCTATTTAAAATGGATGCCTCCCTCTTTAAGAGCAATGGAAGGGACCATCACTCTTAGGTTTTTGCTAGAAATCACCATGACGCTGAGCTTCAAATAGCAAAATTGATGTAACTACATATTAGAAAGATAAAAAATTCTGAAGATACAAAACAGTCTGATTAGCCTCCACATAGCATTGGATCAGTAAGTCTAGTTTCACAGTATACCTGATCCTATTCTTATTTAATATAGGAGAAGGGGGGAAAAAAAAGTTACCTCTTTACCACCATTAGAAACTTTGATCATTCTATCAACATATTCACGGGCTTTGTCCTCGCGACCAAGATGCCACAAAAATAAGCCTGCGTAGTACAGAGCTTGCTGTCCTGCAGTTTTACGTTGCTCCTTCATTTTTGCATCCAATTCTAGAATAGCATCTCGATCTGAAAAGGTTTTGTTCAGGTCTTTTGTGATACCATCTCAAAATATTACAGAAGAGCAGCACACAAAGCAAGGACTTCCAAAGCAAACATTGTTTTCTGTATTGTATATTGGTAAACACATAAGCATTACCTCCCAACTGAAAATATTAATCAAATACAAACATAAAAGACAGAAGAGGGGTCCCTTTAACATAGCCATTTACATCAAAACCCAACTACTTCACAAACCTCCTAGCTGAGATTTCTGCCAGATAAATGGAAACCTGACAGTGAGTTTCACCTTTGCATCAATGTCTGCTAAGTAAACAGTAGTTGTAGACTGACTCTAACATACTGAATACAAGATGATTGCAGTCCAGAATACTTTGAAAATCTGGGATCTAAATTTTATTTTCTCACATCCTCATTGTTATTGTCACCTGTTCTCACCCGGTTAATCACCTGCTCACATTTTGTTTGCCATGTGGGACCTACTGCCAAGTGTTTCTCTTTTATCCACATTCATTTCTGGGGTTTTTTTTGTTTGTTTGTTTTAAGTGAGACAGTAAATTTAAATGCCACACTCTTACTGCTGTGACTTTCACAAGAAGTACTTAAGTGAGGCAGTAATTTTACTACTACTACATTTGAAGCCGTGAGGACTACTACTAAGAGTGATGCCATTAGTCAGAGCTAAGCTTCACATCATACTGCTTCACAAGATTTGTAATAACAGAGTTATCAATTTGCAGAGTCAAGAAGACACCATGGCAACAATTTAATCACAACTCAGTGTACCTGTGTTCTTCATATGTATTTTTCAGAATCTAATTTTGAGCAAAATATTGCAGTTTTTAGATTGGAGAAAGGAGTACCAAAGCCTACCAAATTCTTTTATCCATTTGTAAAGTCAAGGTAACCTGAAAGGCAGAAATGGCCTGGCTTTCATGACTCCTTACTTAAGTTGCAGTTCTGCTCAAAAGAACTAGCATCAGTCAATAGTAAACAACCAGAAACATCTTGATTCAAGTATTCTCCATAGACGATTTTTCACCGTGGTAGATAACACAAGATTAAAGTTTTTTTAGTGTTTTATTTTAAAATTCAATCTTACTCTTCATAGTTTTGTATTTTGGTATTGTTATTTACAATCTTGATGCATTTCACTCAACTACACTACTAGACACTACATTAAACACAAAGCTGAAGTGTATCTTTTTAAAAAAGCTGAAACAATCTACAACTCTCAGGCCGTAACTTACAAAACACTTTTATAGACATCAAACTGTGTAAAACTTTAAACAGTATTGTCTTATTGATCATACCTGGATTAGGGCTCTTTTTATGCGCATAGATTAGAGCCATCATTGTACAAAGTGACACCTCCTGTTCATTTTTAATACACTCCAGTTGCCGAACACTGTCTTGGATGTCACCTAGTAAAAACAAGAGCAGAATAACCTCTCTCTCTTTCAGGACAGAAAATATAATAACTAAAACCGGCTTAAATTTTTTTCCTTAATTTTTTATTCTCTGCCTTTGGTTAGCCTTTCTATAGAACTTATGTCATTATTCACACATCCATTTTCATGTTTGTGCAAGTCTTTCAAAGGCAGGAAAGAAGAAAGCATCTCAAGGCAGAGAACTTGAAAGGAGTTATGTGCTAGTTCTGCCAACTGCCATAAATATGAAAGTCATCTTTATTATTTGGTTTATATGGGGCATTCGCAACCATTTGCACTCCTGTTTCTGCATATAGCCAGAATATTTGCTTGGTTTGTGAGAATCTTTTGAAGATCAAGAGGAGAGGAAAGAAAACTTTTTGAAAGATAGGAATGTATGATTGTAAAACCACACAAAAACAATTAGGGAGTTTGGGAACAGATGAAGCATCTCACTACCTTTGGAATTCTTCCTATTGCCTTCCCCTCACTCCTCCCCTCCAGCAAGAAGTTACACAAACTTTACTGATAGCCCAAAACTCCAAATTAATACACTTCACCTTATTTTAGTTTCAATAACTTAAAAGATGTCCAGCAGTGAAGTCTAGGAATACTTATTGTTTGTTTATATCTGCTTTGTTTTCCAGGACTTGTTAGATTTTTTTATTTAGACCGGAAATTTCCAAGATATAGAGGGACCTCTTTGAAGTGGTATGAAATAGCAGCTTTTGACTGCCTATATGAAGGTATTTAACTTGGTCTAAACACCATCACAAAAACAACTTTTTTAAAGATATGCATTTGGTAGCTGAGTTCAGCACATAGACAGATACTGCCAACCAGATGCTGAGATACATCTACCTTACCAGTTCACTTCTTGGAAAAAAAAATACAAAAAAAAAATCATCCTTGTTAATACAAGCTTTGGGTTACTCATTAGTATTCTATGACTTCCTAGCAACATGGATTTAGTTAAATAAACTTCTCAGAACAGTTTAGTGTATATGAAGATTTTCCCAGTAGGAATTATTTGTCAGCTCTCCAGAGGCAGATGGGTATCACAAAGTTACATATGACTGTATTGAAGAGAGAATACATTTAGCTGGGACAACCAACCAATTTATCTTTGTGATACAAAACAAGGGGCATTCGGGCAAGCACTAGTAGACTGCCCCTTGTCCCCAGAGCCAACAAACTTACCTTAAAAACGGCAGGCTGACAAGCATTTCAGCTCCACAGACCAGGAAAGCACAGCATATCCTGATCTGATCATCACTTCCACCCATTCACAGATAAAACTGCCTTCACATACCAGTCTTCGTGTTTGCATCCTCAGAGAGCCAGCAGGGACCAGCGCTCGAGCAAAGAGCCGGCTCCGAGCGGGCCCCGCACGCCTGCGAGGCAACCGGAGGGCGATCCGAGAAGAGGGGCACCGCGAGCTCCCGGCCAGTCACCGCAGCCGACTCCCGAGGAGGGAGAAGCCCCCGACGGGAGCCACCGCCCGGCTCGCTGCGCCGAGGCCCGGGAGAGCCCCTCGCGGGCCGCCAGCCGCATCGGCAGCGCCGCCCGCCCCCCGGCCCCGCCTCACCTGCTCTGAGGGCGCCGTAGGCCCGGTAGAAGAGCAGCACCGGGTCGCTGCCCAGCCGCCCCAGCGCCTCCTCGGCGGCGGCGCGGACGTGCTGGAAGTAGCCCTCCCGGCAGTAGTAGTTCAGCAAGGCCTGCGGGAGAGGCGGCCGCGTCAGAGCCGAGCCCCCCGGGCACGCGCTTCGCCCCGGCGCCGCAGGAGGCCGCAGGAGGCCGCGCCGCCCGCCGCGCTCCCCCTCCTCCCGCCGGCCCCCGCGGCCCCGCTCCCCCGGGGGTGGCGGGGTGGCGGCGACCGCCGCGAAGCGCCCCAACCTGTTGCCCCGCGGCGTCCATCGCCTCAGCGCGTTGCTACCCAGCGCCGCCCGGGCGGGGCCAGCAGGAGGGCGAGGCCTGCGGTGAGGGAGCTCGCTGCCATTGGCTGGCTGGCAGGAGCGCGCGTCGCCATTGGCTTGGAGGGAAAAGAGGCGTGAGAGACACGGGAAGATAGACAGCGAAGAGACGGAGTGTCCCTGCTGGTGCCATTGGTAGCTCAGGAGATGGAGGCGGGACTGTAGGGCCAGAGCGAGTTCCCATTTGCTACCCCCGACAGGAGGTTGTTACCATTGGGTGGGCAGTGGGCGAGGCGGGGAGGGGGTGGAACACGCCTTGTTTGGTTGGTGGTGGTTGGGGTGCGGCGCGCCCTGCCGGCGGGAGGGGGGGCCGCGGCTAGCTCGGACAGCGGTGAGCCGGGATGCGCTAGCGGCCGACGTCGGACGGCCCGGGGTGGGTGGGCGAAACGCTTCTGTGAAGAATATGACGTGGTATAAATGCTGCAAAGGCTTTACTAAGCAAGCTTGGATCTTTACAGCTAGCTTGATAATATTTGCACGCGTTTTCTTCTTGAAAAAGCCTAATACTTCCCCTCGCGTATCTTGCCATGTGCAGAGACGTGCCCTGGCCGCTCAGGAGCCATGATGTCTGTGCCATCCCCGTGCGGGCTGTGCAGGTTACTTCCAAATTGTCACTTGCTTTTTCAGCAATTCTGTACACTAGTAAATTAGTTTTGGCGTCTCATGCTTAAAAGATCAGGAAACCATAGTTTACAGAGGATTTTTTTTTTCATGAATCATCTCACTGACTCTCTCTTGAATATTTACACAAGCTGTTGTCTGAATGGAAGGCTTTGACACTTTGTTTATTCTCTCTCTCCCTCTTTTTTTTTTTTAGGCTCTGTGGTCTTAGAGATGACTAGACTGATGACTAAAAGGCCCAAACTGAGTAAGGTTTGTCAAAGACCACAATATTGAGCTCTTTGGGTTATGTAAAGCTCTGTAGAAATGAAATGAAATGTAGAAAGTTCCCTTTTTTGCTCTTTCTCTCCTCACAGTGAATTACAGAATTGGAAAGACTAGTGAAATTCAGGATTTCCACTTGATATGAAAGCATCCTCTTTCATTGTTGAGAGTTACCAGAAACAAACAAATATTCCTAAATAATTTTGCTTTATAGTCCATCTAACATGTAAACGAAGTATCCTTTGCAAAACCATCAAAATTGCAGTTTAATACAAGGAGGCAAACCAGGCTTCAAATCTTGCATATAACATTTCAGCTTCTGTAACATTGAAAA